>NW_004955429.1:3576183-3623447 GCF_000276665.1 Chinchilla lanigera | reverse complement strand
AGTTGGGTGAAACAGTCAGAATAGTGAACACTCCCAAACATATCTAGCCCCTGACCCTCTTCTAATCTGTGTATCTGTTAGATAATATGACAAAGGAAAATTAAGGTTGCAAATGGAATTAAAATTTCTAACCAGGTAACCTTAGAGTGAGGAGATCATCCTGATTTAGCCAGATAGTGCCAGCCCAATCATAAGTACACTTAAAAGTGGAAGAGGCTAGGGGAGAAGGTCAGGATGGTGCAGTGTGAGGACTCCACCTGTTGTTGCTGGCTTTGAAGATGGACACAGGCCAAGGAACACAGGCGGCCTCTGGATGAAGCAAGAACACAAATTCATTTCTAAAACTTCCACAACAAAGAAGTCTGTCTGAACACCTTAGTTCTGGACCATAGATGTCCAACTCTTTGGCTTTCCTGGGCCACTTTGAGTGAAGAGGAATGATTTGGGGCTGCATATAATGTATATAATGTAGTTAATGTATATAAGTAACAAAAATGCCCATTTAAAAATATGTTTTATTTAACACACAAAATGGAAGACAACATAAAGGTAAAACTAGGTGATATTTGACCTCGTTTTTGTAAGACTAATGCATCAGGTGTCTGGTTCAATGAAGTGATTGCCCAAGTGTAATAATTAAATAAAAACACTTACATGTGTGCTTAATAGTAGTAAGAGCCAGCTTCTCAGGAGCACACATATACCTAGGGGTAGGTTGAAATACTATTATCAGTAAGCCCTGTGTTTTATTCTCCAAGTCACACAAGCATATATAACCTCTGATACACGTGGGTTTCCACAGGCCCGACTGAGCGTGGTGGTCAGCAGGTGGAGTCAGCTCTGCGCCGTGAGCGTTCAGTTGTTGCCTCTGCCCTCAGCCACTGAGCATGTGCAGCTGAATTATGAAAACTATTGCTACAAGCCGCATAATGATGTACAATACTGTTAAAAATTTATAGTCTTCAAAAAATTTATAGTCTTGTGGGACCACAATGCTAGCCTCCCACATAACACACCAGCTATAGGCAGGACATGCTGGTTATTGATACTCATATTGGATTTCTAGCTTATAGAACTCTAAGAAAATTAATTGTGTTGACAACTAAAATTTGTAATAGCTATTTTTTGAGGGGGATCTCACAATGTTGCCCAGGCTGACCTCAATCTCAGGAGCTCAAGCAATCCTTCTGCCTCAGCTTTCTGAGTAGCTGACAATACACACATTAAGAGAGGCACAGAAAATGAATGTACTGGGTGTCATAGGAAATATTCCTTAATTTCTCTGAAATTTAGTTTTCTCTTTAGGAAGTGGAGCTGATAGTGCCCTATTCCTGACCTTAAATTGAATATTAACTATAACCCTAACTTTAACTGGGTTCAAAATCCACAGCTAAAGAAGTAACAAACCAGTTAGTACTTCACCCCTTCAAAGGACCCATACACATCTCCCTGCTTAGAAGCTTTATTTACATTATGCTGCCATTGTCTGGTCCAGTATTTTGTTAATGAGGCTACTGCAGGGCTCAACTTCAAGAAATTAACTCCTTGCCCTTTCTCCTACCACACTGGTTTCAAATTACATTTTATTTACCCAATTCCAGGGAGAAATGGAGACTGTGGAGCTGAGACATTCAAAGATCTCTGAAGGATAAATAGAAGCAAACTTGAATGAAGCAGTTCAAAGAGGTGACTCTCACCACCCTGGAGTTTCTTTACAGATTACAAATCTCATCCTGGGCTGCTAGTACAATGACTTCCTCCCAGGTTCTTTCTCTGTTTCTTGCAGGAAAAAAAAAAAAAAGCAAGGAAAAAACAAAATACAGTAGTTAACAGTGTAATTTGAAGTGACAAAGAGACTGCAATGGGCAGATAAAATTAAACTTCAAAGTTGTTCAGAGAGGTTATGTTGTTAAAAATAGTAAGTAGATCATAATTACATGCTTATTCTGTTATTTCTTGAGATTTGTCATTATTCTCTTTTGGGGCCTCCACCCCCAACTCTGAGTATCCAGTCCTTTCAGGAATCGACCTATACATAAGGACAGTTAGAAAAAATACTCCCTTCTCCCATCTGAAATACCAGTTTGACATCTTAGCTGAATACCAACTGAATCATGAATTTAAAAAGAGAGAATTTTGCAACATCCAAATGAAGAAGAAGGCATGGAGCCGAGGGATTGGACAAAGGTTTCTCTTTAGGATCCATGCAAGATATATTGCATTAACACAAGGAATATCATTTCAAGACATCTCGATGCATGAAAATCTAGATTTCCTTGATATAATTCAGAAATTATTTATTCCCTTTGCAACAGAATTCAGATAGTGTTTATTGCAACCAGGCAACTCTCCTAATGTACTTTTTTAAAAAGCACTTTGAAAAGGCCATTAATACTTGATTCTCTGATAGCACATTTATTAATTTCTCATTTTGCAACTCCCATAGCATTTGTGTATACACTCTTATCTCGATACTTTTCTTGATAATATGTAACTCATGAAAGTGAATCGTGAAGCCAAATTTTGTACCGCTGCTCTAAAAGATGCCAAAAGCTTAAAATTCGAGAAACTTTGAAAAATCTATGCAGACAGAGGAAGAGAAATGCTCATATCAAGAGTTTGTTTTTTTCTTTTTTACCAAATTCTCATTAAGGCTTTGAGTCAACAGCTGAGTAAATAGTGGTGAGAAGCTTCTTTTTGGTTTTGAGGCTTGTAGCGGCATTGACTTTTCCATAGGGCTTATTATTCTAGGCATCCTCACACTTTTGAAAAAGCAAGTAGAGGGGCTGGGGATTTAGCTCAGCAGCACAGCGCCTGCCTGGCAAGCTTGAGGTCGTGAGTTTGATTCCCAGTACAGGAAAAAAAAAAAAAAGAAGAAAGAAAAAACAAGTAGAACCCACCTGGCTTCTAATCGTGGCTCCTAAAACAAAACTCTCCTATGACAAAGGTCTGTTCTTCAGCAAGTAGCATTGTTGTCTGGCAGGCAAGGAAGAGATTTGAGCAAAGGTCTTAAAACCTTGCGGTAAATCTTCCTGAGGGGAAAAAATGCTGACACTTACTGATCGAATGAGGGAGAGCACAGTGCCTGATCACTTCCGGTTCTAGTTATTTCTACTTTTAGAAATAGAACTTAGTGTGATGGTTAAATTTATACATATCAGTTGGTTAGGTTACAGTACCCAGTGGTTTGGTCAGCTGCTAACCTAGCTGTTGCTAAGAAACTATTTTGTGATGCCATTAATATCTATGGTTACTTGACTTTAATAGAAAATACCCTTAGTGTGGGTGGCCTTCATGCAATGAGTTGCTAGCCTAAAATAAAAGCTGAGATTTCCTGGAAAGTAATTCTGTCCCAAGACTGTAGTCTAGCTTTTATATGAGTTCCGCCTGCCAGCTTCCACTATATGTTGGCCAGCCCCCAACTCCTTAAATTCCTTAGTATATGCAGATATTCATGAATGTCACCCAGTATGTGGCTGACTTACAATGCAAACTGAATTCCCAAATTTACAAGAATATTAAAGTTGCACCAATTGGAAAGGATGAATCTCTAAAAAATCAGAATGGGGATATATGGGTAGATCTTGACAAACCTGGGGACCATGAACTCTCAAATTCTATTGAGTCTTCTTCACCAGTAGAAGCTGCCCTGCCACTCACACCAGCTTTGTCTGATAAAGCTGTCATGCCATCCTCTGAGGAAGCTGCCTCGCCAGACACTGCTGATTCACATTCTCACCATTCTTCCTTGCTTCCAGACCTGTAGCTAGATTCAAGTTCCATTCAGCCTTAAAATAAAAGTGTCAAGTGTGACATATGAGGAAATACACTACACTCCAAAACACTGCCTGATTTTTACAAATTATATATATAATATGTATCCATATATATGTGTGTATACATATATATATACATTTACATATGTTATCATCAAAGGAGTGTATGAAACTTGGTAATAAGGGTTTGGATAATGGCATAAGGAACATAAAGGTGATCAGGCCCACTACACAGAGATTCTGCATTTAATGAGCTCACAGACTCAGAAGTTCCGAATAATGCTGATTTCACCACCAAAGTGGGGCTTATGAAGGTTAAAGAACCAAAGAAGAGTTAGCCCAGAAATGTTTCACAGGCAACTGTGGGTCCCCAACTCCATGTTGTGGTTATCTTCCTCATTCAAAGCTATGTAATTGGAATGAAAACACTCTGCAACTGACAGGATCCCCGCAGTGATTTTCTAACCTGTGGAGTGAAGGCTACTGTAGTAGGGAAGGGCAAGTGGAAGGTACTAGAGCTGCCTCCTACAGGAATATGGTATGCTGGAGGCAAGATTGCATTTCAGGAAAGGTTGCAGAAATTAGTGGCATCACAGTGGACCCAAAGGGTACAGGAGACAATTCCCAACACATTGCCATTTAACACTCCTATTTGGCCTTTACAGAAGACATATGGATCTTAGAGAACGAAAGCAGATTACCATAAACGTAACCAGGTGGTGATTTGAATTGCAGCTGGATTCCAAATGCAGCTTATTCCCTGCACAAATTCACACACCTCTGCTACCTTCTTTGCAGCTATTGATATTGCAAAAACTTTTTGTCCATATTTATTAGTAAAGATCAATAGATTCTGCCGATTTTCAATTGCTAAGGCCATAAAACCCTTCAGTGTCCCACTTTAGGAGTATTTCAATTCTATAGTCTCATGTCAATTTAGTATGCAAGAAATATAATCACCTTAGGACTATATAACAGTTCTGTCCAACATGCAGGTGGCCCCTTTGTGGAGCACCCTCAAGAAGTAAAATCCTCCCAAAGAGCATAACTACAGGCAGTGTGCCTGGTTATTTGTTTTGCTTGGAGGGAGAGATGGCTAGAGGTCTGGCCATTGGTTGGCTGTGACTGATGGTTTAGCTTGATTGTCAAAGACTTGGGAGGAACATGACCGAATAACTGGTTCCTAAGAAGTCTTGAGAAGAGTTATGTAAATAGATATTTTGAGATGGGGAAAAATGAAGTTAAGGCATTTGCATTCCAAGTGAATACTTACCAAAGGGTGACCTCTACAGAGGAACTTTTAGTAATGAAGTAGGGAAGATGATCTTCTCTATGGATACTGGTCAGCACATTTTCTAGCTACTTTGGTTATTGCCCCATAAGTTGATGTACAGAGTGACCATGGGACAGAAATGGAGGTTCTACATAGACTCAGCAACGTGAACTTTCCCTCATAAAGATCACTTGGGTGAGTGCTCAGTTCGTTAGCAATACAGACCACTACCAAGTCTCAGTGTGACATCAATCCTCATATTTAGTCAGCTATCTGAAAGGTAGTTAGTTACATTGGATCACTCATCATAGTTCCTACTGGAGTAGATCTGTAATCTGGATGACTTCTAGGCATGTAGTTTTTCTGCCAAAACCACCATCCATGGACTTAAAGAATGCCTTATTCTCACCCTGGTATACCACATAGCACTGCTTCTGATAAACAAATTCACGTCATAGCAAATGAATGGCATCATTGGGCTTGCACTCAAAATTCACACATATCTTTCCATGTTCCCCACCATGCTGAAGCAGCTAGGTCACTAAAATAGTGAAATGGCTTTTTGAAGATTCATTTACCCTGCCAGGTATGTGGCCACCTTATAGGTCTTAGGTCAACTTCTCCAGGAGGTTGTATTTACTCTAAATCAGCATCCAGTATATAGTTCTATTTTTTTGCAACCAAGATTCACTGCTCTAGGAATTAAGGTTGGAAAAGGGAGTGGTATTATTCATTATTACTCATAGTGATCCAGTAGCAAAATCTTTTCTTTCTGACTCCACATTCTTATGCTCTGTTAGTCCAGAAGTCTTAGTCCAAGGAAAGATATAACAAAGGTTCCGTTGAACAGGAAGTGAAAATTACAACTTGGCCACTTTGAGCTCCTCTTGGCTCTAAATTACAAGTAAAAGGGAGGTGATTTACTGGCTGAGATGTGTGATCCTGATTACCAAGAGAACATTGGAGTGTGTCTTAGTATTCCCATGTACTGTGAATAAATTCAGTGAAAAACTGAAACAACAAATTCAGGCAGGATAATTGACTCAGACTCCTCAGAAATGAAAGCTTGGTTCATCTTATCAGGGAAAGAGTCATGACCAGCTGAGGTGTTACTGCAGACACAGGGAATGCAAGTGGCCAACGGAAGCAGACAGTTATTACTACAGCCGACAACCAGATGGCTGGTATCAGAAACAAGGACTCAAATTTAAGTGCTAATTACTTCATGTCACAATTTTTATGTTATAAAGAAGAGCGATCACTGCAGGATTTTGCACACTTTTCTAAGGAAAAGATTTGTGTCTATTTGGTTATATGTCAGATAGTTATATCACATCAAGTATAAGAATGGTTTGTCATTACCTTTATTTGCATATTAAATATTATTTAAGTGGATGTGTGTTTGTACTACACTGATAAAGGACAGACAGTGATGATCGGTTTTATGTTTCAATTTAAATGTATTATGAAGCTCAGTTCTTTGGTCAAATAGTAAAGTAGGTGTTGCCAGGAAGGTGTTTTGTAGACCGAGTTAATATCTATAACCAATAAACAGTCAGTTGAAGGCCAGCATGAGGTTTCCCAAACTCAAGACAGTAGCATAGAAATTCTCCGTGTGTGTCTAGCCTGACAGGCTTTCCTATAGATTTCAGATTTGTTGGTGTCCACAATCACATAATCATATCAGTTAATTATTTAAAATGTATACATATATACTGTGGATTCTATTGGCTTACTATAATAATTAAATGAAATAATATATGTGAACACAGTAAGCCTTCCTATTTGTCTCAGTAGATTGACCATTAAGTCATGGTAGCAGTGGTGGCAAATACTGTTCTATAATCTCTTAAGTGTTCTTTAGCCACACAGCCAGTATTGACCAAGCTGCAGTAGGTGGTTTCAAAAATTATTTCGATACCTTCCCTTCAAATTGATGCAATGAGTCAAAACTGCTTCTTGTTTCTGCAGCTCACACAACTTACCTGGAGACAAGTCATATTATTTGGACTTTTTAAACATGACCCATTACTTTGTCTGGCCAAACTGGATGAAAGATAGGTGTTCGGAAGGGGGATGTTATAAATCAGCCAGTGGTATTACAGGTAACTATGAAACCAGCTTAACTCAATTCATAGCATCCAGAAAAACTGTGAGGCAGTGTAGCATGAGATCTGTTTGTCAGTTCCAGAGAACAATGTCCAAAGCCAAGTCATAAATGGGTCCCAACGGAGGAGAGAACAGTGGAAGCCACATGAATCAGAGGCCAAGGATGATCTGTTCATGAAGGGACTCTAAGTCAGTCAGGTTCCTGTCAGAAACAAAAGCCACACTAGGATTCTGTACTAAGAAATTGTAGCACAAAAAGTATTGCCTGTTGTCAAGACCATAACTTCTTAGGGTGGTAAAGAAAATTGACGATGCAGAGTGCAGCTGCTTCCTCTAGGGCTGAGCGAGAGAGATGCCCCAGAAGGAACAAGCTGGGAAAGGCTCTGCTCTGTGGCTCACATGCTTCTCACTGGAGAGGATACATCTGAAGGCCAGTGGATAGTGAAGTTCACTGAGATGCTACAAACCAGGACCGGCTGGCTGGGGGATGCAGACGAAACTCACAGGGAAGCTTCACCCTGGGGGCAGTGGTGGGTGCACACCACTGTGTCCCTTTCATCCCATTGGCAAGAAAAACACCTTCCAACAAGGAAGCTACATGCCATGTCACAAGAGCAAGAAAAATAAAACACCAGGGAAAAAAAGAGAAGCCCTTCTTCTAGTAGTAGTTCACCAATGCTCTCAACTCTATCAAGGACCAACTCTGCACCAGCTGAGAGGAAATATTTCAAGATCCATCTCCAGTAGCCACAAAGCGTAGCAAAGAAGGGTGAATTCAGAGATGAACCATGGGTAACTGTCCTAGACATGAACCAGATAAAATGAAGGCACAGGTGGAGAAATATCCTGAGTCCATTAAAGTCATTTTCAATGTCATCTCAGGACTTCTACAAGTAATTACTAATAGAATGTAATAGCCACAGAAGCTCTTGCCACTAATGTTCCTAAGCATATAATTTCAAGTTCTCCAAGACTGTCCCCACTTCCTAGATCCTGATTTTTTTAAATTTAAGTTTATTGGTACAGTTTAAGTATATGTGATGATCACATTTATTATACAGAATTTGAATCTGCACATGATATATCTTGATTCCCAGTTTTTAAAAGAAATACAAGACTCTCCCTTCCTATTTCTCTCAGCAGGTTGGTGTTAGACCTACTGAGACCCTGCAGCATGCTTTTTGCTGGAGGTTCATGTCTATTACTAGTAACTTCCCAGTGAAAGCTGTAGGTCAACAAGGGGAGATTTGGAGTAAACATTGACTAAAGGAGCACAGAAAGCCAATTTGAATATTTTAAATTAAATTATCTGTTACTATGAATAGTATAATGGAATTTTTCAATGGATTCAGTCAAAATAGTCTAATTGACTGATGTTGGAATTTGATTTTACTTCCTAACTGTACAGTCACCTGACAGATTGCTTGAGAAACCTGAGATATGCTCTCCAATAAAATATTTAAGAAAAATACTGTAGCAAGGCTTCAAGGAATTTACTTTAACATAACCCCTTTTTATCTCTTTCTACTGATAAAATGTGGGGAGTCTATGTTTGACTAACTGGAGCTCCAAACAGCAATCCACCCACATGACCAAGAGGTGTAATCTAACACTAATGCTGGAGATGTCCCATTTGTTAATTCCAAGACTAAGATATTCTTCTTTTCGGGGTGGTGAGTTTGTCCAAACTAATTAACCTATTGTGGTTCCAGCTCTAAACTAAGGATTGAGGGAAGTTTTTATAGAGGAAATAGTCAAGCAAAAACATAAGATTATGAGATTAGAAATGGCTAAAATTGGAATTGCAATTATGTGGCATAAACATTAATGACAAGAAACATTCAGACCCAGAGACAATCTGTGTGCACTTGAATATGCTGGGCACGCCTCACGAGGACAGCTCTGACTTTGCCAAACAGTGTGTGATGTGTATGTCAAGATGACGTTTATGACACTAGTTGAGGAAAGATGTGAAGGGAGTAAAACTACAAATCCTAGGTCTCAGTTCTAGTTCATCTGCTCAGTAGCTCAATAGGCAAAGCTCTCATTAAACCCTAATTTGGTTATTCCTGAAGTAGGAATGATAAAGGATGATTTGTCCACACAAAATGAGACTATCACAACAGGAAAGTTCTACCAGCATTTATTATTAGGAAGATATACTTAAGACTATGTGATTAGTCAGAATTGTTCTTTTCCTGGCTACTCCCGATTATAGTCACCTTTGAAAAGAGTTGCATTTAAGCAAGTCTGAAAGGAAAACCGCCTTCAGCTGCATAATGTATCATGCATAAAGGCAGTAGCAAATGGAACAGCATGCCATGTTCATACACTCATATTTGTTTGTTCTTCATTTTAACCTAAAGAATGTGGTGATTCTTTTAGCGCAATAAGCTAATCATGCCAAGTGCCCAGGTTTCTTTAGCATATGACAGCTGAGAGTCCAGAATGAGTTGAAGTCTCTATTTTTAGCTTTTAGTCAAAGGATAAAAATCAAACCTTCCTGTGAGAATCATCCACTCTGAGTCATGCAACACCATCAAGCCAGGATAAAATAGCTGTATAACCCAAAGCACTCATTACCTGTGAAATAAAGAAACAGAAGCAGTTTTAAATATTCCTCCTCCTGTAACCTCAGAGTTTCTGTGTTGCTGTACGGGGCGAGTGTGCTGCTCTGTGCTAACGTGCTGAGCAATGAAATTTGCAGTTCAACAGAAAGAGAAAGGGTATTCCCTTTAAAAAGTCAGTGTGATGGAGGAAGTAAAAAGCATTTGAAAACAAAGCAAGGACTTTGATAAATCAACTTGCCACCTTAAATATTGTTCGTAAATTGTTAAAAGGTCTAGGTTCTCTGCACAACCTCTGTTGACGAGTCTGCTTCTATGTTCAAGGATAGAATGTGCAACACTTGTTTACTCCAAGCAGGTGAAGAAGGTGGCCACAGTAACAAAACTCAATATTGTCTAGGAGAATTTACACAGAAATTTAACATCATCTGATTGAAACCCTTTTATTTTTAAAGTCAAGTAGCTGAGACCCACAGAATGTTAACAACTTACTCCAGTCAATTAACAGCATTGTTGCAGAACAGGGTCTAGGACATAGAGAGCAGAAATATGCAAACTATAAATGATTAAGGTCCTGATTTCCAAATCTGAACAAAATCAAAGTTCAAACTCAAAAGACTAATGTGATGGAGGAATCTTCAGATTGACAGCTGGGAGGTGCAGTGGACATCATTTGTTTGTACTCGTTCATTTTCCAGAAGAAATAGGTTGAGAAAGAGTAAGGTGCCTGTGTAGCAACATTCTCCTGATCTTTACCTGGGGATCTTTCTATTTCTCAAGAATTTGGGAATCTTCTCAAACAGAGTTCTGGATAGATTATTCAGCAGATGATTTGGAAGTATTTTAAAAAGATAATCCTTAGCAGCCAGTATGGGTTCGCTTAAAGCAACTAAGTCATGCCAAGCTAACCTCATTTCCTTTTAATGCAATTATAAACAAATGTACACATTATTGCAGAAAGCTCAAATGGAAGAACTGATATACGCTGTACTTTCTCAGCCTAAGGGCATAGCCAACACACCTTGGTCTTTTTCTCATCCTTGTTTCCTTGCCCTGTGCTTTTTCTAGAATGCATCTTCAGTGCTCCACTTGGTTACCTAAGATTAGGGACATCCACTATGACCCACATTCCCTTCAAAAACTTGATGTAACTAAGGTCCTTAACCTTTTCTAAATTGGAGATAGAAGACTTACGTAATTGTGAAATTTGTTTTATTTATTGTCAAGAATACATATAACCTTGTAGGAATCTTCTTAGTAAAGAAACTTTGGGATTTTAGATTCAGCTGCTGATTTTTAATAGTGTTAATAAGTAGGCACTGTGCATCTCCCAGCCCCAACAGCCCCAGAAAGGAAAATAATATCACCTGATGTTACATGCAGAGAAGAACATCCCTCAATTTGTGATAAAAATTAAATTATCAGGCTCTAAGCATGATATATATTATTATGAAAATGAGCGCTGGAAGAACTTTGAGGAGATTTTGAAAACTGCAGTGGAAGAGGGGAATTAATATATGTAAACCTCTGTTGAATTTCTACTTGGAGCTGAGCTTTCTTGTTTCCCTTAAGATATAGACTCTTTTCTTTTTCTTTTCCCTCCTTTCCTTTTTACCTCCTTCTCCATAGTTCCCCTTTCTTTTGAACAATTACTTCCTATATCGCAATACCTTTTATACATGTTAGTCTTTATTTACATGTTTGGTATCACACCAGAGAAACAATGTGATATTTACACATGTGTCAAATTTATTTCACTTAAGAGTATGAGCTTACTTAATAACAGTGCCTACTATCACCATGCTTATGGACACCATGAGTTTTTCAAAGTTTCGTAGACTAGGAAGGACAATCAAGAATATTAGTAGAATGCACAGAGTGTATCTTGACATCAATAATACAATGCCAGACTTCCATGATCCTCCTTCTTGGTCACTGCAGCCAGATTTTAGGACATTGCATATTTTGGCTCATGGTTCTGGAGTTCTCTCAAGGATGATGACTATATTCTGTTCTTGGTGCTTTAGCACTCAATTGATGACCTAGATGAAAACTTATGTTCCTTTTATGATTGAATTAATAGCCAAAGATTTAAGTTTGACTTAAATTGCTAAAAGTTAATGCTGTGAAATGATAGCACAGTGCTAGGAAAGAATCAATTCCCCAGGTTCCAGGTGATAAAATAGAACATGGACGAAGCTTGATAGAGACACAGCCAAGCAGATTTAATGCCTCTATGAAGTCATGAAGCTAAATAAACTTTGAAATTTCTTCCTGCTTTGTAATTTAGTTGTTCTAAAAGGCAGGTGCATGACAATATCTGAAACATAGATGCATACTGTTTAGTAATAGTTAGGAAAAGTAATATTTGTTTCTCTATTATCTTTCCTTGGTTTTTGCCTGTCCAAGGTGACACATGCTATATATGCTCGATATACTCAAGACTCGGGGGAGACCAATCAACAATGGAGAGCATCTCTGTTCAAAAGATGAGTGTGAGTCATTAAAATATACAGATGTTATACTTGCATAGAAATGTTTGGGTTAAAAATAAGGAAAAATAATCTATTCTGCTGCCCTCATGTAGAGGAAATATCACTTTAGTAAAGAAACTTCAGTTTTAAATCAAAGAACACATACTGAGACTTTCATGGTCTCTAAAAATAGAAATCATCAGGATCCTTGCAAACAAATATATCATAAGAGGAACTCTCTCTGAAGATTCTTTAAGAGGAACCCGAGAGTGCATAGTTTCATGGAAGCTGCTAAGTATATATTTATGTGGCTTCTCTGTTGGTTAGAATTCTTCCTGCCAGAATCAGTCTCAATTGCTCAGAAGTTATTTAACATTTTCAATATCCTCCATGCTTTAAGCATTCTAAATAATGTAAGTAAATAAAATTAGAAGATATTGTAATGATGGGTTGCTATAAAAGTTAGGGCAGGTGAGGTGGACAAGGAGTTGGAAGAACAATGTTCTAGTCTGGATTCATGCTTTTGCAGCTGTGGATCCCTATCTATGTATTGCAGTCTCCGTGAATTCCCACTTTGAGGGGAAGGATTCTCAAAGGTTGGAATACTTAAACTAAAGCCTGAAGCATGAGAAGAACTCAGCCATTTGAAGAGCATTTCAGTCAGACCCAGTGATCAGTGCAAGCGTGTTTGGGAAAGGGAGAGCCTGAAGTTGCACCCAAGGAATTTAAAGGAGACTGACATAGCCGTGATGGAGAGGGAAAGGATGGAGAAGTCAGATGGAGCCATATCATGCGCAACCTTTTGTTACAATAATGAGGTTACATCTTTCCCAAGCAACCGGGAATGCAATAAAGTATATTTAAGAAAAAAGAGATGATGTGTCAGGAGTTATAACTTTTAACGTTTTCTCATGGTGTTTGTTGTGGTTTGGGAGATACCTTGCAAGGGAAACATTATAATACAGGACACATATTTTACAAGACTATTTACAATAGTCACCCAAAGAATCATTTTTTTATTTTAAAAAATAAAAGAAGGAAAATATATTAACAGACAGACATCCATTTACAAAATAGCATAAGAATAATACAAACAAAACAGAGTTACAGACAAAGTTGTAGGAAATTAACAATGGTTGTTGTATTACTTATTGATAACTTTAAAGTGGTTTCTCAGGAAAACAAATAGAGATGTACAAGATTGATCAAACAAGTAATCATTACTATTCCTTTCTGTAGAGCAATAGAAGACAGTAATACAACTATGTTAGCTATCCTGTATGTACATATTTACCTAATTTCCCCTTCTTTCCCTCCTCTTTTCCCTCACCCCAGTTGCCCTTTACTTTTGAGCATTTTCCTTTCATTTCACAATGTCTATCATACCTCCTAGTTTTTCTTCACTCTTTCAGGTCTTACACTAGTAAGACAATATGATGCTTATAGATGCAGGTCTGATTTATTTCACTTATGAGTATGGTCTCTAGTTGTGACCATTTACCTATAAAAGTCTTGAGTTTATCTTTCTTTATAGCTGAGTAATATTCCATTATATAAAAGTACCACAATTTTTTTTATCCAGTCCTCAGTGGATGGACATTTGGGTTGCTTCCACAATTTAGCAATTACAAATTGCACTGCTATGAACATGAGTCACCCAAAGAATCATATACAAGAAAGTGCAGGAAATCTGTCCACATGCTATAGACCAAGAATCCAGCTAAGGGCCTGAATCCCTCGATAATGTCTTGCATGAGTTCAGCTGAAGACCTAGAGTCCATAACAGTGCCTCCTACGAGTCTAACTGGAGGCCTAGAGCCCACAACAATGTCTCATGCAGACCTACTTCACGGATGTTTGCTGGGAAGGCCCAAAGGTCAGTGGTGGATTCTAGAAAGTCTGTGCCAGTATGATGAAGGATCTGTGGTAGAAGGCTGAGGGATCTACACTGGAACCAGGAAATGATGCCCAAAATCAGAACCAGAGCTCCCCTGAAAAGTACCGTAGCCATTCTCAGCAACAGTGGGGTCCCAAGCTCCTCCGACAATCAGGAAAGCTGAGCTCCCATCAGGGAAGCCAACGCAGCAAGCTTCTCCAGGAGACTGGCAGTGGACCATCTTCCTCTCTGGAGCCAGGAAGTGATGTTCCAAGTGAGAACCAGAGTTCCCCCAAAGTGAACCGAAGCTATTCTCAGTGCCAACAAGGTCCAGAGCTCCTTGGAGGATGAGAACAGCCGAGTTCATCAGGAAAGCCAGCATGATGAGCTCCTCCAATTGAGTTTCTAAATGTTCTTTAGTTTCTTTGCTAAAGAACATCCTTGACAGCCCTTGTGGATTTTCAGTGCTCTGGGAGTTCCAAAACATGCAGTCATAAAGCCAGAATAGCAGTTCTGGAAGTTACAAATCAAACCATTTATGTGACAGTGTACAGAAATCTGATTTTTAGAAAATTTTAATCTATGACGAGCTCCCCACAGCTCACCAACAGATCGCCACAGCTTCTACCAGCTCCCAACAGCCTTCTTCAGTTCCCAGCAACCTCACTTCTTCTTCTCCAGTTCTGCTTCTTATGCTGCTGGCAACAGTCCTCAGGTGGGCTTCCCATACCCAGCACCATGCTTACTCAATTCAACTGGAGGTTATAAGTTGACCACCAGTAGTCAATCCACCGCAGTGTTACATGAAAAATAGGTTTCAATAATGTGTACAATATAGTAAGTAGGAAGACCAGTTTAATTGCCATTTAAGTCACTCAAACAAAAACAATAAAGGTTTCAACGAGAAGAATGAAGGTGATAAGTAGAAGACTGAGATATATTTGTAGGTGGAGCTGAGAGTATCTGCAGCTAAAGGCTGAGATGTTATTAGATGAACCAATGAAGTATACACAGGTTTGAGGAGGTCTGAATATCTATATAAAGGCAAGCATTGCTACTAACATAGCAATTGTGCTATACAAGGCTACTTTTGGTTAATACACTTAATAAAATTACTCTTCAACATAAAGAGGAAAGCGCAACTTAAACACATTTGTGCATCACACAAATGAGGGCCTCTGATGAGTCCTATCAGCAGGAGGTCTAGACAAATAACAATAATTACTGTTCTGGTTACTTCTCACTGTAACTCACCAACTGGCCAGGTTACAGCTGTTTCTTTGTCCCTCTGTCCAGGGGACAGAGCTATCCTTGTAAACCTGAGCAGTGTCTTCAACTCACCAGCAGCTGATGGTGCGTTGAACTCGTGCTGATTCCACAACTGGTCTCCAAGGACATTCCTACCCCTCCCGAGAGAAGTCACCCCTGGAGAACATCCTTGACAGGCTTTCTGGATTTTCAGGGCTCTGGGAGTTCCAAAACATGCAGTCATAAAGCCAGAATAGCTGCTCTGGAAGTTACAAATCAAATCATTTATGTGACATTGTACAGAAATCTGCGTTTTAGAAAACTTTAATCTATGAGGATGGGTGTTATTTAGGCATAGTCAAAATCACTATTCCATAAAGAATTTAGGGCTACCCTGACTCTAAAAGATGCTATATAAAACTCAGTTCTATTTCTAAGGCTGCTATAGAACCAAAATAAATCATCAGAAGTCTGTACATTCATTTATACATACACACTGTACCTTTTCTAACTGAAAATAATTCACACAACAGATTGAATTCAATATGCTTTGCCTGAAGATGTTATTCTGAAGAACAGAAGTGCTATTACCTAAAATAAAAAAGATAAGAATATTAATTGCACAGTGATTTCATTGCTTCCACATTATCTCTACTGATGAGTCTCTTAACCTTTCCAATTACAAAGTGATCCAAATAAGCATGTTAGTTTAATTAGAAAATATGCACATAAATCCTTCTATTTTGGCCAGGTTGCATTTGTAAGACAGAAATCAACAGCTCTAGTTCAGGAAAAAGTATCTTTAGGATATTTCAGGTCTCTTTGGGAAAAATATTTATTTTCTAGATATTGCAAAGCATAAAACAGATATTGGTGTAAAGTGGACAATGTGAAATCCTCTTCAAATTGCAAAGGTATATTTTTTCTGTTCAATTAAAAAAGGTTATTTAAAATGAAATTTCTCAAAGTTAGCAATGAATTCCTAAGAGCATTGTAATTATTCCAGTATTTTTTTGAAATCAATGAAACAATGACTTGGGTCAAAATAAACAAAAAAATTACTTTTTATTTAGCTTTACCCTCAATTCAACAAAATGAAATGGTAGTCAAAGTATTCCAAAAATATAGAAGATATATGCACAAAAAAGTATTTCAGATCATTATTCATAATAGCAAAAAAACCCCTACATATTCAGCAGTTTGAATGATTAAATTATGGAGCATCTACTCAATCAAATATCATAAAACTTTTTAAAACTTATGATTATGAAGACTGTGTAACAGCATGAATAATGCTTATGACATTAAATAATGAATTAAGCTGTAGAATTACTTGTATAAATGAATTCAGTGATACATAAAAGAAAATGCATTTGTTGATAAGGCCAAATATCTAGGCTAGAGTATTTAATTAAAATAGTGGCAGAGTATATGTGTACACATTCTAAGCTCTTGGGTGTCTTATTAAATATGTAGAGAAAAAGAGAGACACACAGAACCAACAGAGTAATCTATGCAAGGTTATTTAAAATGAAATTTCTCAAAGTTAGCAATGAATTCCTAAGAGCATTGTAATTGTTCCAGTATTTTTTGGAAATCAATGAAACAATGATTTGGGTCAAAAGAAACAAAAAATATGCTTTTTATTTAGCTTTACCCTCAACTCAACAATATGCTAGTGTCTCTGTATTTGATGTTGAACTTCAATTTAATGTAGAAGATTGGCCAGCAATTAAAAAAAAAAGCTAAGGAATTGAGAACAAGTTGAAACTGGAAGCCTAAAGGACAAATTCTAGAAAGCAATCTGTACCCATCCCTTGGACGGGGCTTTCTGTCATTTGCAATATAAAGAGTTCTGACTGATAATAGGAGGTCAGTCTTGGTTTTAGGATAAATCTGATTATTTTATAGATACCTAAGTATGGCCCTATTTTGCAATAAAAACAATGGAACGGAAGGACTAACAATCTACTTCAGGGAATAATTGAGCAGGATCTGGGATAGGTCTGGGGGGACTAGAAGGGTTCATGAGAGGCTATTGGAGAGAAGGTAAGACTAAGGTCATTGAGAAATGGTAGTTTGACAACTTCGATGGCCTAGAAAGAACACTCTTCACACACAGAGGAGCATGGGAAGGAACTGGTTAGAGTGTGGAAGCCACTCTCCAATCTGTATGTTCTGTGTGTTCTGAGTGAGTTATAAAGCACAATGGAAACTTCACCTTTGGTGAAAGCTTACTTTGTGCATTATTCTGGATTCAATGTTTTGGCCCTCTAGGTGGGCATGCTAGGTGACACTTCACAAGAATAGCAAGACCAAGTGCTGACTGATAAAACTAGTCCTACTTTGTTGTACATGCTTCCACTTTACATCTGTATGAAAACGCCTAGAAATAGAAACCAACAAAATAAAGAGCAGCTCTTTGTAAATCCAAGGTTGCATATCTACTATGCCTTTGTACCCAGCTGAAAATGGCCAGTGACCAGTCGTTTGTGGGCATCACACCTGATATCATATAATTGACTTTTTCTTTGCCAAATACATCAGTTAATGGTAATCTGTTACCTTTCCCTTCTCTTCCCTTTCTCTCCCTCTCTCTCTTCCCCTCTCTCTCCTCTCTCTCTCCTTTCTTTTCTTTCTTTCTTTCTCTCTTCCTTCCTTCCTTCCTTCCTTCCTTCCTTCCTTCCTTCCTTCCTTCCTTCCTTCCTTTCTGTCTTTTTTCTTTCTTTCTTTCATACTAGTGGTTGAACCTAGGGCCTTTGCACCAAGCTCCCCATTTCTTTTTTGTTTTAAATTTTGAGACAGGGTTTCACTCAGTTGCTAAGTCACCCAGGCTGGCATAAATTTGTGATCCTTCTGGCTCTCACCCCTAGAGTGTGGGATTATAGGCCTGTGTCACCATCTCTGGTTTATTACTATATTTTGAAAGTGATCTTGTGATTTCTTTCCTTCTGAAATGAACATCTCATCCCACTGCTCTCCCTAGTGTATCCTTATCCTCCAGACTCTTAATGGAATATCTGCTACAGATATGCCCTTTTTAGGAAGGGGGAAGCTTTGATTTCAGAGATCTTTGTCTCTGAGTCACTGGTTTATGTCTGTCCCCACCTGCAAAGTGAGCGTGATATGTAAGCAAAGGCCACCCTGAGGTCACACAGGTTTAAAATTTACCTCTACAGTTTCTACGTTATCTTATTACACTGTTGTTGCCTTAAGATTCTTGAAAATAACATAACGTTTCACATCTCTTATATCTAAAAGAATTTCGTTATATCTTTTTTTAACAACCTACTTTGTTATAGAGAGGATGGTGCCAGCCTGCTATAATACAACAGATGTAAAGAAGGAAAGAAATGAAAGAATTAGGACAAAGAAAAAACAATGGTAGAACAATGAGTTGCTGCTAGGATAAGGATAGAATCCACGTGGCATCTTTTTAATGTCCTGAGAACTGAGCTGAATACTTGGTCTGCTTCTACAGCAATAATGGAGAACTGATTGTTATCACTGGCATTTACTTTTTATAGTTGCTCAGGGGAAGTTTTTAAAAGGAGACTTAAGTGGAACAAACTTCTTTCCATCATTCATATTGAATTACTCAGATTTTTCTGTTTAATGACAGGAAAATTTTCTTTGCAAATCAATGTGGTCAAAGCATCGATCAATGTACTTCCCCTGCCTCAGCAAACTTACATGCTTCAGGACATTAGTTCCTGTAGTGTGTGTGTGTGTGACCATGTAGAAATAAAAATAAAGTAGCTGGGGCACCATCTTGATAATATCTGTGCTTTGTATATTTCCACCTAAGTCAGTGTCCTTCAGACTACACGAACAGTGAGTTAACAACCTTGTAAGTGGAACTTAGATGATCAGAGATACTATTCTGCTTTTTAAGCTGACTTATCATATCCTGGTGGAACGCATTCATATGAAGGAACCCAAGAACCACTCAGTGTTCTGTAGATGTGTCCCCACATATTAACTTCTCAAAGGTAATATGAAATTTTGATATAATAAGATCATAGCTGGTTAACATCAAGGCTAAATTTTGTGCATGGTCAACTGCATGTAAGAATATGTGAGCTGGATACCCATAAGTCATAGTTCTTATTACACTTTGTTTGATTTGCTTTACAACTTTATTGAGAGAGAAATGATGTAGATAAACACTTCATATTTTAAGTGCAATTTTAATGAGTTTTGATATAATATCCTTTCATGAAATCATCACTAAGATCCAGTTAGTGAAAATGTTATCACCTCAAAAGTTTCTCACCTCACTCAGACTCTGTTAATTATTTTTTAATCTGCCTGTTTCCATGATATAGCAAATAATTTTCCTTTTACAGTCAAGTTCATTGTGAGACAACAGACTTTTACCATTAACACTTTTAATCTGTGGTTGATAATTCTACCACTTTTATAGGTGTCACAAAGACATTTCCTCTTAAAAGAAAAACCTAGGATCAATAGATAAATGATTTTCCGTTATTTGAGGAGGGCTGCGATGGGGGGAGAACTGAGCAGTCATTCTCCAGGAGAGGACTGAAATATTTGAAGTGGAAAGACAATAAACATGCGTAGGTTTGGAACCATATCAGCGTGAGGGGGCCACACAGCCACACAGGGGGAAAATCTCTGATTACTACAGCTGGAGCCAGCCCTCGATCATATCACAGAAGAGGCAAATAAAGAAGAAAATGCTTAGGGGTAATGAGGAACTCAACAAGGGAACAAAAAAGGAAGGAAGTATGAATGAGGGAAAAAGTATGAAAGAAGGGAAAAAAGAAGATATTAACAGTAATAAGAAAATAGACAAGACACTTCAGTAGGACCTTTGGCTAAAAGATAGTGATTTTTGTGGTAAAGAAACCAAACAAGGTCCCCTAATGGGTAGCCACAAAAATAGGGTCAACCTGTGACTCTGAGGTCAGATAAAGCGCATCAGAGACAGGCAGCCTCAACCACAATAAGATCCCTCTTCGTCCTCTTGTCCCATAACCAGGACCCAAGGCAGAGAAACTTTCCCTACTGAGGAAAAAGTTGCTATTTTTGTCCAGTTCAATGAGCTTGAGCCTGGAAAGCTGAACTGGCAGGTGAATATTATTAGTGGGTGCGGTTTCTTCAGCACAGGTAAGAACTTCCAACCAGACTCCAGTTCATAGCGACATGAGAGCAGTTTACTAATAAAAATGAAGTTTCAGAATATGAGGGACTCAGTCCTCTGCCCACTTTCCCTCCCCTAGGAAAGGAGGCTGGTGCCTTGCTAGTGATGCTCCTTGCTGTTCTTTACAAGGCATTATAGTCTATTTATTTTTTTATTGTATTTGAAACTATAATTTTGGAATTAGGAATGTGATATTTTATCCTATACATATATATGACAAAATATATATAGTGAATATCTATAGTAATATATATAATAGGTATAGATATGGACTATATGGATATAGATATAGATAGTGAGTTCAAGTGTACCATCTCTCTATTTGGGCTTTATTTGTAGCATTCTGCATTTTATTCTTTCTTGTCCCATGTCTAGGCTTCTTTTGAATTTAAAATTTTATAGTATTCCATTTCACGCCATGCATTAGCTAATTAGGCATAGTCTCATTTACCTTTCAAATGATTGCCTTAGGGTTTCCAATATACATGTGTTATTAGGGTCTAACCTCAAATAATATTAGACTACTTACTATATGATAACCTTATACAACTACACTTCAAATACCTCTGACCTTAGTGCTATTGTCATACAGTTTATCCCTACATGTTGTAAATTAACAATACTGTATTGATATTTTATCATAAATATTCAATTTCACTTTAGAGAATATAAGAAGTTACACTTCCCTCAGCCTGAAGTATCTTTTACAATGCAGAATTTCCTCCTGTGAATTATCTGAGCACACTATTTGCCTGAAAACTCCTCTATTTCCCTTTGGTTTAGAAAGGTATTGTGAATGAGAAAGAAATTCTTAGTTGGTAGTTAGGGGTTCTTTTTCTTCAATATTTAAAGATATGTTTCACTGCTGTTTCAATTGCGTGGAGATTTCATGATCTTCCTATCTTTTTTCTCCTGTACACAATGCCTGTCCTTAGCAAATACTTGACCTTCAGGTTTTTCTCCTATCCCCTGCCTTTAGCAATGAGACTGTGGCATGCTATGCTGTAATTTCCTATAGTTGTGGATTCTGCATGGATTTTGTTCAGCTTCATATTTCTGTAGCTTTGCAGTGTAAATCAAATGTGAATAGTTCTCAGGTATAACTTTTTAAAATGATATTTTTGGCCAATTCTCTTTGATGGAACTGAAGCTGCACGTTTCACTGCTTGATGTCACCTCACGAACAACTAAGACTCTCATTTTAGTCTTTTCATTCTCTCTATATTTCCATTTGGATGGTTTCTAAAACTATGTATTCAGCTTCACTGTCATATTTTTCTGTAATAATTACTGTTTAATGTATCAGTTAAATATTTTACTTTATTTTTCATTTTGAAGAGAGGAAAACAATGATACAAAATTTCAAACCAAGAGAGTAGGAAATTAACAATGGTTAATATATTATATATTGCTATCTTCAAAGTAGTTGCTCATATTACAAGATATAGGTATGCAAAATTGATCAAATGATGTAAGCACAAATCGTTCTTTTTAATGAACTAATAGAAATTAGTAGTATAATAATCTTAGCTATCTTGTGTGTGTATATATACATATTATATATATATATACTTTTTCATTCCTCTCTCCTTTCCCTCTTCCCATTTATTCTTCCCTTTTGAGCAATTTCTTCTCATTCACAAGATTCATGGTACCTTGTGGAATTTGTTTATTCTTTCTGTTTCTTACACTAGGGAAAGAATACGATGTTTACACGAGTCTAGTTTATTTCTTCTATAAATATGGTCAACAGTTCCATCCATTTACCTATGAAACCTTGTCCTTCTTTATAGCTGAGTAGTACTCTGTTGTATGGAAAATACCACTTCTTTTTATCCATTTCTTAGTTAATAGACATTTAGGTTGTTTCCAAGATGTAGTTATTCAAATTGTGCTGCTATAAAAATGGGTGCACTTATATTACTGTGGTATGATGCTTTCAATTCTCCTGGGAAAATACCTAGAGGGGAAATACCTGGGTCTAATGGGAACTCTAATCCTAGATTTTTGAGGAATCTGCTCCCTGATTTCCACAGTGGTTGTACCAGTTTACAGTCTCACCAACAGTGGAGAAGTGTTCTTTTTTCACCACACCCCCTCCAGCATTTGTTCTTGGTTGACTTCTTGATGATAGCCATTCTTTCTGGAGTGAGCTGGAATCTCAGTATTGTTTTAATTTGCATTTCTCCAGGGACCAGTGCTGCTGAACATTTTTTCATATATTCATTTGCCATTTGTATTTCTTCATCTGAGAAGGGTGTATTCATCTCAGATGCCCATTTTTGGATTGGGTCTGTGAGTTTGGGGGGGGGTGATTTTTTCAAATTATTTATATGTTCTAGATAGAATTCTTTTGTCTGAGAGATAGCTGACTAAAATTTTTTCCCACTCTGTAGGTTTTCTTTTCAGTCTGTTGGTGATTTCCTTAGATGTGCAAAAACTTTTCAATAAGATGAGATCCCAGTTGTTGATTCTTTGAAGTATTTCCCATATAGTTTGGTTTTTATTAATGAACTCTGCCTACCCCTATGTCTTCAAGATTTCTACCTACTTTCTCTTCCAGTAGGTCTAGTGATTCTATCTTAAAATTTAGCTCTCTGATTCTTTTTGACTTTAGTTTAATGCATGGTGATAGATTTGGGTATAGTTTTAGTTTTTGGTGTATGGACAGCCAATTTTCTCAGCATCATTTATTAAACAGCTTATCTTTCCTCTAGTTAATATGTTTGGCCACTTTGTCAAAGAGGAGGTGGCTGAGTGTGTTTTTATTTGTGTCTGCATCTTGTAATCTGTTCTGCTGATCCTCAGGTCTTTTTTGTTTGTTTTGCCAGTAACATGCTGATTTTATCACAGTAGCTTTATAATATAATTTCAAAGCAGGGATTGGGATGCCTCCTGCCTTGCCTTTGTTTCCCAGGATTGTCTTTTATATTCTTTTTCTTCTGTTTCCAAATGAATTTTGCGAATCTTTTCTCTAGATCTGTGAGGTGTGCTAGTAGTATTCTGATCAGGATTGCATTAAATCTGTTTGACAGTTTTGGAAGCATGGCCATTTCACAATGCTGGTTCTTCCTATCAGTGAGCAAGGGATATCTTTCCATTTTCTCATATCCTCTTCAATCTCTTTCAGAGTAATCAAATTTTCAATGTATAGATCTTTTACTTCCTTTATTAGGTTCCTTCCTATGTATCTCATTTCTTGGATGGTATTTTAAAGGGTGTTGTTTCCCTAATTTCTCTCTCAGGGAGTTTGTTGTTTGCGTATGGGAGTGTTGTTGATTTCTGAGCATTGGCTTTGTGTCCAGCTACACTACTAAATTTGCTTATTAATTCTCAAAGCTTTTTGGTGAAGTTTTTGGGTTCTTCTCTCTAGAGTATCATGTCATCAGCAAATTATTATAATTTCACTTCTTCCTTTCCTATTCTTACTCCTTTTTATTACTCTCTTTTGTCTAATTGCTCTAGCTAATGTTTCCAGAACTATATAGAATAAGAGTGGTGACAGTGGACATCCTTATGTTGTTCCTGATTTTAAAGTGAAAGCTTTCAGTTTTTTTTCATTTAGTATGATGTTGACTATTGATTTGTCATAGATGGCTATTATCAGATTGAGGTAAAGACCAAATATTCCAATTTTCTATAGGATTTTTTAACATGAATTAATGTTGAACTTTATCAAAAACTTTTTTGCATCTATTGAGATGATTATGTGGTTTTTGTCTTTGGCTCTGTTGATATGTTTTATTACATTTATTGACTTGCATATGTTGAACCATCCCTGCATGCCTGGAATGAATCTCACTTGGTTGTTGTGTATAATCTCTTGATCATTTTCTGCATTCTGTTTGCTGTTATTTTTATTAAGGATTTTTGCATCTGTGGTCATTAGGGAGATTGGTCTGTAGTTCTCTTTTATGGTTGGATCTTTCTCTAATTTTGGTATCAGGGTGATACTTGCCTCCAGGAATGCATAGGGAGATTTTCTTCCCTTTCAATTTTATTAAAGAATTGTAATTGCATTGGTATTAAATCTTCTCAGAAAGAAAAAAGGAGTAAGCAAGTGATTTCCTGAACTTGGTCTCTGGGTTTGGAGGATGGGATTAGTTTTGTGACTGGCGTTACCCCTAGTTATTTAGAAAAGAGGAGGAAAATAGAAAAAAGAAAAGAGAAAACAAAAACAAAAATAAAACAAATGAAAACACAACAAAAACAACAGAAAATAACAAGCAAATAAAAAAGAACAGGAGTGGCAGGGATGCCCAGCTGCTTCTATTCTGTGTCTTCATTTCTAAACACAGTGCTGGTTCATCTAACTTAGCACCTGTTGGCTTATATCATTATTGTTGCTTTGGTCTTTTCATACCACTAATCCCACTTGTCCATCTTGTGCCCTAGTTGGGACCCTCCTGTGTCACTGGCATTCCTCTGGTCTCTGGGCCTTCCCATAACATTCACCTCAGTCCTGGCAGCAGCAAGGGGAGGGGTCACTCTCTGGGTTTTCCAGCGTGGCTCACCTGGGTTGCAGCAGTGATGGAGATAGGAGTGTGCCCTCCGTGCTGTTCACCTGAGTCTTGGTGGTATAGATGGAGATGAGAGGATCAGCCCTCTGCACCTTCACCTGGGTAGCACAGGTGGAGATGATCAAACATTTTACTTTAAATTTTGTTTTTTAGTGTTTATCAATTTCGCTGGATTCTTTTTAAGTGTATTCTCCATATCTTACATCATGATATTCATATTTTCTCTTAAATCATTTACTGTACTTTCAATAAATCTTTTCAAGTTCTTGTCTTCTACTTCTATCATCTCCATATTTTCTAGATCTTTGGCATATTCTTTCCAAATAATGAGTGCAGTTTATTATTCTTTCGTATGCTCTGTAATTTTTTATTGCAAATTAACTTTTATGAGTAATATGATGTTTGAGTATTAGGGTTTGTTGTCTGAAAGAATGTGAGAATTCAATCTCTAATGCACTAAAATTACTTGAATATCAATTTAATTATTTTGAAGCTTGTTTTGAAGCTATATTAGGGCAAATATAGCATTGTCTTGCTTTAGGAATAGTTTTACCCTAAACCTAAAGTGTGACCTCCCGGTGGACTACAGCCTATACTCTAGTTGTTCACCCCAGCTGAAAGGTGAATATCTTCTAGATTTGTGAACTCTAGCAATTGTTCAGCATACAAATCTCATACTATTCTTTTCTCAGCCTCATAGAACTCTACACTCTACATATGCAATTTACTAGTGTACAGTACCGAGGCGACATTCGTGCATCTCTACAGTACCTTGGTCCTTCACACTGCAAATTCCAGTC
The DNA here is from genome assembly GCF_000276665.1 of Chinchilla lanigera. NCBI lineage: Eukaryota > Metazoa > Chordata > Mammalia > Rodentia > Chinchillidae > Chinchilla > Chinchilla lanigera. Next base: position 3,597,637 of record NW_004955429.1, on the reverse strand, counting down.
ACCTCAAGCCAGATTGTGATCTGTGTTTTCTCAACTCGGTGAAACCAGGCTCCTCTCAACTTTTTCTGCTTGGATAACTGCCCAGAAAATGCCTTCTGGCAGAAAGCCAGGTTGGTAGGCTCACTTTCTTTGTTTCTCTCCCCTTAGGACTATCAGTCTTATTCTAACTTTTGTCTAATATCTGAAAACAGTTTTCTAGTTGTTTATAGCAAAATGTCAAACCTGGTGTTGGTTAATTCCATCATCATGGTTTGGGTGAAACATCTCTTTAAGAAAGATAAAAAGTAGTTACTTAATTAAGGATATGGCAGAGATAGTCATATTGAACTGCTTGTGCTTTTTCCAGTTGCACCATAGAACTAAAGTAGGTTTTATCCTACCATTCTGTGTAACTACAAAGAGAACTTCAGTAGCCCCTCTTTTTTTCATTAGAAGTTCTCCAAAATGTATATACAGGAACCAGGTGCAGATGGTTTAATGAAAGTTAATGATACTTCTATTGGAAATTCACATTTAAAGTATTTTTTCCCTTATTAAGAAATTCTATTCCATTGTAAAGGAAGACATCCACTAAAGACAGATTTTATTGTTCTGTTTTATAACAGACAGGGGAATGTCTAATCCTTGCTAGACAATTACAAAGAACAGTTTTTCTTCTCTATCTTTTTCTTTTTCTTTCCATTTGATTAATCTTTAATGAATATTTCAAGGTTCAACTCAAGTCCATTTCTCCAGGGAGTCTTACCCGATGATTTCTTCCCTATGATAAAGCTAAACAACTGCCAAACAAGACACCACTTCTGAGCCTTGAAGTGCATGGAAATTTCTCTCAGCTAATAGTTTTGAGAAACAGTCTGTGGAATCAGGGCAGCTCCATCCAAGATTCCTTTCAGGTCACTGTGTCCAAACCCTTATATGCATCACTACACAGTCTGAGCTGGACTTCTGACACAGTCTGTTCCAGAACAGCCAACTGTAAGCTTCAACATACAGTAAAGAAGGGCACATCCACATAAATTAAATCCCCAACTCACACACTGTTGGTGGGACCTTAGTCACTGGGCTATAAATTATAACCATTAACTAAACTTAGAAACACAACAGTGAAAAGAGTCAATTCCTATTGCCTTTTGTTTTTGATATGAAAATATCTTTTTAGGGATCCACAAACTCATATGTTATGGTAAGAGCACCTCTCTTAGGATCCCTGTATGAATTCAAATTCTCCCACAGCTCACTGTGTAGCCTTAAACAGGTCTCTTAGTCTGGGCCTAGAAAGAACAACTACCCAAACTTATGCTAAATTATTGCCCCCAGTATTACACCAGTTATCCTACAATTTTGTATAACTACAAATAGAACTATGTTTTTATATTTACTTTTTTAGGTGAAAAAGTTAAGTAACCTGTCTGAGGCTTCTGAGCAATGAGGCAGTTTTAATCTCAACCTACTTTATTCAAAAGTCTTGCTCTTAACCAAATGTGGAGATAAGAGTAGCTTATCCTTCAGGTTAGATAAAGCTCTAAAATTCAATGACTATGAATTTGGGTCAAGAAAAGATCAAAACAGAAGACCGCTGTCTGGAAGACAACAAATCAAAAGCTATTTTTCTCTAAGTCAAATATATTTGTGGCTCATTTGAGCCACTTAACATGTATCAAGATTATCAATGTCTTAAATGACCTACTCCAAAGCTGTTATTATTTTTTCTTTACAATCACTGGTCAGGAAACTTGAAACCCAGGAAGAATTCCATGGAAGATCCATGATTTTGGAATTCCCCTAACATAACTTACCTGTTAATTACCTCCCACAGTCTATCACAGAAACTTCCTACACTTACACATTATTGAATTCAAGCGTTTACTTAGCATCTTTGTCAACTTTCTTTGATGGTTTTCTCCTTGGAGAAAAGTTCATATTTTTAACAGTTTCTTCCAACACCAAGGTTGCTGGCATTTCTGTTGTTTTGCATTTCTAAGCATTCTTCTACACCATGCTTCCCTTCTGAGATCCTTGCTATCCACAAATTATCTTGGCATCATCAGTGATACCCAAGTTAGAACCTTTAGTTTTATTTGAATGCTCAATTTAGTAAATATTTCACTGTAGACATTTGTAGCTGGACTCAATAGTGATACCTGAACTCAAACTCCACTTATTTCTTAAATAAGAAATTAAACCTGACTTTATGCTCAGCCAAGACAGCCTGCTATGCTTCAGTCTCATATTTCCATGCTTCAGAGGGTGCGCTGTGTCCTTTATATTCTTTGTTCTGTTTGATTCTCATGAAATCTACATGCAGTAGACATTGTCTGATCTTTGGAGTATGCCTTCTTTGTCTCTATTATGGACCTGCTTGCCATCAATAATTACATGTTTCTGAAGCTTACGAAGTTTTCCCCTTCATTTGGCTTGTAAAACATTTTATTTATTAAATTATCATTTCTTAAATTATTTATTAAATTATCATTTATTAAACTATTTATTAAATTAAGTGGAGTTGTGTGAAGCCTAATTAGTTTAACTCATATTAGCAACATAAAGGAAAATAATATAAAATAAGGTTGTCATTTAATCAGCATCTAAACATAAGATAGAATAAAGAGGAATCTAACATGGAGCCTTGGTTCTAAAGCAATTCATTTGTTTATTTTATCATGCAATTCATCTAATACAGTCCCAGAGACATGAGGACAGATGAGGCCTATATTGAGATAAATGTGCTGTGAGTATGCTCTCCTTGAAACATGACATTCAGGAGTGTGTAAGGCTTTTACAATCACAAAAATTAAAATGTACCTGCCTTTCTATCTCCCAAACTTTATATGAGCCTCTTTTGACATTTTCAACAGATAAACTGGAAGGTAGGGGGATTGGAGATGCAGCTCTGTAGTAGCTCACATTTAGCAGGCATAAGGTCCTGGGTCTAATCCACAGTGTGTGCATGTGCATGCAGGCGTGCACACACACACACACACACACACACACAGAGAGAGAGAGAGAGAGAGAGAGAGAGCAAATGGAGAGAGAGAAATAAAGGGCAGCTAGAGCTAAGTATGAAGTGTATTCATAAAGCTACCATTCGGAAAATCCCCTTTCTCAGAGAACTTCCAGCCTGAACTTGTCTCCAGAGGGTGCCTTGATCATGGAGCATCACACACAGGGAGCAACTGCTGGTCCTTACAACCCCAAAGCTTGGCACTGCACACAGGCACCACTGTTCTATGTCACTGTAAATGTCTCTGCTAAAAATTTGCACAGTGCTTTCTCATGAAATATATTCACCTCTGTTATCTGAGGACGAGAGCTCTTGCTCATAGTCATCATAGAACCAAAGATTAAAATGGTGGAGTAGCCATTTAAAAACTTAGTAGTGAAAACATAATGCACAGAAATGAAGTTAACAGGCAGAGAAACTGCCAATAAGAGCCGTGCAGCGCTGTAGGTAACTAAAATCTGCACGCTCCATGGGGAAAAGAATGAATGGAATAACTGGCAGAGGGACAAATCTCATCTTCCTTAATTTTTATAAATGATCCAACCTACTACCTATATCTACCTATCTACCTGCTTAGATTAAAAAAGATTAAAGTTTTGAAGCAATACAAAATATTCATAGTTAAATAGAAAAAAATAAAACAGTCAGAGTTAGAGAAGCAATCAACAAAAGGAAAAGGGTCACATTAAAGCTTAGAATAAACATTCAGCTATCTTAGAGAACACAAAAAAGTTATGCCAGCTTATCACAAAAGGAAATCTTTCCTTTACAGTAAGCTTGAAATAAATGTCTCACATGAAACTTAAAATGCAGAACACTGAGTGACCAAATGAATATTTACCATTTCCTTCCACGAATGTATGGACAAGAGTATGAAGGGTTCTTTCTTTTATCATCCTTGTGCTATAGTTTGGATCCTGAAGGTCCCTCCAAGGGCTGGCTCAGCGGTAGAGTACTTGTTTAGCATTCTCTACGCCCTGGGTTCAGTCCCTAGCACCATAAATCAGAGAGACAGAGACCAACAGACAGAGCTCAGGAGAAAGAGAAGGGAGGGAGGAGAGAGGCAGAACATTTGAATGTCCCTCCAAGGCCCATGTACTAAGGCCTGGCCCCAGCCATGGACCTGCTGGGAGGTGGTGGGGCACATTCAGAGGTGCAGCTTACCAGGTGGTCTCCTGGTTACTGAGGCTCTGTCCTCAGAGGGCTTCATGGGACTCCAAACCCTGCCTTTTCCTCTTTTTTACCTCCTGACCATGAAATGCATGGTTATACCCCACCACCAACTCCCCACCTTGATGTATTGCTTTGCCATGGGTCCAAACCAGGGAGGCCAGTCAGTCATAGACTGGAACCGTCAAAGTTGTGAGCCAAAATAACCTCTTCACTTTATAAACTGATTACTACCAATATTGTTTTATATTATCAGAAAGCTGAGTAACCCACACTAAAAATTGGGTAGAGGCCTATTGCCAAACTAAAAATTTGTCAGGTATTTAAACAAGGTAGTTTCAGTTGACAGATCTCTTAGTTCTACTCATATATAGGAGAAATCTTAGTATTTCTGGCCTAATCATATTTTTCAATTTTACATCAGTAGCAGATCCCACCTTGGAGACTTTTGATGTAAAGCTGACCTGCTGACAGGTCAAGATTACTTTCCTCCAGAAGACAAGGATGCTGAGAAATACGTGACAGCACAGCCTTCAAAGACGATGCTATCTGATAAAAGAACATTTTGTACAGAGACAGCTAAGCAGGACTCTCCACTGAACAGACAGGCGTCGAAACTCTTTGTCAAGGCTCATTCTCAGGACCTGAAACAGCAGACCCTGGCCTGTGGTGGAGGTCTGAAACCAGTACGCACCATCTTGACATTAGAAAGCCAGGGTTTCACCGGGCCCAGCTGCAAGTTCTTTCTCCTCCTCTGCCCCCATGACTCAGGTTCCCTCGGGAAACAGCCCTCCTTGCAGAGGGGACCTGGCATAGCTCCTGCTTATCCCTGAGCAGCAGGCTTTAGTTCTCAGCTCCAATAAGCTATTTGCATCCCTCTACAGGAACCAAGAGTATTAAGGTTTAGGTCTAAAATGTCCCCCAAAGTCTCATGTCTTCAGAGGTGGAGCTTTATTCTTCCACGGATTGGTGCACTGAGTTCATAGCTAAATGAGGGGGGTCTAATTGGAAGAGGGGTGTCACTGGGGCATGCTTTTGAAGCATATATCTTAGCTTTTCCCTTTTCTCTCTACCTCCTGGCTGCCATGAGGTGAGCAAGTTTTCTCTGCCACACCCTCCCAACTTTGATGTTTCTGCCTTGATACATCCAACCACTGACTGAGTTTCTTAAAATGTGAGCTGAATTTTCTCCTCCTTTAGGTTGTGTCAGGTACTGTATTATGTCCAGCAATAGGAAAACTGACTAATATAAATGGGGCATCTCAACTCTAAATACCATAAAATCATTGTCTAATGGCCCTTAATTCTTCACTGTGTTCTCAAGTACAATTTTAGTGCAGCTTTCATGGCAGTCAAAGCATGGTCTCAAGGTTGTATTGTCAAGTATATTGAAATAGCCAGACCTTCAGCCACCAGAAGATATCTCTAGACCAGAGGTGATCAGACGTGATGATATCCAATAGCTCTTGATCTAATTCTTCCAAGTCATTCCCATGTCAGATAAAGAAACCATGCAGGAAGGACCTAATGCCTCTCCCCTCGTTTATCGCTTTCTTCAGTCTCTGTTGTCTCTCTTTCCATCCAATATTTCTACTTCGTCTCTAGCTGCATTATGTGGTGATATTTTTTCATTAATAAAAATGGTGCCATTTGTTCCATCTGTATTCATTCTACCCAAATCTCTTTCTCCAGCAATATGTTCTCAAAGTATGGTGGTCAGACCCCTGTATCAGAAGTACCTGGAATCTTTCAGAAAATGCTGGGTCCTGGACCACACTGATGAGTTCTCTGAAAGTCAGCCCTGAAATTTTGCATTTATAACCCACTTCTATGGTGATTCTGTGGCCCTTTAGGTTGCTGACCAATGTTTGTTTACATCAAAGCAGTTTCATCAGTGACTGTGTCATTCTTACGTTCATCCCTAATATACCTTAAAGTGAGACCCAGCCAGAGAGCTGAGCTGGGTTGGGAGCCTGAGGGCAACAGCTCTGAGCTCTAATTGCTGCCCCTGTTGCAATGGGACATTTTGGCGGTGGCGCTGGCTAGAGGTTCTATTGTCCTGTGCACCCCCACCTGACGCATATAGTTGGAGAGACTAAAAATAGACTGCACCTGCATAGAGCAGCTCCGAATGAGGCTGCTTCCTCCTTTCTGCTGCTGGCCAGGGACAATGGTCCAAAGACATTTGTCCTGCAGTGCTTTTGCTGAGAACTGACACATGGGTTCAGACAGCACTGTGACCTCCTTTTTGTTAAAAGATCTGTGTGGGGGAAAAAAAAACAGTTTTAATTACAGTCATATGTAGTGACACTATACATGATTATCTGAAGAATTTACCAAATTTTGAATGTATTTTAGCATATTTGGTTTCTTATTTCTATAGGACATATAGTTTACTAAGCTGTTTCCAGTTTTTAATTATAAATTTGGTTTTACAAATAATTTGAACCAGAATTGATAAGCTAAGAATGATCCCAAAGATAAGTAGATCCATTCTGAGATATTTATAAAACAATGCAAGAGAGTGATTTTAAACCTAATGTGTACCTAAGAATCATCTAGGAACTGGTGTATCACAGCAACTAGTGTTTCGAATCCCAGTTCTCCCAGTGCATTAGAGGTCTTCAGAGAATGAGAACCAAAATACATACACAACACACACACACACACACACACACACACACACACGTGCACAAGAGAGATTTATTATGAGGAATTGGCTCACATGATTATGGAGGGTGAAAATTTCCATGACCTTCCAGCCATCTGCAAGCTGGAGACACAAGAAAGTCAATGCTATGATTGAGTCCAAGTTTGTAACTGAGAACAGGAGAGCTGTTGATATTAATCTCAAGCCAAGGATGGGAAAGATGATATCAGATATTCCAGTTCAAGCAAGAAAAAAATGGTTAATCCCCCCCATTTTGCTCCGTTTAGACCATCAATGGGTAGGATGATGCCCACATACAGTGCAGAAGACAATCTACTTTACTAAATGAAACAAATTAGATGCTAATTTGCACCAGAAACACCTTCATAGACACACTCAGGAATACCATTTAATTTGTGCACCCCATGACCCAGACAAATTGACACATAAAATTTACCTTACATCCAGTTATTAGTATATATCATTGAACAAATTGCTTAATCTGTCTGTGTGTCAATATTCAGTTTGAAAAACAGGCATAATAATATGGGTCCCATCATGTTTCCCTAAGGTTTTAATTGGTTAATCATATAAAAGTTTGGGGAAAGTGTCAAACAGCATATAGTATGCATTCTTTGTCCATACAGATTACTGGAATACATTTTCAAAGACTTGACAAAATTCCTCTAGATTAGAATTCAATAATCTACATTTTAAATAATTATTTCTGATCATTTTCATGCCAGTAGCTTCTGGACAATCATTTAAGAGTGGTCTTTGGGGGAAAGGCAAGCGAGTAGGATGATCCATTGGGTCTAGGAAGCAATGCTGGTATCCTATTGTTATGGTTGATACAGTGCGCCAACTTAAAGAGTCTAGAGGCTTGGTTAAGTGCCTCAGCAGTTCTACGTCCTGAGCCTGTACAAGAACAGGCCTGCTCCCCCCTTGTGCTCTTGCTGTTTTTATTGTTTTCTGCTGCCGTGAATTATTGCCCCTCTGCCATTTGCCACTCTGCCTTGGAGCCATCCCAGGACGGACTGAAACTGTCACAAACTGTGAACTACATAGACCTTTCCTTCCTTAATTTTGGGTGTCAGTATTTTGTCCCAGCAATGAGAGAAAAGTAACCAAGACACCTATATTGTCTAAAAATAAGAAATTTGTTTTTTAATAGTATTTCAAATACTACTTGTTGGGCCCCTCACTAGTCTTATATAGTTTGGATGCCATTTAGGAGGCACAATGAATTCCCTATCACTGGGGAGTGGAAATCCCACAAGATACGGACTCATAAGGTAGGGACAGATGAACATAGAAAAAACACAGGACAAATTCTGATGACTAACAGGGTAAAATCATCACATGTTTGTCTCTGGCTGATAATTGCACTGCTTATCTGTAGCTAATGATTATAAGATCATCACATGTACTTGAGAAAATCTACCCTACTGTATCCTTATGAGAGTGTTACTCACATTTACTAATGCTGATCTTGTCCCTTTCCCAGAAATGAAGGCTAAGAACCGGACTGGCCTACACCACCAATCAGAAAATGGTTATTTTTAGAAACCAGCCTCCCCTTACAAGTATGAAGTACATCTTGTACTCACCAGGCATGCCAAGCAGGATGTCCCCTATCCTGTAGCATCACTCCGCTGCTAAGATAGTTTATCTATATTTACCACACTCTAAATAACTTTTTGCTTCCTGCTATACCAGCCTTGACTCCTCCATTTCTGCTAAGAGCCCCACTTCTTTACTCTTCAAGTGAGGGGGTACAACCTGAAGAGAGGTGGAGAGTCACTCAGAGACTCTCCTGCCAGACACAACAATAGTAGCCCCTCATTGATGATTTCAATATCTGCTGAGGGGGGCTGGGGATTTAGCTCAGTGGCACAGTGCCTGCCTGGCAAGCACAAGGCCGTGAGTTCGATTCCCAGTACCGGAAAAAAAATAAAAAACAAACAAACAACAAAAAAAATCAATATCTGCTGAGGAAAACCACAAGCAGTGAGATAACCCAGCCCAAGAAAGAGGCCAAGTCAGGTATAACTAGCAAAGCTCTGGGGGTGGGGTCCCCCGAGCCCTCTGGAACTCACTGAGTGCTGGCTATGGAGCTATAAGACTTACTGTTTTCCCTGATAGTTTTCAGTCTTGCTTTGGTTCAATTCTTTTCTATCCCTTACTCCTCCCTTTTTGTTTAGGAATGTTCACTCTCTGCCACTGTGAACATATAACTTATTTTTGTTTTTGTTTTCACAGGTGCTCACAGCTAAAACAGTTGCCTTGATTCTCAGAGAGGACTTGGGTTTGGATTTCTGAGCAATGCTGAAGCTATTTAAATAATGCTAAAGCAATGCTGAAGCTTTGAAGAAGCAATTACTGCATTTTAAATTGCATGCAGGATACATACATATGTGAGATGAAACTATGAACTTGTTATTGGCTTTACTTAGAGACTGAGTATAGTTTAAACAGATGTATTTGGTTGACAAGTTGACAACAGGTAGATTTGTGCTGATTGATCAAATTGTCAGTTTGACTAGGCTGAGAAACTCCTGGAGAGGTGATTAGACTCTGAGGACAGGAATCTCATCAGTGCCTTCACCTGTTAATGAATTCATAGCTACGTGGCTTATTAGGACGTAGGGCCTACTTGGAGGAAGTGAGTCACAGAGGTGAGATCTTGGAGAGTATATCTGGTCCCTAGCTCCTTTCTCTCTCTCTCTGACCCACTCTACTTCTCAGCTTCTATGAGTTGAACGGTTTCCCTCCACCATCCTGCTGTAATGTCTCTGCCATAGAGCCAGCTCACTATGGACTAGAACCTGTGAGACTATAAGGTAGAATAAACATTTTCCCCTTTAAATTGTGGGTGTTAGGTATTCAGTCCCAGCAACGGAAGGCTGAGCTACACAGTCACCTCACTAGAAGTAATATACAGAAATGTATCATGCAACCTAAGAGATCCTGCATATCTTAGATTAATTTTTTTCCTCCAAACATAAAATAAAAATAAAACTGATTACTCAACTTGAGCCCGGGTGCAACTGACTTCCCTTTTCTCTTTGTCCTTAAGACCCTTTTGTAATGAAATTTGATTTTCTCTTGGATTTGTGAGATGACTCAGCAAAATAAAATTGGAGGTATAAAAGAGTTAAACAGGAAATGGACAAAAATTGGTGTGATCGATGTCTCACTGTAGGCTGAGAAGAATTTTTGCAGACCAAATGGTTTTGCAAAGCATTACTGCATTGCGTGTAACTCTGTGTAATTATATTAGGGAGCCATCCTTTCATTTTTTTACCTAATACATGCTCAGTGTCGACTGAAAATCAGCTTCCAGTTTAATACTGTGTTAGGGAGAGGTCAGAGAGAGTAACTCTTAGATTTTTTATGATGGAAAAAATATCATGTACCCACATTGCTCAGACATTTAGGGACATGAGCTTTAATATTTTTTATGAAAACCACTAAGAATTTAAAAACATGCATTGTACCCCTGGACTTTTTAAATGCTTTATGTATCTTCTGTTCTGTCATATTACACTAACTACAGTAACCTGCCTATCAAAGTCAAATATTGGTTCATGGTTATAATTACAGGCACAAGCCTAAGGCAGCAGAGCTTAAAATTAAGCTGAATCATGAATTACCATTTTGGGGAACCAGAAATGGAAAAACATCAAGCCAAGCAATCTTGAATCCTGAATTCAGGTTGGACTTGCCAGTGATGATGAGTGGCCTTATTCCAGTCCAGGGTAGCACAACTCCAAAGCTAGCTCCCACACTCAGTATTATACCTATATTTATCACCCTCAGACATGTGATCTTCCTAAAGCCCTAGGCTAACATTCCCATGTATCAAATCCAGTTACATGAGAAATCTCTGCAAAGAGAAATTGAACTCTATTTTTTAAAGTCTTTTAGTTGTAATATATCCACTTCCCAAAGGAGATATACACCTATAAAAGTCTAGGAATTTGTAAACTTAGAGAAATAAAATTGACAAATGAATGCATAGACCATAGCTTAACCAAGCTAATGAATATTTCCTTCATCATTATCTCTGTGGTAACTTATACACTCATTCCATAGATACAGGCATAGTCTAAAATATAGTTGATACCGCTGTTGGCTTTTCTGAGAGAATTAATGCAAATATCTGCATTATCTCATTGTTACACCTCATAAATCCATTTACCTACAGCCACATGCTCAATATTTTTCATCGTGATGAAAACACCAAGGAATATGACCACCTTGTGAGAATTTAAAGAAAAAATTACTAGACCTAAAATCTCTAGGAAAAATCCCAGAAGTCTTTATGGACTGAGATAGTAAGGCAATTACAACTGCAAATATTAACTAGTAGGGAGAGAAAAGAATGGAATAAGCATGGAAAAAATTTATGAATGTGATTGCATAAAGGTATTTGGTATCTATCCTATCTTGAAATCTAAGAAATACTTAAATTTTGCTGTATGATTTTTATGGATTCTAAACCTAAAAGAGCAAATGTTCCTTTGAAATCTGTTAGATCAGTGCCTTCTAGCCTTTTGTGGTGGAGGGATTTCTCCTACTTAGAAGATCTTAACAGAGACCTTTCCACATGGGCCTGTAGGGTAGCATATCTGTGTGCTCTATCTAGCATTTCTTCCTAATAGGAGATAAAGCTGAGAAGCAGAAGTTGGGTCTTTCTTCACTGACTATCCTTTCTGGAAATTACAGTACCCAGTTTACCCTGGATGTCAGAGTTCTACACATAATGTGTGACCAAGAGAACAAGTCACAACCTCCCATCAATAGCAATTCATTATGATTTCTTGAATAATTATCACAAAGTTAGTTAGCTTTCAACTAAAGGGTGTAGTAAACTGGAGTTGAAGTTGATTTTTGTGTTTGTTTGTTTGCTTCCTGGAATATATCTCTTCCACAGCCATCTATTTTGGCCAATCTCCATGCAAATGACAATATCATAATTCTACCTTATAGAGACTTTCAAATTAAATCTGGTCCAATTAGACCACAGTGTTAATTTTTTATTAATCTAGAATAGAAAGACCCATGCATTTTTAAATAAAAGCTTGTTCCTACAGATTGTCTTGCATTCCACATCTTATAGAGCAGGAGTTATGAAATGGCTTCTCCCCACAATGCAGAATAGTCTGATTTATTGAATACAAGAAAGATAGAAAGAGAGCTGGTGGGCTGGGAAATGTGCCCAGACTGTCACCTCTTTTAATTGTAACACAACCAACTCTGTGGCCTCGCTTACTGATGGGTGTTTTGCATGCAGATGGTAGCTGACATTAAACTCATCCCATTTAGAAGTAGTGAAATGATACTAGGATGCCTGGGAGAGGACATAAATACAAGCAAGATATTCTAAGAGTCGAGGAAGTGGCAGTTCTAGGTCACAGTAGGACCACCCTCCAGCACTGGCAAGCCCAACATGTACTCAAGATTGCTTGACGCTAGAGCCAATTTTCAACTCATTCGGGCCAACACAAATAGCAATTTCAGATGGCTGGCTTAATTAAGCTCTGCAGCCCGAGGTTTATCTTCCGTGTCCCCTCTGTATTTTTCTCTCTTAGCCCAGCCTCCTCCAAGCACTGCCGGTTACTGAGTGTTCTCTTGCTGGAGCCTGCATTTTGCATTATCTTTATACTGTCTTCCTTCCCCTGCATCCCAATCCACTTTTTTTCTAGGTGGGGATTACATTACTCAGCTTCCACCTCCACACCATAATGGAACCCAAAGGGATCCACAAGAAGAGAATTTTTAATTGGAGTGGGACAGCACACTGCTGCAGTGTGTAGATCTAAGGTGATAGGGGCCCCTTTCTTTAACCTCTCCCTGTCTCATCTAGATGAAAGGACACCCTTTCCAGAGGGCCTCCTTGTGATTAGCAAACTGGGGTCTTCAGGTCATGTATTTTTGCTGTTTTGCATATCTTTTGAGATCAAAGGAGTTTACGCTCAACTTCATTGTTCTTTGTCAGATTTGAGGCCACGCTTTGGCACAAGATATATGCTGTTATGATACTGCAATCTACTGGATAAAAATAACTCATTATGTCAAACCCTCAGCCCAGGCGCTGTCCTCCGAGACCAGCGTGAAGAGGAGAGGCAGAGTGGGTCAGGCCCAAGTCCCCCTCCGTGGAGACAGAAATAGAGCGCTAATGGCCTGCAGCGACACGGGAGAGAGTGGGAAGTGGGCAGATATATTTAAAAAGAAAAACGGCTCTCAGCATCAGCTAAAGTCCCCATACTTTTATTTTTCCCAGGTCTATTTCTGGCTTCTCTTTCCACAGCACGAGCAGCTCCTCAAAGTAAAGAGCCTTCCTCCTGCCTGCCCTGACCTCCAGCCGAGCTCTGAAAGAGGCAGGCTGTGAATGATGTTTGTGCGTCTGGAGTTTTAATTGAAAAACTTTCCCCACAAATGGAAAAAGACACACAGAAGGAGCGATCTCCTTGGCATTGATTTTCCCAACTTTCAGTTTTGAGTCTCTGCGGCAGAACTCGGTACAGCAGCGTCCCCAAGTGATTCTACTCCATAACTGCAGGAGGAGGCGGGCTGCTGGTTGAATTGTGACTCAGAAAGCAGAGTCAAGAAAGTAAACTTGCACACTTTCATGTAAAAGGTTAAGACCTCTCTGATTAAGGTGCCAGGACTAGCTTCTTCCTTCTGGCTTCCTTCTAGGTCAGCAGTTGACTGGCTTCAGTCCTCAGGGCTGTGGAGTGTCAGTTTCTAATAAATCACTAGGAGTTTTGTGAGCAGATTGATGCAGCACACAAATTTGGAACTTCTCCCCGGGGGATAGAAAGGTTAAATGAAAATTGTTTTACCTTTCATTCAGGTGAGATGCTTAGAAAGCAAAGTTAGAATGTGATTATTTTGTGTTCATAGCGTGTGATTCTATTTACAAATGCTTGTGAATTGTTACAGTCACTCGAAAGATCTTTCAATTAACTCACTGATTAAAATTTAGGCTTTCTTCTTTAAAAAAAAAAAATAAGTTTCTATATACCAACCTGAACTCACAGATGCAGAACATTCGGGTGAGTCTGGACCAGCTGTGGCAGAGACACAATACAAGTGCTTGATATTCTCTATGTTCACATTTCTGTTCCATAGATGCTTGATGCATCTACAAGAATGAAGTGTTATTTCTCCTTTTAGTATGCAAATAGAGAACCTCACAGAGTACAAGTATTGTGCAATAATTGCACAATAAGCCAAGGGAGGTGGCCCAAATTTTAAAGTATCTCTAAGGATCCTAACCAAAGAACATGCCTACCTCTCAGAAGAATACATTTCTGAGCATATTTTGGGTTGCAGTAACAAGATGCCTGACGGGATCATTCATAAAGAACAGCATCTGAGGAAGGCCTTCTCGCTGCACCATCGCAGGTCACATGGAGAAGGAAAGAGGATTACAGCCAGAGCAGCAAAAGGTGGCAAAAATGCACCCCTCTCTAAGACACCTACTGCCCCCTGTGGGGGTGGCACTCTCACGATCTTATCATCTCTTAAAGGATCCACATCCTATACTGCTATAAGAGCAATTAAATTTCATGGCTTTTGGAGAGGACAAACTTTCAAATCACAGTCAGGTGAGAGAAACAATTACCCTTCATGTTCTCAACTCTGCCTGGTGACTCAAGAATAAACCAGTAGAGAAGCTACCAAAGGAGGCCAAGTGGCTTCCAAAACAAAGCCTTTCAAGGTGGCCCCTGGTGTGATTCTAAAATGCCTCAGCATTACACATTTTAAAATATGACGGATCAGTTTCCCAAGAGAGCTCTGTCTCCTGAGCCTAGAGCTGCATTCACGCCACTGGAGAGACTGATCGATAATCCACAGTCCCAAAGGTACAGTGAGAAATAGCGCTGCTAAAATGAACTTGAAATGTTCTTTCTCCCTTCTTTCATTATAGAAAAGAGTCACGGACAGAGAAATTATAATTGGAAAATGGTCTGGTGATCACGGAATCAAATCGTTGGGTGGAAGTGAAAATGATCTGCATACTTGGCCTGCCTGTCTTGACTGGGCCAGGCCTGCCAAGCTCTTTGTAACGCTTGCTACCTTAGATCAGGGTCCTCAGAAGCAGAGAGACTCTGAGATGAGGATTCATGTGAAAGTAATTTTTAAGAATACATTTCCTGGGAAAACTTTTAGTGAGTGAGGAAGTGGAGTGGGAAAGGGAAGCAAGCTACACAAGGCTGAGTTACCATGCCCAAGTCCCCGAGAAAGGTAAGTTTGGTTGAGTCTCACAGGAGAGCTATGGAGACAGTGTAGTTCCCATGTTGAGCTATGCCAATCAGGAGTGAGGCAGCTGGAGAACTGACACTTCTGCCCCATGGTGATGGGTAAGCCTGGACCTTGTGTAAAGCGAAGTAGGCTTTGGCATCCTAAACAGAAACCAACACCGGCATTGGGTCAGCACTTAAAGAAATGCCAGTGGCTGTTGCAAGTGAAAGCATATGAAAGTCAAGTATACAAAATAGAAAGAATTCCTGGGGATGCCACATTGGCACGGTTGGCTGTATCACTCCCATAAGGCCAGTGCACCTTCCTTTGATGGGATGTTGTAGGAATGCTGTATGTCTCAAGTTTACTATTCAACGTGGAAAGGCCAATCCCTTCTTTAGCTATGTCCTGTTCCCTGAACTTGGGCATTCCTAACCTATATCCATCCTTTTACCAAGTCTACCTTAAGGAGACTTTGTCTGCTTATAGTTGAGCTTGAATTTTGCATGTCCACATATTTTCATTTTGTCCCAAGAAAAACTTCAGTATCACTTGCTATTGTTGGGTGAGAGTCTTCCAAAGGCCCAGGCATTAAAGACTTGATCCCCAGTGTGACGCTTTTGGGAGGTGATGGGACCTTCGAAGGTAGAACCAAATGTGAAGTCTGTAGGTCGCTGCTGGGAAGCCCTCAAGAGGGATCCTTAGGACTCTGCCTTTCCTATCTGGCCATTTGTTTCTTGGCTCAGAGCAAGTGGTTTAGTTTCCCACCATAGTGTGCTGCCTGGCTAGAGGCTCTGTATAATTGGGGCACTGAAACTTCAAGTGGGACTTCCAAAACTGTGAACCAAAATAAATCTCTTTCCTTTATAAGTTAGTTGTCTCTAGTATTTTGTTATAGTAACAAGAAATTGATTGATACATCAATCCTGGTCCTACAGCTTATATTGTAACAGTGGCAAAAAAGAGGATTAGGAACTACATGCCTAGCAAAGGCTCACTATGGTCAGTCTTCTGTGCCGCCCCCTCATACTATGGGGCCTGCACTATGAAACTGGAGATGACGGTCACTTACATGAAAAAGCTGTAGTGCTTATTAAATCCTCCCCTTCTCTAAGAAGATAGCTACAGGCTCTAAATACTTCATCTTTAATTTCCTTTCCAAAAAAGTGTGACACTCCCTAGGATAAAGGCCACGCAATGTCAAGGTTAGTGATATGGAACAATTTCCACAAAGACCTTTTCCTTCTGTGTGGCAGATCTTGGAACCTCACACAAATAAGATTCCTTCTATCAGCCTCAGATAGAAAGCCAAACTTTTTCTATATTTTATCCAACCCTTTCCTTCTTCCAGCACATACCTTTCCACCATGGAGCACCCACTCCCACTTCCACCTCTGCCTTAACCTACCTTTCTTTGCATATAAAAGGATTCTCTTATTTTAGTTCCAGGCACATTTTTTTCTCCTAAGAAATGTAAAGTGAAGAAGCTGTTCTTTTTATGGAATGACAAAAATCTTTCTCAACCTAGATATGTCTAATACCGTTCCTCCAAGGTCTAAAGTGGAAAGTTACTTAAATACCAGTCATCAGTGAATTTCTACTCAGCATTCTCAAACCAAAGTCTTGACCTGGCTATTATAAGATCTGACAGTTCTCTGTCTCAGATAGAAGGTAAAGTTAAGAAAAAAAAGAAGCAAGCTAGTTATCTAAAAAGGGTTTTTGAAAATCTTGAGGGTAGATGAAAATACTGTCTGAAGAGGAGGGCGTTGCAATCTGGAGCTCTGCAAAGCTGGATTCTGAGCTCTGCTCTTCCCTTTCTGGCTAACAGGAGACGTAAATGTGTCATCAGCCCAGGACACACAGCTCCCAATGCTTCTCTGGGAACCAGGTGCCCATGGGTGGACTCCACTCTTGGGTTAATATGTAACTACATGCAGTTTTTAAAATATTTTGCTAAAACCTCATGTCTGTATTTTGTGGTCAGTGCCCTGCAAATTGGGGGTGGCCAGTTGTCTCACTTGTGAAGACAGCAACTTGGGAGTTCAGGGTGAAGCCTCAAGTTCAGCAAAATGTGATGCTCCCCACAAACCCCATTTCTTCGTGGACACTGGTGCTAAAGAAACAAAAGTTCTGATACCAGTTGTTCCATGACCGTAGTGGGGGAGGGTTTCTACCTGAAACGCCTCCCCCTCCTCCAACCTCTTCTTCATCATGTGTTGTACCTGAGTGTATAATTCCTGAAAAAGAGTCACTGTCCAGCCTAAATTTTCATCCCTCCTTAATTTCCCTGCTGCAATTTTTTTTATCCTTAAACCCTCAAGTAAATTGAAATGATCTTCTATAAAGTTTTTTTCCCTATTACGTATGTGCCTTGACTTAATTTTATTTACTACTTTCATGTCTCTGTACCTCATTTTTCTCATCTCTAAAATGGGAATAAAAAGAAGAGTACCTGCCTCAGTAGTTTACTGGGATGATGAGATGAATTAATATATGTGAGCTTAAATGTGTTGATATATACAAGAATAAGACCAGGCATGTAGCAAACGTTCTCAAAAATTAGCAATTAGGATGATACTGTTTGTTGTTATCATAGTAACCAAATATAGTTTTGGAAATATTTTGGAATAGATAGGTTAAAAATAACTAAGAATTACCTTGAAGTATGGGCAACTTAAAAACCATTGTTCTGTCAACACTGGGTTCATCTAGCAGCTCTGGATTGTCCCTTGCTTTCAGGACCATGTCATGATCTTCATGTCTCACTTGACTGTTGGATAAAACTACAGATAAAGTTAAATTGGAGAGATCTAAAGATAGTGAATTTTTCTTAGAAGGAAAGGAAATTGCCATTAGATTTAACAACAATTTGTTTTGGAATAATGGTTGTTTCTCCTTCCACGGGTATTTTTGAATAATCTAAATTTAAGATTCTGAGAAATTACAAGGAGCTTGATTGCTTAATTACAACACTAGTTGTGCAAATCCAGAGAACATAAGACTGCCTAAAGTTTTGCTAAAGAAAGGTTGCTCATCACCTAGTATCAGTCATCACTGGTGTGTTCTTTTCTCATGATATCATTAAGTTCTGGAGATTTTTTTCCTACATTACTCTGTGTTACATGTTAGCTATCCCAAAAATGCTATAAACTTTTACAAGGAATGCATTAATCTGTCTTTCCCTTGTGTTCTTTCATGTGACTTGGCAGGCTAATAGATATCCATCTTAAGGGTTATCATTTGAGAACTCTTACAGATTTCAAGGCCCAACCCCAGGCTTTCAGACTCAGAAGCTCTGACAAGAAATATGCATTTTAAACAAGACCCTTACAATCACTCTAAAGCAATTATCCTGAGTCTGATATTTTGAGACACTGTCATATAGAAATATATAGTTGCTACTTAGCTAGGATATTATCAGTCAGCTTTCTCATGACTGGAACCAAGTATCTGACATACACAGCTTTTAATTTGACTCATAACTTCAGAGGTTTCACTCCATGGTCTCGAAGGCAGAATCATCACAATCATCATGGCAGAAGGGTATGGTGAAGCAGAGCTGCTGATGTCATGGGGTGCGGAGTGAGTAAGGCTAGACCCCTTCACCTTTCCAACACAGTACATCTTTGGGAAAAAGACGTGTTCCTGCCCATGAACAAAGAATAGCTCTGTTTATTAGACGAAGGAAACAAATGTAGCGGAAAAAGCCATATAAAACAAAGCTTTATGCAGCTAACAAATCTAACTTGGACCACATGTAGAAAAGAAAGGCTAATTTCACATGGGCTGTTTTTCTACTGTGAGAGTTTGCTACCTTATAAAATGGCATTCTCCCCAGGTTATGCTTGAATTTTACTTGCTTGTGGGAAAATCAAAGTCTAATTCTAGTGACTAATTTTAATCCTTGCAAAACAAGTATAAGAAAATTAAATCATCCATTATAATTTCTTTATTTTTAAGTGATCATTCAAAAAGACTTTTTTTCCTGAGAAGAGCCAAAAGGATGGGAAATTCTTTATGAAATTATGAAATAAATATAGAATGTATTGACCCTGACAAAAACAAAATAAAGCTGAGTGAAGGAATGAGTAGGATGAGGGAGTCCTAGGGGAGGGGTCAGGGATATAAGGAGAATGACAAGATGCTCAGCTGGCGCCCCTACCCAGAGATGGCAGCAGTCTCACCCACCTGACCTGTGGCTCTTATGAAATCTCCATCTTGAGATCCCCAGGCAATACCAGGAGTCTTGTGAGAGCTCCAAGGCTGGAGCACAGGGCAGACTAAAGCACCTCGGTGTTGGTTAAGAGGGGAGAGAAAGGGGAGGTAGAACCCCAGGGTGTCCGTCAGAGTGATGAAGGTGCTTCCAGCCAGAACCTAGTCCTGGGTGCCAACTCTTTCTGCTTAAGAGATATCTACACTGGGTGTTGAGATTAACCCACTTCCAACCTCACCAGCCACTGGTCACCCCAAATCTCTACCCATCTTTGGAAAGAGCCTCTTACCCTGTCCCCCTCCCACAAGGTTTTATAAGCACTGTATGTCTTGAGACCATCTGAAGGTATCTCATGGTACCCCTCCTCCAGCTAAAGACTGTCACCACAAGAAGTCTTGGACTCCATGCAACTAGCCAATCTGTGGGCCTAATGTGTCTGCCAGCCTAACCCACCTTCCACTTCCCACCACTTCTGAGACACTTGCAGTGCAGTCCTTGGGATTATGATCAGTCTTTGACAAAATCCTGGTATCCTTAACCATCTCTCTAGAAGATTCCTTTACTGTTTTGATCCTCAGAGACCACTGCTCCCTGCAGCCTCTTAATCAGGGAGCTATTTACTCTGTGCATGCCCTACACTGGCTTTGGAGGAAAGACAAGTCCCGTCTATGCCCCTCATGTAACCTCAGTGACTTCCATTTCCTCTCACAAATTCTTGAGTCCTTATACTGACCCTCCTGCATCAACCCTTCACAGTTCACTGAGGTTTTCCTCCTCTCATCCTAGTTCTCTTCTTGGTGCTCCACGGAATCCTGACCACATGTGCCTCTTCCAGTAGCCTGGCCTCTCCCTTCCTTACCTCCCTTCCTCTGGCAGTCTATCTCCACCTGCCCCAACCTCTCTGCTATGCCTGGCCACACGTCATCCTCCAGGCAACTACTTCTGTACAATCTCTTCCTTTTTTACTTGTACTTATAGGTACAATTTGAGTATAAAAAGCAGCAGATTTGGAAAGGAAGGTGATTCATCTAGGTTTGGCCATGCTGAGTAAGAAGGTTCCTATGTCATTCAAGTGAATGATGCATAAGCATATCAAGTCTCAGGACGTAGATTAGGATCCATGTGCATCTGAGATGTAGTTGAAGCCATGTAACAAAGGTGACCTGGGGGCAGTATTTAGAGTAACAAGAACAGATGCCAGATGATGGAACTTTGTACCCAAAAAATAAACCAAAATTTGCCAGAAATTCTAAAGAAACAGTACCCAATTCAACAAGAGAATGGTACTACTGACACACAAGACAGCAAGATCCTTAAGGAGCATATGTGCAACAGTGGTGAAAACAGCAGTGAAGGTTATAAAGAAATGCGAATAGGCCTTTATTCAATTAGGGGGTAGGCAAAGAGGAGTTACAGATTCCCCTTCTTTGGTCAATGTTAACCTATTTCTTCTATTCCCTCCTTGGCATGGCCACCCAAAAATACATGACCCAGGGATGGAGAACCTGAAAATAGAAGAGGTGATGACAAAATTTGTGTGCATTCAGTATTGCTTTTCTTCTGTTTGCAAAAAGTTTTATGAATGCATTTTACCTTAATTTTGATGTTACATGTTCATTAGGTGAGGAAGTAGTATAGGTTGACTTGTGCCCACCATTCTTATGTTGAAATCCTAACCCTCAGTGCTTCAGAATGGGACTTATTTGATACAGGACCTTTAAAGAGGTTACTATGTTAAAATGAGGGTATTAGTGGTCCCTGATCCAATATTCCTGGTGTCCTCATAGGAAGAGGAAGAAAATCCAGGATTGTGGGAGTATGGAGGGAATGCAACAACAGAAACATGAAAACATCACTCAGGATTTGGAGGCAGGTTTATATAACGTCAACCAGCACTGACAGAGATCCTTCTTAAAATAACAGGCCCTGAACAGTGGTGGGCTAGCATTTTATAGGGTCTTTAAGTACAGAGGCAGAGTACCTGGCAGTCTCTGATTGGTTCTGATGATATGCATCATAGTAACCAGCTGTGAATCACAGTGACCAGCTGTTTCTAAGAAACAGAAGTATCCTAGGTATGTATGAACTACCAAGGTTGAGTCAGGAAGATATCAAATTCCTGAACAGCCCAATATCAATCAATGAGATTGACAGCGTGATTAAA
>NW_004955429.1:3547851-3573693 GCF_000276665.1 Chinchilla lanigera | reverse complement strand
CCACTTTGTTTGTAACTCTGTATTGTCTGTATTGTGCTTGTGATATGTTGTAAAATGTTGTATGTCTGTTAATGTTTCCCTCCTTTTATCTTTAAAATAAAAAAATAAAAATAAAAAAAGAAACAGAAGTAACAGGAAGAGCTGTAAGTGGAACTGAAGTAAACTGGTGGTTACCTTGGCAACTAAAAGAAACTGAAGTATATTGGCTGGGGGAGGGACATTTTCTGTTATATTTTCCCCCCTCTTTTAGTTTTCCAGCAAATCTTTGCTGGGCACATTATATATGATCTTTTGAGATAAGCCAATTAATTATATAAGGCTCAACTATAGCAGTAACATCATAGCCGTCAGTGGTCCTAGGATGGGCCCTAGCCAAGGTCCCCAAGATTGAAACATTTTCCTACCAGGTGTTTGTGGTTTGTTTCCTTTATTATAGAGTCTATCCCTAAGTTGCTTTTAGGAAGAGACATGATTTAGGCCTGTCTGTTTTGCTGGGGCACCCATCCACAGAGCTAAGACAAAAACCGCAGCTAGTAGGAGAGCAGGGAGGAAAACCAAGTTAGACAATACAATATGAATAATGCATTGAGGTATGGTGCAATCCTGTGTATGTTGTCCTCAGCTTCAGGGTTCAGGGTGACCAAAACAGAGGTTTGAGTGCATCACCTCTTCAGAGTGAGCTTCAGAGAAGCTGTCTGGTCCAGGTAAACTCTCCAGCAATCATCTGGATTGACTATTTTAACTCTGGAATCATGGATCTAAGGCTGGATTTCTGAAACTTGTAGAGGTAGTTAGTATGCACCTGGGTTATATGTGTGCACAGGAGTGTCTACAGTTATAGCTGGTCTTTTAGCTAAACTTTTATGGAACTGGTTACAAGCTATTCCTATAGGGTTATATCTTTATTTTCTTAACTCTTTTAGAGTTTTGTGGCATATATGCTGTATGGTCCTGCTAGTCTTGAGTTATCTCTGCTACAAATGCAATCCCATTATCACTGCCAGTAATCAAGGGTTTATCATTTTAGCAGATTTCCAGACAGCAGCAGGAAACAGTAGTCCTTTTCATTTTTAGTGAGGCCCATAGTTTAGTTCACTGTGCAGACCATCCCTGAGGGAGAGCTTCGGCCAAAATAACTTTGTCCAAGGTGATCACAACATATCTACCCTATTGGACCCCACTCCTAAGAGAGCTACTTCCATCCATAGCAGGTGTACTCAGCATCTGTCAGGGGGTTCATCTTTAAGCCCAGTCAGCTCTAGAACAATCCATCAGTCAGTCCCAGGCAGTCATGGTCTGGTGGGCCCAAATTGGTGGGCAAGTATGTAGCAGGATGGGGTGGTTTTATCACCAAAAGAGTAAGGTGAAGATTTTTGTGTGAGTCATTGGTATTGGGTGACTCAGCTGTTGGAGCCACAGTTATTCAGGAGGTCCACACAGCATGTGGCACCTAGATAGTTAGGTCTCAGCCTAAGGTGCGCTTGTCAGTTTTCTGTACCAGAAAGACAGTGGCTATTAGAATATGGAGGCAAAGGGGAAGGGCAGCCTTTAGCAACTGGATTCAAGCATTTGCACAAATGGACCAGGGTGGAGCAGATAACCTCCTTTTTTTTTTTTTTTTTTTTTTTTTTTTTTGGTGTTAGGGCATGGCCTCCTTGTTTTAAATCAACTCCCAATTCGTTTATTTTCATGATACTGGTATGCTGCTACTGTTCTATATTTTTGTTTGGTTGTTTCTCATTTTCTACTCTCTTTAAAATAAAAAATAAATAAATATATAAACAAATAAAATCCCAGACATCTGATTTTTTGTTTGTAGATTTGTGTCTTTTCCCAAGATACCTTGTAGCCAGTTTCTGCCAGATACTGCAGCAGAGCTATTGTGTCTTTCCAGCAGGCAGGCTGGGTGTCATTAATCAAAAGTGCAGTCATATTTCATTCTGGAAAGCTAACAAGATCAGTTGTGAGGGCTTCACCAAAGAGGGTGAACAAGTTTTTGAACCTCTACAAAATTGAATGCAGGTCAGTTGACTTCTGAGTCCAGAACTGGGGTTGAGAGGGGCTAGCTAGCAGGAGCCAACTCAAGGCAGAAGGCATTCTTTAAATCCAAGCTGTAGGTGGCAGAAGACTGAGGCAACATATTTGAGTCTGTGACTGCAGGATGGAGAGCAACTATGGCAGCACTGACAGCTTGGAGATGTTGAACTGGGCAATACTTCCCACTGGGTTTCTTTACAGGCACAAGAGGTGTATCTTAGCAGTTTAACAGACTATAAACATTTTGCGGTTTTGAAGCCTCATTCTTTTCTTGGGACACCGTGATAGCAAGGAAATGTGGTTGTGGACCTGGAAGGTCAGAAAAACAGGTTGCCTCTGAGAAAAGGTTCTGGTGGCTTGGCCAAATCTATTGCCAGAGCCTCCCTGAAAATAGTGGGAAGATTTTTAAACCCTTGAGGAATTGAGTCCAAGTGAGTTGGCCCTTTTCATCCTGTCTCAGGATCTTCCCAGTCAAAGGCAAAAGGGATTTGCCTCTGCAAGCAACTGCAAGCCAAAGAAGATATCTTTTAAATCTAGACAGGTAAGCCAGGTGACATCTGGAAGTAGCAGTCCAAGAAGGGTGTATGGGTTAGGATCTTACACTGGCTGGTAATCCTCATTGGGCATTTTTACTGCAAGGAGAGGAGTGTTCTGAGGTGATTAACAGTGTATCAGGATCCCAAACTGCTTTAGGCAGCTGATGTGTAGCTGGATGTCTGTTTGTGCTTTCTGTGACATAAGATATGGGAGCATGGTTGCTGGCCAGGCTTGGAGGTGAGTCTTTGGCTCATACTTCCTGAAAGAGAGTTTTCAGAATTTCAGGACTGCAGTTATCTGTCTCACGCTGATGCAGGCATCATCTGTTCTCTCGGGGAACAGTCAGAGTTAGGACCAACTTTGAAGGTGCAGGGTTAAATGAAAGGGAAGCCGAGTGGCCTATGTGAAGAAGATGGTTGCTTCTAACTTGAAGAAGAGGTCTCTTTCCAGAAGCAGTATGGGGACTGGCTTATACACAATTTGTGTTTAGTGAGATGTCCTCCCAGGCTGCATGTTTGTCCCTGGCAGACAGGGCCAGAGGCAAGAGTCCCAGTTGCCCGATGATGATAGTTTTTTCTGACAGAGGGAACTTTTGAGTAACTACAGAGAGTTCTGTTCTGTTGCCTATCCTCATAGGTTGGCCCCCAATACAGACATGGACTTGGATTCTCAGTGACCCAGCTGAAGAAGGGAGTCCAGTCTGGCCTAGCCTGAGCCCAACAGACCGGTGAAAGTGTTGTCATTTGATCAGGTTGAAGCTTTTGAGAGTCCTTACCTTTTAATCTGAAAGGGCATTCTTTTTATAGTGGAAAGGATGGTAGACTTCATAGAGTCTTTCATAAAAGTCATAAGGTATTTATCAGCCTTCTGGGTAACAGTACTAACTTTTGATATATTGATAGGCTTCCCCCACCTTGATGTCTTTTAGAAACACCTGATTGTGTTGCTTTGTTTCTTTTTGCTGGCTGGAGAGCTGGCCTGGGGCAGCAGCAATGTCTGCCACGGCGGAATTCTCAGGTCTTATTGAGGCTCAGGGAGCATCAATTTGATTTTATTTTAACCCATAGTCACCAGAAAAGCCCTCTTCAAAATTTTTGGTCCTGCAGTCAAGGACTGTGGGTTTTGACTAATTAGTTCCCATTTCTGAATCCCTGAATGTGTGCTGTATACCCTTGAATGATAGCACAATAGATGAAGAGTGGATGCCCCTCAGAGAGAGACCATTCAGACGCCCACCTGGCTCTTTGCCTCCCAGCAACACTGGGACCATCCAGACTACGGAAAAGCACTAGTAGGTTCTCTGTTTCATCCTTAATAGATGCATTCATGGAACCACAGGTTAGGGCCCAATCAAGCTCCACAGTGTGGAGAGGAAATCCACCTCCTCATCCTGGAGCAGAGATGGAATGGTCCGTTACTTTCACCATCCATTATAAACACTTGCACACTCATTCAACAGGCACTCAGAGGTTAAAACATTCCCTCCCCAAACCACAGGGAAGCCCAGCTAACAAGAGAAGATCAAACTCTCCTTCTGCTCAAACTGAGTAGGTGCAGACTGTAACTGGATCCCCCCAGGAGTCTTACCAGAATCGGGCAGGCAAGCAGGCAAACTGTATCCTCCTCCTTTTGGAGTCTGATGTGAGCTGCTCAAATGGGGAGCTGGGAATCTTCCTCTAGTTCCAAGGAGACTCAAGAAATCTCAAGGGCATGCCTTCCCATCAGGACCTGGAGAGGTCCTTGCTCCATCCATGAGGTCAGCATGGGTGGTCTTCCTGGCTGATGTACCAGATGCAACAGCAAACAGAAATACCCAAATGTCACTCAGGATTTGTAGGCAGATTTATTTAATGTCAATAGGCACTGACTGGGATCTTTCTCAAAATATCAGGGCCCGAACAGTGGTGGGCTAGCATTTTATAGGGTCTATAAGTACAGAAGGAGAGTACCTGGCTGTCTCTGATAGTGACCAGCTATGCATCACAGTGACCAGCTGTTCCTAAGAAACAGGAGTAACAGGAAGATCTGGAACTGCAACTGGAAGTAAACTGGAGGTTACCTGGGCAATTAACAGAAACTGAAGTATACTGGCTGGAGGGGAGCATTTTCTGCTGAAGGAAGACCACACAAGGGCATCGCAGGAAGGCTTCCATCTAGAAGCCAAGGAGAGGGTCTTTGGGAGAAACCAGAACTGCCAACACTTTGATTTTGGACTTCCAGCTTCCTGAGCTGTGAGAAAAGAAGTCTTTCTTTTTTAAACCACCCAGCCTCTGGAATTTTGTTATGGCCACCTTAGCAACTAATATAGGTAGGATGAAGAAGCTCTGCCCGCCATGACTGCTTGGTTACCTGCTCTGAATGTGCTTGTGATACCAGAGTAAGTATCTGTGCAGACTGGAGGTTGCAGCTCTGATTTCACTCTCTTAAAACCAAAGGGAATAGGAGTAGGAAATGAGGCCAGGAAGACAACCAAGAAATCATGTTACATAAATGGTTTTAAGGATATCTCTGTTGAAAAAATTTTAAAAACACATAGCACATTGGCTTGGTAAGCCACTGGAAAAACAGGAAGCATGAACACAAGAAGAATTGAGTTCTCTTTAAATCACATCCATCCTCTGGCTTCTGCAGCAAGGTGAACCAAGGGCAAATGACTGAAACACTAACCAGAGATGTTGTGATGATACAAAGACTGTAAAGGTGGTTGAGGATGAATATCTTTGAATGTTGGGTACAATCTGAAGAGGGTCAAGATGGTGGGGTGGGGTGGGATGGATGCCAGAGGACAGCCCCAGCCCAAGCTGCCTTCCCTGACTTCCTGCATCCTAGCTCTTGTCCTATCAGTACTTCCTATGAATGTGATGAGCGGAGTCCCTATACAGCACTGTATTTTAGAAGATGCTGAACTTTCAAGTTTCTCACCACTGGATTAAGAATCTAAGAGGCCAAGGAGCCATATCTCCCAGAGTTTACACACACCAGGACCACAGCCTCCAGTACCTGGGTCATGGAATTGGCTACCCCAGAAGTCCCACTTCCTGTGTTTGTCTGTGTTTGTCTCTTTCTAGGGTCTACCTTCTGGAGGGGCAGAGGGGCTCTCAGTCTGTGTGCCCAGAACCTGGGGCCAGGGCTCTTCAGCTGGAGCTTAGATGTCAAGCAGGGATAACCATATATCATAAGCTGCCCTGATGCCTAGAAGGGAGGAAGGGGTGAGAAGAGAAGAAGAGAAGAAACTGGCTACTAGGCTTGGGATGGCGGCTGGCTCTCCTTAGGTTGACATCCTGCTGGCCAATACTGAGGACTGGGCTGAACTCTAACCTGGCAGGCCACACCCTGATGAAGCTGTGTTTGTCAGTGTAGGAGAGTAGGATACATGTGTGTAAGTGTGTGGCTTGATTTTTAGTTTTAAATATTGGGCGTATGAAATGGAAGTTTCTGTTTGTACAATTTTGGGGGCATCTAGACCACTCCCCTCAACCATGACTCAGAATTCAAGACGCTGTTAGAATTAATTCTAATGATCCATCTATTTATTCGTATCCACTTGAATTCAGATCGCTGTCTCTAAATTTGTCATTTCTTCCTTAAAGCATTAGCATAATATTGACTAAATGTTTATGAATGAACATTGGAATTTGTGATATTTACCCTTTGTTTTCATATTAGAAGAGGAAAATGATGGATGTCAGTGATTTGGCTTTTGTGTCCTTGTTTCCTATTTTTCCAGTATCCCATCAAGTCATACTGCAACCCTGTTATTTTCTTCTCACCCTAACACCACAATGATTGTGTTTAAATTGAAACATCTATCTCAGTTTTAATTAATTCAAGGGCAGTTTAGGACAATGTCAATACACAGCGTTCTAGCTTGGCTATTTCGTTTGCAATTTTAATGTGCACTGACTGAGTCTGGCCAGCAGATGGCAGTGGACAGCTTGTAAGAATGAAAAATAATTAGGTTGAGTTAAAGAAAATACATGAAGAGAAAAGAAAATACAGAACATATGGAAAAGCAGACTGCTGCAGAATACTTGCCCTTCCTATAGGACTGGGATCACCTATTTCTTACAGGTCTATTCCTTGGTTCATGTGTCCCTTTCTAAGCAAGCCTAGCCAACTTAGCAGGAGACATTGTTTACACGAAGTGTTAAATTAGTGGCGCATGCAGGTTGGGGAACCCTCGAAAGGAGAGGTTGATTTTGCTGTATCTTGGAGCACAGAAAGTCTCCCCTCTTTCTCAACACACCAACAAGTGTCACTCTGACTAGGGGGCACTGAATCGCTCTGAGTGCCACCCTGACCTGCTTCAGTTCCAGTGGCTTTTTCTAGCGCTCCTGCTGTTCTGTATGCGCAGAGCATCCCTGTCTGGCTCCAGGCTCCAGCACCCCGCCTCCGGGAGCCCCTCCTGTGAGAAGACAGCCTATTAACCTGCGTGTCCTCATCGCTGTTCTCATCTGTGGTTGCCATGGCAACCTCGAGGCACCTCAGGCTTTCTCACTGACTGACCAGGCCCGGAAAACCATCTTGGAATTGACAGTGCTATATTTGGGGAACATTTAGTGAAAGAGCAGCTTGACCTAGTTTTAATGCTGTGCAGGGAAATGGCAGAGACGGGAGGTGTCGCTGAATACAAAGGGGTAGCTGCACCCAGAAATGTGGGGGACCGACGAAGGCTGGAGCGAGAATGAGTAACGACCGCGTCCTTTTTCATTTCCTCATCTTCCAGCAAGAAGAGCTCCAGGGTGCAATTAGTGGGGCAGTTCTCCAACGTAATGGTGGGGCATGCTTCAGAAAATACAGAATTCTTTTTCTATGGTTTAATAAATACATAAATTTAAGGTCATTTCCTTTCCTGAAAAGAACAAAACAAGACCATAATGCATTTCTTACTGGAAAGTGTGAGGAAAGCATCGCTGACGGTTTAGATCTGAAGTTCACCCGTATTGCTCATTCTGATTGTTCCGGCTTCCCGAGCCTGTTGTGGCAGGCGACTCTGACCTGCCTCCCAGAGCCCCCTGCCTCGCATCCTCCCTTATCAGCATGGCCGGGACGTACTGATTCGCTACTAGCGATGAGAATGCAGCAGAAGTGACAGGATGTCACTTCTGAACGAGGTATAAAAAGACTGTGGGCTGCCTTGGGTGCCCCCTGACACTGTCACTATGACCCCTGCCTGCTCTGTCATGAGGACATGAAGACAGGCAGGAGGTTATGGAGAGGCACACCTGGCAAAAGGAAGGCTGCCAGCAGCCTCAAGAGATGGCCCGGAGGTGCACATTTAGGCCGGGTTTGCACCTCGGCCTGGCTGCAGCCCCAGCTGGAAGCTTCAGAGCCACCTCATGAAGGACCCAGAGCCAGAGGACTTGGCTGAGCCACAGAGACTGTCAGAAAATAAATGTGTGTTGCTTCAAGCCACGACATCTTGTGGTAGTGTGTCAGGGAATGTTAAGAGCAACAGACGACTGACTCTGTACAGATACTCTCTTTCTCTTGCTCCCAGGGTTGAAGCTGCTGTTATGAGCGTGTGTGCAGCTAATCTTCAGCTGGCTATGTTCAATTCCAACTCTACCACCCCTCTCCAACCTGAGTTTCCTCATTTATAAAAATATGTTTCAGCATCAGATGAATTAATGCAGTCGTCTCTTAATATCCGTGGCAGATTAATTCCGGGACTCCTTCTAACACCAAAATCTGTGGATGCTCGAATCCTTCTTACAATATGCATAGTCCTTGCATATTACGTACATACATATATCCTTCCATATACTTTCAATCATCAGTAACTGATAATATCTAACACAACGTAACTTCAAGGTAAATAGTTGTTACATTGTTTACGGAATAAGGACAAGAAAAAACTTTTCACATGTTCAGTACAGGTATAACTTCAAAAATATTTTATTTACTTTTTGTTTAAAACCATGGATACAGAACCCACCAATGTGGAGGTGTGCCTGTACTTCCTAATGTCTTAGAACATACCTAGTATATCAAAAATGCTCAATAAAAATTAGTTATTATCATTTTCATTGAATACAAATTATTCACATCTCTATGCAACTTTCATCTAAATTTGTAGCTACAACTTACCATCAGTGACTGACTTCATTCTCCTCCCCAAATTTGCAAAAAACTAGAGTGATCATAGATACATTCTAGAGCTGCACAGATGTAACCTGAGCAGCTTGCACATCTCTGCAGTTCCCACATCTCTGTAATTCTGAATCCTGTCTTCAATCTTCAGCTAGAGCTAAGCTCTATAACCTGTGTCCACAGGAGAAGGACAGAACTTGAGTAGCCAGAAGGGCATATCAGCATCAAAGAGAGAGTTTGTAGGGGCTAAGGATTTAGCTCAACAGCACAGTGCCTGCCCAGCAAGGTCGTGAGTTCAATCCCCAGTACCAAAAAAAAAAACAGAGAGAGAGTTTGTGGACAGACCTTTTATTCTGTACTGGGGACTGAACCTAGAGACTTTGCACCGACCTATATCCCCAGACCCATCTCCCAAGCTTTCTGAGATAGGGCTTCTCAGAGTTATATTGCCCAGGAAGGGCTTGAACTTTTCACCCTCCTGCCTCAGTCTCCTGCAGTGCTGGGGTTATAAGTATGCACCACCATCCCACGCTACAGTACAATTTTTAGGAATATGTAAGGCAAATATGTTTGTGATGGAACTGGGGTGAAAGTAAGGTAGCTCCGAGGCCACGAGAACAGCTTGTTCGTGTTCCTGTGTGATTCGTGTTCGGCATCATGCTCACTCCCAAGCCTGTGGTCTGAGAGGAAATCACAAGGAAATCAGATTGTGAGATGAGTTCCGGGAAGGAAACACACTTGCACTCAGCAGTCAGTGAGACCTGCCCCGGATGCCAGCGCTATGCTGTCGAGACTGACGTGAACACAAATCAGCACCGCGGCTGCCCCTGCTCAGTCTTGGTCTCCCTGAGTGATGTATCATCACTGAGGAAATCCAGGCCTGTAATGAAGTTTATCCCCCCGCAACCTGATAAATCCTAATGTGTCAGTTGTGGGCCACAGATTCAGGTGTTCGCTGCTGCTGGTATTGGTGTACTGCAAACATCTATCAAATGTTTGGAGTATCACTGAACACTACTCTGAGGTGAGTACTATTAGAGTTATTTTTCAGGTGAATAAAACTAGAATACAAGGAAGTCATGTCACTCTTCCAGCCACACACCGGTCGTTCAGAAGCAGATCTGGGACACAAAATTCCACAGTCTGTCAGGGGAACCTGCACTCTTATTCCCTAGAGATACTATACTCTCTCTGGGATATTTTTCTAAGGTTGAATCTCATCTTATCTGGCAGCTCATTTCTGCTACCTTGCAGAAAATTCATCTCCATCAAGAAAAGTGTGCCCCTCACTTTTTCCTAGGAAGGAGCATGTCTTAGTTTGTGAGGTAACTTCAATATTGCTTTGGGATCCTAGCGGCAGTGCAGAGTGTGTCCCCGGCCATCAGACCACATGAGCTATTGCTGCTTTGACCCTATAAACAATATTCAGGCCTGACTCCCTACAAGAGCTCTTGGGTGTTTGAGAAACTCTAGTCAGCTCCATGGGCTGGTGTTGGGGGACCCTGTGAGGCCATCAACCTAAAGGTGCACCACTCAGGTTCCACCTAGGTCTGCCCTCTCCCCAGCTCTCAAAGGGATAAGGGTCCAGGGGAAGCAGAGCCTCCCCAAAGAGCCCCTCCCAAGGTTTGACCTGACACAATCCAGGCTCCCGCCTGGTTCAAAGGAGATTTTGCTGAAAGCCTTTTCAGTGTGAATTTATTTTTCCTGAAGATCATGGCGACTCTGAAAATACTTTGAAAACAATGATTTGCTTGAAAAGAAACAAGAAAATGATGGGAGGATGGGAAAATGGAGAACAAGGAAAAGAAAAAGGGTGGCTTATAAACCATTAAACAGCACGGTGGATACCCTGCCTTACTAGCACCATCGCCATCAACACCCTGCCTACCACCTGCATCACCACCATTTACCAACCGCCTCCTCTGTGCTGGCACTGTGTCGTGGGTTTCACACTGCCTCTAATATATGCTCAGAGATGAGCCGTGGTCAGCCTAAGGGCAGGGTAGCTTCCCCAAACAGGAACTACCAACTTCCGGTATTGCCTTCCACCTCACATCACTTAGGTTGCTACTAAGCCCCACAGGCATTGCCATGCACACACCCTGTTATGTTAGGGCAGCCCAGGCACAGATTTCACTGATGTGCACAGTGTGTCTATCACCTGCGCATAGTTCTGATGCATCTCTGCCCAAGCATGGACTCCAAACAAGCGCCTTCAAAATTCACTGAAGCAGATGGAATCCAACACCTTCGGTCTGGTCCCCCTGACTGTCAGAATTGTTCCTTCCCCTTCTGACCAGTGGTAACTTGGTTCTGTCCCTTCCCCTTGATGCTGTTTGCAGCAGACATAGGAGGGACTTGTGGGTGACTCTTCTCAGACAGTCGCCCCTCCCCGGTACCCGAAAACAAGATAATCACAGAGATCTCCAGCTGCTTTTCTGCCTAACCTTTTATCCTAAAGTTTTGAAGAAAAAAAAAAAAGAACAGCGAGAGAGTCTGACAAAGTGTTTTCTATTTCCTAAATGAAATTATTCGTTTAGGCACTGACAGCCATTAATGCATCATCATAAATTAATTTACCAGATTAATCAATCAATTTAGTCCAATAATCAGATCAAGCAGATATAGGCCAGTCTGCTCCAATTTGATTAATTGGATGGCTTGAAAGGTCAGGGGACTAGATCAGATTAATCAAACGCTTTTTACACGCATCCGCAGAACAGAAAATGGAAGCCCTTCACAGAGTATCGTGAGATGAGTATGTTGGGGGACGCAGGACTCAGCAATTATGCTTCTAAACAGCTGAATCAGGTTCTGTATTGTGTATTGTGTTTGCTGTAAGAAATAACGATGGCTTTAATGGTTTAAAGCCACACAGATTTATCTTATATTTCTACAGGTCAGAAGTCCAACATGGGTTTTATGGGGGCTGAACATAAAGCATCAGCAGAGTTACGTTCCTTTAGACATTCTGGAGATAGGCCAGTGCTTGCTTTTTCTTTCCCCGCTTCTAGAGGCTGCCTCTTTGTTGGTTGGTGTTCTCACCATTCCATTCTGTTCCGTCACCAGTCACACCTCTCACTCCAACTCTCCTGCCTTCCTCTTTCACATACAGGGACTCTTGTGATCATGTTGGGCCCACTCAAAGAATCCAGATAAAGCTCCTGGTCTCAAGATCTTTAGGTTAATGTGCTCTGCACAATCTCTTTTGCCATGGAAAGGAACATGCGGGTTCTAGGATTAGCATGTGATCATCTTTAGCAGGCCATGATCTCTCATTGTCAGATTTCAGAAGCCATTGCCTGATGTCTCTCAGACACCCTCATCTACAAGGCCGATGAGAGGCCCCATTGAATACAAACACACACCTCGAGCTCCAGCACAGCTCCTACAACTCTTAAAATTAAAGGAATCCATTGGCAGTAAAGTTTGGCTTCCAGAAATTTCCTACAACCATAGAAACATACAGCATGTGAGGATGGACATCATGCCTCCATTTATACCCCACACCAATAGATGAGTTGATTCAAGTTCCCTATGACTAAGAGATACTTCCATGTGGGAAGGAGGTTCAGGGATAATTTTGTGTTCATTGCTAAGGCTCAGCTCCAGATTTCACAAAAAAAAAAAAAAAAAAAGCTTCAACTTTCAATTAACTATTTTTGCCATAAAATGTGTTAGCAAGGGACAAGGCCTCAAAACA
The DNA here is from genome assembly GCF_000276665.1 of Chinchilla lanigera. Taxonomy (NCBI): domain Eukaryota; kingdom Metazoa; phylum Chordata; class Mammalia; order Rodentia; family Chinchillidae; genus Chinchilla; species Chinchilla lanigera. The sequence goes on along the minus strand of NW_004955429.1, from coordinate 3,561,323 downwards.
GAATTAGCTACATTGAAGTACATTTAGGAGGTCCTCTGTTTGGAAACTAAGGATTAAAAGCCTGTAACGGTAAAAATAAAACCTGATTGGTATATGTTATGTCCTAAGTAGGTAGGCAATGAATGACATGGTAGTTACAAGTTGTCTGGGTCTTCAAAGAAGTTATATTAGTTCTCTGGGCTGCCATGACAAAAGTATCACAGACTAAGTGACTTTGAACAACAGAAATTAATTTTATTTCTGTTCTGGAGACCAGAAATCTGAGATTGAGGTGTCAGCAGGATTGGCTTCCTCTGAGGCCTCTTCTGAAGTCATAGGTGGCCGTGTTTACCTTGTGTCCCCACAGCCTTCCTTCTGTGTTTCCCATGTTCTAGCCTCCTCTTATGTTAAGAACACCAGTCATATCGGATCCAGATGGACCCTAGTGACCTCATTTTACTGCATTACTGCTTTAAATCCCCTGTCTTCAAACATGGTCACATCCTGAGATACTGGTATTTAGGGGCTCAACATATGAACTTTGAAGAATACAATTCAATCTATAAGAGGAACGTTTAAGACTCAGCAAAGCAAAAAGGAGACAACAGAGAAGTGATTTACCAGAGGACCCGAGATGGGGCTCTAACTTTGGGCAAAGAAGAGTTTAACTTGCCCTTAGTTCAAGTGAAAGGGCCCAGACACAGAGAGCCTAGACAGCAAGGAGGCTCCAGGATTCCTCTGGGTGATTAATTAATAAAAGCTTGGTTTCAAGGGTTTTAGGTGTTCTTTCACTCACGCTCTGCTGATCAGAGCACTGGTATGCCCATACTCCAAGAGTACCCAGAAGATCACCTTCGTGACTATCCTTTGACCCTTCTTGTATGAGACGATCAGTCAAATGGAAGAGATATGCAAGTTTCCTCACTTTACTTCCTCAGAGAAAGAAAACTTTGACAGATAAGAGCTTTGTCTTGAAACCTTACTACGATAATTTCTTCATCTATGAGAAGGGAAGTGATCCTGGATGATTCTAAAATTCTATTATTTAGTGGGCTTAGAAACTCAAATCCACTCATGGTTGACAACTCCAGAGAAAAATCACTTCACTTAGTCTTCTCAGGGAAGTATTAAATTTAAATTGTAGGGGCTGGGGATTTAGCTCAGTGGCACAGCACCTGCCTGGCAAATGCAAGGTCAATTTTATTTCTGTTCAATTCCTGGTACTGGAAAAAAAAATTAAATTGTGGCTACATAATAGCCAAACACTGAATAAGGATGAACATTAGCAAAAAGAAAAACAATCAGCAAAATAATCAACTGATGTATACAATTGATATACTGTTTCTACTTTATTATTATTAACACTAATCACTTCTTTCAGGCAATTACTGCTAAATTTAATTTGCCAGGTGTGCTTGATGGCTTAAACAACAGAAATTTGTTGCATCATAGTTGTGCAACTCAAGGCTTAGAGAGGGTAGGTTCCATCTTGAGACCAAACCTAAGAATCAGCCTCCAGTTTCCCTGTCTCTTGGCTTGTGGTAACCTGACTCTGGTCCTCCTATTACCTTCTCCCTGTGTGTCAGGCCAAGTGTGTCCACATTTAAAAGAACACAAGCCATGTAAGGTTAAAGGCCCATCCTAAAAATTATATACTTAAGGACTGTATTTTCATTTGTCATTTTCTGAAGTACTCAAAGCTGGTATCTCAACATATGTATTTGGAAAAAGACATAACAGCCCTTCACAGTGTCCATTAGTGGGTTAAAAAATTAGTGAGCAAATTGAACTATTTACCCCTACCTTTAAAAGAGAGGCTTGGGATAATCAGAAGTACCAATATTTTCTGTAATGACACTCCTAGTCAATTAGTAAATCAAAAAATTTTTTTTTATTTTAAAGTGAGAAAAAAACAAAATAACAATAGCCAAGACCAAAACAACACAAAAACAGTAAAAGTGCTGCAGAATTTCAAACCAAGGTGACACAAAGTTAACAATGGTTGTTATATTATATATTGTTATCTTCAGTGAAGTTGCTCAGATTACTAGATGTAAGAATGCAAGATTGATCAAACAATTAAAGAGAATAAAAAATTTTTAAAAAGTTAGAAATGATATAGAGTTTCACTAATCAAGGTAGTAGGGATTCAGCAATGGTTGTTATATTGCTTATTATGATCTTCAAGTTAGTTGTTCACATTACCAGATATAATCATTCAAAATTGGTTTGGAAAAGAAAAATTTAAACATTAGCTATTCCTTTCAATAAGCCAATAGACATCAGCAGTACAATTATCTCAGCTATTCTTCTATGTCCATATATATTTTTTCCTTCTTTCTTTTCTCCTTTCCTTCACTCCAATTGTTCCTTCCCTTTGAGCAACATCTTTCCCTTTCACAATATCTACTGTACCTTTTGGGTTTTATTTACTTTTTCAGGTTCTTACTGAAGCAGGGAGATAATATTATGTTTACACATGCGGGTCTGATGTATTTCATTTATGAGTATGGTCTCTGCTTGTGTGCATTTTCCTATAAAAGCCTCAAAATTATCTCTTTTATACCTAGTAATACTCCATTGCATAAAAATATCACATCTTTTTTATCCATTCCTCAGTTGATAGGCATTTGGGTTGTTTCTAAGATTTAGCTATAACAAATTGTGCTGCCGTAAGCATGCGTACACATATATCACTGTGGGGTGATGTTTTCAGTTCTTCTGGAAAAATACCCAGAAGAGGAATAGCTGGGTTGAATGGGACCTCTAATCCTAGTTTTCTGAGGAATTTCCACACTGATTTCTACAGTGGTTGTACTGGTCTACACTCCCACCAACAGTGGAGAAGTGTTCCTTTTGCTCCACAGCCTCTCCGGCATTTATTATTGGTTGACTTCTTGATGATGGCCATTCTTTCTGCGGTGAGATGGAATCTCAGTGTTGTTTTAATTTGCATTTCTTGATTGACCAATGATATTGAATATTTTTTCGTATATTTATTTGCCATTTGTATTTCTTTATCTGACAAGTGTGTATTCATCTCAGATGCCAATTTTTGGATTGGGTCTGTGAATTTTGGGGGCCTTATTTTTAAAAATTCTTTATATGTTCTAGATAGAAGTCCTTTGTTGAAGGGACAGTCAATGAAAATTTTTCCGAATTCATGGGTTTTCTTTTTACCCTATTGGTGACTGCTTTAGATGTCCAAAAACTTTTCAATAAGATGAGATCCCAACTGTTGATTTTTTGAAGTATTTCCCATGCAGTTTAGTTTTTGTTCATGAACTCTCTGCCTACTCCAGTGTCTTCAAGATTTTTACCTACTTTCTCTTCCAATAAATTTAGGGTTTCTGTTTTAATATTTAGATCTTTGACCATTTTGACTCTAATTCAGTGCATGGTGAAAGACGGGTCTAGTTTTAGTCTTTGGCATGTGGAGAGTCAGTTTTTCCAGCACCATTTATTAAAGAGGCTATCTTTATTCCACTGAACATGTTTGGCCCCTTTGTCAAAGATAAGGTGACTTGAGTGTGTTTGTAGTTGTGTCTTTATCCTCCAATCTGTTCCATCGATCTTGTTCCTGATTTGAAAGTGACAGCTTTTAGTTTTTGTCCATTTAGTATGATGTTGACTGTTGATTTATCATAGATGGCTTTTATCACATTGAGGTAAAAGCCATCTATTCAGATTTTCTATAGGGTCTTTATCATGAATTGGTGTTGGACTTTGTCCAAAGCTTTTTCTGCATCTAGAGATGAACATGTGATTTTTGTCCTTTGTTCTGTTGATATGGTGTATTACTTTAATTGATTTGCATATATTGAACCATCCCTGCCTTCCTGGGATGAATCTCCCTTGGTCATTGTGTATAATCTCTTGATGATTTGCTGCATTCTATTTTCTAGTATTTTATTGACGATTTTTGCATCTATGTTCATTAGGGAGATTGGCCTGTAGTTCTCTTTTTCCGTTGGGTCTTTCTCTAGTTTTGGTATCAGGGTGATACTTGCCTCCAGGAATGAGTTAGGGAGAATTGCCTCCCTTTCAATTTCATTAAAGAGTTTGAGAAGAACTGGCACTAAATCTTCTTTAAATTTCTTGTAGAATTCAGCTGTGAATCCATCAGGACCTGTGCTTTTCTTCATTGGTAAGTTTTTTATTACATTTTCAGTTTTGTGGGTTACTATTGGGTTATTCAGGATTTTTATATCTTCTTGATTCAACTTTGGTAATTCATATGTATCTAGGAATCTGTCCCTTTCTTCTGTGTTTTCCATCCAGTGAGAGTAAAGAATTTTGAAGTAGGTATTGATGATCTTCTGAATTTCTATAGGATCTATAGTGATTTCATCTTTTTCATCCCTTATTGCATGAATTTCAATGTTTCTTTCCTTTTTTGATAAGGTTGGTTAGGGTTATCAATTTTATTTATTCTCTTAAAGAACCAACTCAGTGATTCATTAATCCATTGTATCATTTTCTTATTCTCTGTTGCAATCATTTCTGCTGTTATCTTTATAATTTCCTGCCTTCATTGAGCTTTGGGCTTGACTTGCTTTCTTTTTCTCAAAGCTTGAGGTGCACCACAAGGTTGTTTATTTGTGCTTGTTCTGTTTTCCTTATATAGGAATTCACCACTATAAATTTCCCTCTTAGGACTGCTTTCATTGCATCCCACACATCACTGTAAATCTTATCTGCATTTTTGTTTGATTGTAAACAATTTTTAATTCCTTCTTTAATTTCATGTGAGACCCTTTGGTTGTTCAGGAGGATGTTATTTAATTTCCAAATTTTTATGGAGTTTTTATGATTTCTTTTGTCAGTAATTTCCAATTTCATTGCCCTATGGTCAGATAATATGCATGGCATACTTTGAATTCCTTTACATTTATGTAAGTATGTTTTATATGCTAGTATATGATCTATTTTGGAGAATGGTTCATGTCAAACTGAGAAGAATGTGTATTCTGATGTTTTTGAGTGGAACACTCTATAAAGTTCTACTAAGTCCATTTGTTCACAAGTTTGGCTTAGTTCTGTTATTTCTTTGCTGATTTTTTGCCTAGTTGATCTATCTCTTTGTGATAGTGGGGTGTTAAATTCCCCCATTACAATTGTGTCATTGCTTATTTTGATTTTTTATGTCTGTTTGTTTGTTTTTTGTCTTTTTGAAGCAGGGTCTAGCTCTGCAATTCAGGGTGGCCTTGAGCTCACTTATGTAGCCTATTTTGCAGGGTATATCAATCTAGGTTGGAAGTTGTTTTCTTTCAGGACCTGAAATACTTCACCCCAAGCTCTTCCTGACTTGATGGTTTGGTTTAGGAAATCTGCTGTGATTCTGATGGGCTTTCCTTTATAGGTGATCTGTTTCTTTGCCCTAACAGCTTTTAATATGCTGTTCTTTTGCTGAATTTCTGGGAACTTAATTTTTATATGTCTAGGTGTACATTTATTTTCATTATGGCTAATTGGAATTCTATATGCTTCACTTATATGTATGTCAGATTCTTCTCCCATGCTTGGGAAATTTTCTGCTACTGGAAATAGTCTTTTTATGTCATTTGTGTTGACTGACACTTACCAGTCTTCTATTGTTTTTCCTTGCCTCATCTTGCAGCTTTTTAATGGTTTTCTGGTTCCTTGTTACTTTTAAGAGATCTTTACTTTTGCAATCACTAGGTGCAACGCTGTCTTCAAGGTCTGAAAGTCTATTTCAGTTTTGTTTATTGGTTTTGCCAACTTTCAATGGAATTTTTATTTTTTTTTATTTTAGAAATGAAAGGAGGAAAATACTAACAGACAGACAACATTTTACAAAATAGCAAAGGATCAGTACAGACATTACAGAGTTACAAACAGAGTGGTAGGGAATTAACAATGCTTGTTGTATTACATATTGATATCTTCAAAGTAGTTTCTCATGAAAACAGATATAGACATACAAAGCTGATCAACCAAGGCCTCACTGACAGTTTCTTTCAGCAAGGAAATACAAGACAGTAGAACAGCCGTGTTAACTATCCTGCATATACATACATACAAACTTTCTCCTTCTTTGCCTTCTCTTTTCCCATATCCCAGTTACCCTTTACCTTTGAGTGCTTTCCTATCAGTTCACAATGTCTATCATATCTCCTAGTTTAAATTAACTCTTTCAGGCTTTACACTAGAGAAACAATGTGGTGCTTGCACATGTATGTTTGATTTATTTCACTTATGAGTATGGTCTCTAGTTGTGACCATTTACCTATAAAAGCCTTGAGTTTATCTTTCTTTACAGCTGAGTAATATTCCATTATATAAAAGTACCACAATTTTCTTATCCAATTCTCAGTGGAAGGACATTTGGGTTGCTTCCACATTTTAGCAATTACAAATTGTGCTGCTATGAACATAAGTGTACATATCACTGTGATATGATGTTTTTAGATCTTCTGGGAAAATACCTAGAAGGAGCATAGCTGGATTGAATGGGACCTCTAATCCTAGTTTTCGGAGGAATCTCCAAACTGATTTCCACAGTGGTTTCACCAGTCTGCACTCCCACCAGCAGTGGAGAAGGGTTCCTATTTCTCCACAGCCTTGCCAGCGTTTGTTATTGGTTGATTTCTTAATGCTAGCCATTCTTTCTGGGTTGAGATGGAATCTCAGTGTTGTTTTAATTTGCATTTCTCAAATGACTAATGATGTTGAACATTTTCTCATATATTTATTTGCCATTTGTATCTCCTTGTCTGAGAAGTGTGTATTCATCTCAGCTGCCCATTTTTGGATTGGGTCTTTGAGTTTGGAGGGGCTGATATTTTTTAATTCTTTATATGTTCTAGATAGAAGCCCTCTGTCTCAGGGACAATCAGCTAAAATTTTTTCCAAGTTTGTGGGTTTTCTTTTTACTTTGCTGGTGATTTCTTTAGATGTGCAGAAACTTTTCTCAATGGAATTTTTAATTTTCTAGATATCTGTTTGATTCTGTTTCATGCATTCTAATTCTTTCCTATATTGTTCATTTAATATTTCCAACATTTTTCTATGATCCTCTATCTTTTCATTTATGTCCTCTTTAGATGTGCTGAGAAATTCTTTCATTATTATTGTCATTTTTTTTTTTTACCTGAGAGATTATTTCTGATCTGATTTCTTTTATGGGCTAATGGAGTTGTTTCTTTACTTCAGTTGCTATCATTTCAGAAATTTCAGGTGTGTAACTTCAAAGTTTGTCTATGTCAACATCTCCTGGACTTGTTCTGGGTGGGGTGGAGGTCTGAGATTACATTTTGCTCCCTTCATTTTGACATTTTAGAAGCTCACAAACTTCATCAGGGCTCAGGGTTTCTCCTGTAATAAGGGATGGGTCGGGTGTGGCTAACCAAGGCCCTATAGTTTCCTTGGGCTCAGTATTACTCCTGCAATGATATGAGGGGCAGGGGCAGCTCACCAAGGCTCCTGGAGTCCACTGGGGCTCAGGTTTGCTCCCACAGCTCACCAAGGACCCCAAAGCTATCCTGGCTTTAGTATCACTCCCTCAACATTGGGGTCAGGGCATGGCTTACTGAGTTTCCCAAAGCTGTCCAAAGCTCAGTATCACTCCCATAACAGTAGAAGGGTAGGGGAGTGCCTCACCAAGGCTCCTGAAGCTGTCTGGGGCTCAACTCTGCTCCTGCATCTGTCCAAAAGCATTTTTCTTATTTATTTATTTTTTTGGTACTGGGGAATTGAACTCACGACCTTGCACTTGCCAGGCAGACGCTTATGCTGCTGAGCTATATCCCCGGGCCTAAAAGCATTTTTTTTAAAGTACTTTGTAAGTCAACTAAAAAAAATCTTGAGTATAAAATTATTCACCTTTCATGGCTGCATAAAAATATCTTTGACTCAGAATCATTCCAGACTCTTTTAGCACATCCACATTTACTCCAACTCATGCATGCATTAGGTTTAGAGATAATTTACAGAATACCTTCTACTCAAGGGACACTTGAAGTAAAAAAGGCCATCTACATCCACATATTCCTCCTCAGTGGATTTAACCATTCTCCAGTCAAAATGCTTGAGAAGTAATTGTGTCTTTACTGGACATTAATAAAGACTTTACCTATCATTATCCCTTATGTAATACAGAATACACATAGCTTTTATGTTGTATTAGGTCTGATGAGTAATCTAGAGTGATTAAAATTATATGGGAGGATGTGTGTAGTTTATATGCAAATGTTATATAAGAGACTTGGCTGAGCACCTGAAGATTATAGTCTCCTTGGGAGGTGGCAGTCCTGGAAATGATCCCTCATGTGTACTGAGGGAAGGTTCTGTCTATTTTAGATCACCTTTAGTGATTCAAGCAGTGGTGAGATCCATTTAAGTAAGAGAGGAATTCCACAGTGAGTTTAATTTGAATGTGTTTGGAAAATCTAAGAGAATTTCCTTAATTCCACTCTAAACTATATTCTCCAGAGCACACATTTATAACAAAAGTGGATGCAGAACCTTAGAGTAAACATTAACAGGGCATACTCTAATTCTTCCTTCTAACTTAGCCCTTAGAGAGTGTAATATTGCTATAAATACTGCATTAAAATAGTGATATTTTCTGATAAGAACTCATGGTGGCCACAGTACTCCCAGAATTTAAAAACACCAGTTTAATATGAATTTTTGTCCAATGAGCTCTTAACTTTTGTTAGGCCCCTGCCCCATGGGCACTATTCCTTTTGCCTCATGTCTCAATATTTATGTTTCATGTCTCAATATTATGGTGTCATTGGTCTCAGACATCATTTTGTCCTCCACAATTCTGTACATGATGGTCTTTTAGATGGTTTGCACCAGGTTGCTACTACCCAGGTCATCATCCAAATTGAAATCCTGCTTCTGGCAGGCAGCAGTGGGTGGCAATCTCATCGTCCCACTCAGTCTTCAGGCTCAAGCACACCTCTCTACTCTTGGACCTGGTCCTGCCCCTCTGCCCAGATCTGTGCCAGTTCTGACTCCAGATACAACAAGACCCATGAGTGCTGTCCCATCTTGCATGGCATAGTGAGATACTGTGTCCCTCAAGCTGTTCTCCAAACTGGACTACACATTTCTCATTGAGTTCAAGTCTATATCCAAGGACTGGGCCATGTATCTTAGCTCCATGAATGTCACGTTGACAACACTGATCTTGGCATAGTGCAAGGGGACCAGTGTGGTGCTTTATTCTGTCTTCTGGGACAAGTCCTTGCTCAGATCCTCTGGGTTCTTTTGAGCTTTCTTTTCATACTGGGTCCAATGTTCACCAGATCTTGCTGAGGTCTTGAGATTTGGGGGCATTTATCTCCTCTGTGAACCCCAAGCTGGCCATCTGGGCTAGGAGGATTTGAGTTTCTCCCTTGTGGTCATCTTCTTGAACAGCCACTCACCCTTGAGACCCTCAATTTCCCTCTCTAGCTGTAGCACAGGGATGTTGGTTTCATCAATGACCTTGTAGAGCTCGTGGAACTTGTTTTCCACACAGGCATGGCCAGCTCCATCTCATTACTTGACTCTAAAGTCATTAGCAGCAAGATCAGCATTGCCAACTGGCTGTATGATGCATGCATTATCCAGACAGTTTGCAAAGATCTGAGTCCTCAGCCCCTCAATGGTCTTGGAGTGATGCATCTAGCCTCTGACCGAGGCCCCTTCCTCTTCTGATATTCCTGAATTTTGCTCTCCAAGTATCAGTCTCCAGGTTCCTCATTCTGTATACATAGGAGGTCAGGTAGTTATTTAGGTCTTGCATGGTCTTATCCTGGTTTTGGATATCACCAATTCCCAATAGACCCCCCTGCCCTCCCCAGTGCCACACCCCTGCATCCCCAGCTACCCTGAAAACCAGTGGAGCAGGACATGAAAGTCCTGGAGCCCAAGGCCATGGTGCAGAACTACCAGCTGGCCAGGCCAAGTGACTGGAAGACCTGACTGAGCCCAGGGATTGGAATTGGTGTAGAAGGTGGGGGAGGGTGAATTCCAGGAGGAAGGTGAGCAATCAGGAAACAGGTTCATGCTGACTAGTAGAGATCATTAAAAGATCCATGTGAATGTAGCATTTGGGAATATTCCTTTAACTCTGGTTTGAGGATATCTACTACGTCTAGCATTTAATATCTGATTTCCTAAGGGCGTAACATTTTAAAACCAGATTTAGAACAAAAATCTCATTAAACATTATCTGGTTAAGAATTCTCACAGTAAATCAAATGAAATACAAAACTACTACTTAGAGCTTTAAAAAAAAAAAAAAAAAAAAAAAAAAAAAAAACCTTCCTAGAACTTGAGGGACATCTTGTGGCCAATTTTATTAAAGCTTTCAAAAATGAAATACTTGGACTCAATAAATACAGTGAATGGTTACAATGGGTTAATAACTGTGCTATGTGCAGGGAGTATACAGATAAATAAAACATAAGCTGTGCTTTGACGACTCTACCAGAATGGCAAGAAAGGAAGCTAAAATGGCCAGGGCTTCTTCTATTTATAGGCAAGAAATCCAGGTACCTTATAAAAATATTAAAAGTACATATGCAAAAGCTGAGGCTATAGCTCAGTGACAGAGCATATGCTCAACTTTCAGGAAATTCTAGGATTGATTCCCAGCACAACTAAAAAAATAAAAGTACAGGTGTAATGAACATCTGTGGAATTTGCCTATTCTCTATACCTCCTCCATTCCTTAGTAAATGCACTCCAGTCTTCTGTTGGAGACCACCCCACCATACACTTCACCAATATATTAGGAGTAGGATTGCTTTTTGGCTCCAAACCTCTCTAATCTTTTATTCTATCATGAGCACAGGACAGGAACTAGGTCAAAGTCCTTCCCTTTCAGCACTTAATTCTTTTGGATATACAGAAGGATAGACAATAGCTTTCTGCTGTTTTCTTGTCAGCCTAAAGCTGCTGGTATCCAGCTGTCATAATGCAGGGACAGCAAATCTAAGAATGAACACGGCTGGAGGAAACCAAAGCCAGGAAATGAGGAGCAGTTGAGATCTGAACATAAGATTTCAGCACTGGATCCTGTAATACTATCAAAGATAGGCTTTGCAAAAAAAAAAAAAACAAAAAAACATTGAATTAATGCAAAAAAAGTAAGCAAAAAACAGAGGGAGAGAGAGAACAACCAAGTAATGGAAAACTAAAAAAAACTTTAATATGTAAATATATACATGCATACAGGTACATAAACACATTAACTTTTACAGAAATACATAATGCAGTATATTTAACTATAGTTCTAAGATGTAATTTTTCTAATCAAATATATTTTGTCCAACTTTCCACATGAATGAACGGATTATTCATAAGGGTCACAGTTTTCCAATGTTCTAGAGGCATTATAATTGACACATCAATTGTCATTTATTGGACACTGTGGACTTTTAATCTGTTAGCAAATTGTAGCTAACATAATCCTGTGATTTTCACGCTGTCTTAAAAAATTGCTCCATTATTTTCTTAGAACTGAGACTTTTATGTTCAGTCTTAGTTATCTAATTCTGAGATAAAATAAAAATAATATTCACATTAATTTTTTCCCCATGGAAAATATGTGTCAAGGCCTACTAATGTTGAAGTTTCAGATAACAAGAGATCTGGAATCAAAGCAGCCACTCTTGGAAAACCAATACCCAAATCCATGAATGTCTGACATGTGGTACCAGGGTTGGGCAATGGAGATTTGGCTGAATAGGACCATTTGTTTACGTTCCTTCTTGTCTACATACTCACAAGTAAACAATGAAAAGACACTCAACATTTTTGTTGATTTGAGAAATAAAAATGTAACCATAATGGGATGCCAGTCAGTATTCTAAGATAGCCTACTGACATGATTAAAATTGAGTAGACTAACCCTGTCAAGGATTGGTGAGTACCTAGTGTTGAGAGGGGCTAAAGCTGGAAATTGCCCATAAGACAAGGCCACAGTGACTAAAGCAGTCAAGCTACATCAGTCTTGAGAGAACATACTGCCTAGACAATTTCAGTCTTTTGTTGCTAGGCAGTCTTGTGACTTGTGATACTAACTTTGCGAAGGTATAAATAAATACCCCTACTGTTGTTGTTGAGTTCTTCTTCTCCCATCCAGAGAGAGGACTTCCACCTGTCCCAGCTCTTGTCTCTTCTCTATCTTTTCCTCATTCCTACAACCATTCCTCCTGGGACTACACTGAGAGACCAGCAAGTCCCTACAACCTAGAGCAACTAGAACCCTCATAGCTGGTTAAGGGAAGTTTAAAGTGGTGTGACCTGTTTAGAGAATTGACAGTTTCTTCAAGGTTAAATATATTCCCAATAATAGGAACTAACCATTAGATGCTTAGGAATTAACCCAATAAATAAGAACACTTTTGCACAAAGACTTCCACATGAATGTTTATAATAGGATTTTTTCATTGTAACCCCAAACTGAAAATGCTATGGCAAGCAGAAACACCAAAATGACACCCAGGGTTTGGAGGCAGATTTATTTCTGTCAACAGGCACTGATCAAGATACTTCACAAAATATCAAGCCCTGATCTCTGGTGGTCTAGGGTTTATATTGGATAAGCAAACAGTAAGTGCAGAGGCAGCGTGTCTTGTCAGTTGAGGATTGGTTCTTACAATATGCATCGTAGTTACCAGCTATGCATCACAGTGACCAGCCATTTGTAAGAAACAAAAGTAACAGGAACTGTAACCAGAACTGGGCAACTGACAAACTGAAGTATACTGGCAGGGTGGGGGTAGGGGGGCATCTCCTGCTACAAATACACTCCAGATGTTTTTATATATTAGCTTATAGTACATTCATATAGGTAATGGATATGACTCAGTACTAAAAAGAACAGTTGATTCACATACAACAGGGAAAACTTTCAAGACCATTACTGTATTTATTTATTTATTTATTTATTTGTTATTTTAAAGAGTAAAAGAAGGATAACATAGTAATAGGGGGCTTACCGAATTACAGACAAAGTGGTGGGAAATTATCATTGGTTGTTGTTTTACGTATTGTTATCTACAAGATAGTTTCTCAGGAAAACAAATAGACAAATAATAGTGAGTTACAGACAAAAGTGGTAGAAGATTACCAGTGGTTGTTGTACTATACTTTTGTATCTTCAAAGTGGTTTCTAAAGAAAGTAAATAGTTCTATATATGAGTGACCAAATGAATAATCATTGACTATTCTCAATGGTTGTTGTAGGAAACCCATACTAAAAACATACATCAATTTAAGAAATAGCATAGGAACAATACAAAAGTTACAGAGTTATGGACAGATTAGTAGGAAAATATCAATGGCTGTTGTAATACATGGTGGTATCTTCAAAGTGATTTCTCAGGAAGACAAAGATGTGCAAGAAAGGTCTAATAAGGAGTTATAGCCTGTGGGTTATGAAAAATAGCATATTTCCTCCTCACCAGAGACTCCTTTCACTGAGGTGTGATGGCTGGAAGGAAGGCCAGGATTGAAAAGAAGGA
>NW_004955429.1:3543524-3547280 GCF_000276665.1 Chinchilla lanigera | reverse complement strand
TCACCAACTGTTAGCATAGGCAGCAGGAGTCTCTGTGCAGACCTCCCCAGAGCTCCACACACTCCTCCACCCCAGCCTGTACTGTCAGGGGAAGAATGGTTTCCAGGGGGTCTCCCCAGGTATTGTGCAAGGTCCTCCTGGTTTCCAGCTTCCGAATGGCTCTTGTGACCCCAGTCAACTAGATTTATGAGACAAGACTGTTACTTTAATGAGATAGAACAGGCCACACTATATGTTTTCTGTTATTTAAAATCTATAAAATGCAAATCAATTTGGAAGAGCAAAAAGCAGGTCAGTGGGTGTCTGGGGGGAGCTGGCCTGAAATGTTACATGAAGAAAGTGTGGGCCAATAGAATTCTTTCGTATCTTGACTGTGGTTGTATTTTCATGGGTTTATACACCTGTCAAAACCCACAGAGCTGTTCACCTGAAACTGAGGCAGTTTATTGGGTACATATTATGCCTCAATAAAATTCATAAAATAATGTAACCAGCAAAAATTATGCATGGATTACAAGACATTTTAGAACTATATATAAAATTTAAAAGTAAAAACATGGGAAGACATATTCTAAGAAAACACCAACCTAAAGAAAACAAACTTCAAACAGTGCAAACTTTAGTGTACGAAGCACTATTAAGATAAAAAGAAATATTTCCTATCAATAGAAGAGTAAATACTTTAGGAAAGCAAAATTGCAAAACAATATGTACCTAATACTATAACCTCAAAATATTTAAATGAGATAAAATTTAAAGTTGAAATATTTAAATTTGATGGGCTGGGGATTTAGCTCAGTGGCACAGTGCCTGCCTGGCAAGCGAGAGGTCGTGAGTTCGATTCCTGGTACTGGGAAAAAACCCAAGGGGGGAAAAAAAAAGAAATATTCAAATTTGTCACCATATTTAAAGATTTTTATCATATTTGCCTCAGTAACTGATACAGCAAGCAGGCAAAAAAGTAAATAGAGCTATAAAACTTTAGAACAATGTGATGAAACAATGTAATCTGATATTGACAGGATACTATATCAGAAAAATGAATTATTTCCAAGTATACATGGAATAGTTAACAAAGTGGCCATTTACAGAACAATAAGATAGATTTCAGTGTATTTCAATGAATTAAAATTGTAGACAGTATGTTCTCTGACTATAGTAAATAAAACTAGAGTTATATTACTAGAAAGATCACTATAAAATCTTCAAATATTTCAAATTAGGTAATACATGCATAATTATATATCAAAGAAGAAATAACACAAAATTAAAAACTAATTAAAGCAATTAAATATATTTAAATTCTAACTCATTAAATTACAATGAAATAATTAGAATAATGGAAATACAGTATCAACATGTGTGGCACAGATAACACTCTACTTAAAGAACTTTAAATACACATTATTAAGAAGAAAAGTGCAGAATAAATCATTTCTGGGTTCAGTCTTAAAATACAGAAAGAAAGCAAGATAAAACCAAATAATATAGGTTGGAAAATTATAAGGTAAAGAGCAAAACTTAAGGTTATCAAAGATACACCAGCAAACATTAACAAATCAAAAACTTGACTTTACAGAAAGACTAATTAAACTAATAAATTCCTGGAAAAATATTTTTAAACATTAAATAATATATTATTGATATTATGAATGGAAAAAGAGATATCAGTAAGTTCTAAGTATATAAAGAAGCTAACAGTGGAGGGCTATAAGAGATACGCTGACAGACTGTAACCAAAATGTAAAATTGGATATTTTTAGAAAATATGATCTTTATTAAAAAAAAGTGGAAATTTGAACAGGAAATACTGGATAAAGTATTGTTGCTATATTTTAAGCATGATAGCTATGATGTAGTCAAGTGAAAAAAGGTAGTTAGCTTTTGAGACATATACCAAAATGTTGTTTCATGAAGTTATATGATGTCTTGGATTTGTTTTAGTATCAAAAGTAAGCAGAGGAAGTAGCAGAATTGCCCTTATGTTGTTAGTCATGCTCTTTTTGGGGTGAGTAACTGGTGTGTGGTGTTCACTAAAACACAGCACTACATTCGTGATGCTCAAAATTCTCCATAGTAAGAAATTTTTTTTGTTTTGTTTTGTTTTGTTTGTTTGTTTTGTTTTTTTTTTTTTTTTTTTTTTTTCCAGTACCGAGAATCAAACTCACGACCTTGCGCTTGCCAGGCAGGAACTTTGCCGCTGAGCTAAATCCCCAGCCCCATAGTAAAAAATTTTTAAAAGATAGTTTAAACAACTTTGTGCTTATAAATTTAAAAATTCACACGAGATAGGAAATTCCTATAAAAATACTTTCAATAAAACCCAGCAAAAGAAATGAAAATATATTCTCTTGTACATGTTAAAAAATAAAACATCTGTAACCTCAAAAAATAAACAGTTCTGGTGCACATGTCTTCACTGGCAAATTCTCCAAGCATTTACAATTACAAAATGATGTCATACACAAAAGCAGAAAAACACAATCCATAACAAAGGAAAAGTAACAGAAGCACATTCTAAGAAAAAAGATTTTGGAATTAGAACTTAAGTAGTTTAAGATATCTGTTATAAATATGGTCAAGAATGTTTTAAAAAATTAAAGAACAGGTGACAATTCTAAGCCAAGAGTAGAAACTGTGGGGGAAAAAAAAACAAATGAAAACTTTAAAACTAAAAATCATAGCATGTGAAGTGAAAAATTTCTCAGAATGAGCTCAATAGCCAATTACACATGACAGGAGAAAAAGTCAATGTGTTTTAAGACAAATCAATAGAAATTATCCAATCTGTGGAACAGATGGGTAAAAGATGAGGATAAAGGATCAGGACCTCATGAACCTTTATGACAGCAGTCAGATATGTGTTCCTCGACTGCAGAGTGGAACGATGGAACAGCAAAAGACTTTGAAGAAATAACAACTAAAACTTTCCAAAGATGATGAAAATCAATTTGCAAAACCAGAAAGCACAGAAAATCCCCAAAAAGAAAAAAATATAAAATGACAAGACTAAAAAATAACCAAGGAAAGAACATACAAGGGGAACATGTATCCAAATGACTGCTGACTTCTCATCAGAGACAATGGAGCTAGGAATACAATGAAATGACCTTCCCCAGAAAAACCTACATAAAATTGTAGCCTTCAAATACAATGTTGAAATAAAGACATTTTGAAATTAAAAAGCTGAAAGAATGTGAAGATAGTTGTTTTAGTTACTCTTCTCATTGCTGAGACAAAATACCCAATGCCTAAAATTAAGGAAGGAAAGGTTTATTTAGCTCAGTTTGTGGAGGTTTCAGTTTTTAATCAACTGGCTCTAAGGCAGAGTGGTGCAGAAGAGGGTCAATAGTTTAAGGTAGCAGAAGACAGCAAAAGCAGCAAGAGGAAAGTGGGGGGACAAGCTTCTTTTCCTCGCCTATGTTGTAAGCAGGCTACCTACTCTCAGGTGGGTATACCACTCACATCATCTCCATGCCTTCCTCTTGCACAGGATGAGGGTGTTTACAAAGTGAGGATCCTGGTCCCTGCTAAGTCACTTAGTTAAACTTCTACACTTTCAAAATAACACAGTGAACAACATCCTAGAGCAGTAAGGGTATGCCCTTTATACCCTAGAATGTAGAACTGCTGAGTTACTTAGTTAAGCTTCTAAACTTCCCAAGTTAACACAATATATAAACCATTATAATCCACCCCTTGTCAACTTGTCAACAAGATACATTTCTTTAAATTGCTTTCTAGATACAAAGATGT
>NW_004955429.1:3511422-3542585 GCF_000276665.1 Chinchilla lanigera | reverse complement strand
GGACACTCTAAACCCAATTCAGAGGAACAAATTTTCTATGCTGCCACAACTCTGGAGCCTGGTGTGGTCACTGCCATTCTGGAACATAGTGCTTTGCAGCTTTCCTCTCAGAGCAAAGTCTTTCACTTTTGCAGTTTTGACGCTGCAAAGGGTGGAGACTTGCTGCTTCTTGTGACTCCCTTAGACCATTGCTTATATTCCCCTGTTCCTTCTTGGCAGTCAAAATCTCCTCAGCTCTATCTTTGTAGTCCACAGCTTTACTGGAGCTTCCTTTCTGGTCAAACTTACATGTTAAATCATCCTGCTGGGCTCTCTGCTGTTGATTCTCAACACAAATCTGGCTAGAAGCCCCCTATAGCAGCCATGCCACTGCCTCAGCTTTCAACTGCCTTGAAATTTCTTCAGCCAAATGAATTAGTTCCTTTTCCCTAATCTGGTCTCAGGCAAAATCTCTGGATATGAGCAGAACACAGACAAACTTTTTGCCAATCCATAACACGTGTCACCTAGGGTCCAACAACCAATGCAGTCTTTCACCCAGCAGAAACCTCTGGAGCCGGCTCTTCACTGGCAGGATTTCTATCAGCCTTCTGGTCCTCTGAACTCTGACCAGAATCTCCCATATAGAACAGACTAAAGCGTTCCAGCTCTACTTTTTCAGGCAACATCTAGGAACCTTTCCAAACTCTTCCCACAAGCTATTCCCAAAGACTCTTGAACCACATGGTCAGTATAGTTACAGTAATGACCCCACTTCTCTGATACCAAACTCTATCTTGGTTTCTTTTCTCTCATTGCTGAGACAAAACACTCAATGCCCAAAATTAAGGAAGGAAAGGCTTTTTAGCTCACAGTTTATAGAAATGTCAGTCTGTAATAGGCTGGCTCCAAGGCAGGGTGGCATGGCATTGGGGTAACACTACAAGGTGCCAGAAGACAGCAAAAGTAACAAGAACAAAAATGGGAGAAGCAAGCCTCTTTTCTTCCCTTATACTGTAAACAGGTTACACCCCCCTCAGATGGGTGTAGCACTCACACTATCTCTATGCCCTCCTCTTGCACACGTTCAGCATGTTTACATAATGAGGACTCTGGCCCCATGCTGAGGCGCTTAAACCTTTAAAGTTTTATCAACTTTAGAAATGTATCAACCATTACAAGAGTGAGCTAGCACCAAAAGAAATGCTCAAATAAGCTACTCATGCTAAAGGGAAAATACATCAAATGGGAATTTGCATCTACAAAAAATATGAAGAGTACTGGAAATGGTAAATATCTAGATGACTATAAACAAGACTTTTTCTTCTCTTAATTTAAAAACAACTATTTAAAGTAAACAAAATAACTCCACATTGTAGTTTTACCAAATATGTAAAAATAAAATATATGGCAACAGTAGCACAAAGGAAAATGAATGGCATATAAAATTATAATCTCTTACATTTTATGTGATGCCATGCATTTCTAACTCCAGATAAACAGAAATAACAATATATGCGTTAATCCCCATAGCAACCATTAAACACAATAGAGAAGAATTCTGGTTTTTCTGTAGCACAGTAGAGTAACTATTGATTAAAACAATCTATGATATATGTCAAATGAAGAGAAAAAAAGACTAGGAAATTCCTGGCCCATAAAAATGATTACTGTTTGAAGAGATGGGAATGCTTATTACCCTGATTTGATTATTAAACATCGTATATATGTATCAATTACTATAATGTACCCCTTAAGGATGTACAAATGTTATCTCAATAAAAAATTTAAAAATCAAAGAATAAAAATAAAATGCATAAGCAAAAACTAATACTTTTAAAATAGTTATAAGTTCCATACATTAACTGAATGGAATATTACATGTTTTCTAGGGTTGTCACAACACAGTACCGTAAAATGGGAGGCTTAAACCACAGAACTTCATTGTCTCATAGTTTCAGGGTCCAGAGTCATAGATCAAGATTGGAGAGATGAATCTTTTGCAGAATGGGAGGAGATCAAGAGATTGACAGAGTGGGGAGAAAAAGAAGGACAAGAGGATGCAGAAAGAATTAACATGTGTTAGGTACATGTACATGCACCAATTCTGCAGGATGAATGCCCTCATTATGTACTTCAAACAGATACTAATAAATGCAAAATTTTTTTTAGGAAAGACCTCTCTTTCTCTGAAGGCAGTGCAACAGTGCTGGAGACCTTCCAATGCCAGTTCCTTGAGAAAGTCAGGACTGGCAGCGGGTATCTGCAAGGCAGGGACTGCATAGGATGGGAATGCGGCCTCTCTCCCTACTCTCTATTAATCTTAGCTTCTCAAATATTCATTATGCTATTGATAAAGGATGGTTGGAAATCTGAAGGATCAGAACTGAAAGTAGTTAAGGAATCAGAGCCCAAGATGAAATGCACCCCTTCAGGGTTGAAAGGGGAAGTAAAGGCCACCACAGAGATTTGTGTCAGTCCCCTACCTTCTGTGTGGCAATGTTCACCCACCGGAATGGGAGGGGAGCTCTGCACTGGCCTCAGTGCATGGGAAAACATTAGGTGAACGCCCTGTGTGCGCTGGACCGGCTCTAGATGGAGATAGTGTAAATGTGGGTCCTGCTGTCCAGCAGACGAGTGAACAACTCTATGAAAAATTATACCTAATCAAGAACACCTAGTGACTGATCTTTTTGCTTCCTTTTATGTTCTTTAGAAACATTGATTTCCTGCTAGGGTTGCAGCCAGACGGTAGGTCAACCATGTCTGAATCTGTAACTAAAATACAAACCTCATTGTATCTAAGAGTTTCGTATGTAATTGCAAAAGTATATAATAAAGCAAAAAACATTTCTCTGTGTCAGAGGAGCTTGCTCCCCTGGCCCACCAGAGGGACCTCTGGCGTCTGTGTTGTTTGTCTCTTTGCCCGCATCATTCGCTCTTACAGGAATCTCCTGGACCTGCCGCGGCCAGATCGCTGCACAACAGGATCTACTCTCAGGTACCTTCCTGTTTGTTACTGTGGCTACATGGTTCCAGTGTTCTACTTGGCGACCTCCCTGTGGGCCCACCTGTGACTTCTGCATTTTGAGTGATGAATTTTACAATGATGGTTGCAACAATACATCCCAGAAAATGGACCAGGCATGAACTAAGATGGAAATTGACAAGGCCTCTCTGTTCATTGCTTCTCCTCCGTTTGTTTTTGCCTTTAATTGCTAGGTGATTGTCTTTAACATGTGACTGTGTCCACTCCCGGCCACTAGATGGGTCTCTACTCAAAAACAAGAGCATTTCTTCTTTTTCCTCTACATTGCAATGTAATTACAGTAGTGTCTTACCTGTTCTCCTTCCAAAATAAGTGCTTAGTTTTCTATTTTGTGAAACTGCTAAGAACAAAACAAAAACCTCGAGTACCTAATACTTTGACAAAAAAATGCTATTTAAAATAAAAGGAACAACAGGAATTTTGCACTGCATCAGTCTCATGCATGAGTGTAGTGAAGAGTTAAAAGGTACAGCTTCCTTCCCTCCCTCCCTCCATCTCTCTCTGCATCTGCCTGTCCCACTCCCTGTCCCTTCCTCCCTCCCTTCCTGCTAGTTTGGATTTTATTTGTTCACCAATGACCCTAAGTTATAGGGTTGGTCCTCAGGTTGACTCTATGGGAAAGTGGTACAAATCTTTAACAGGTGGGGCATAATGGGATGTTTCAAATCATTGAGGGTGTGCCTCTGAGGGCCCCAGCCCCTTTCTGTTTCTCTCTTTTGCTTCCCAGCTACCATGAAGTAAATGGTTTTGCTCTAGCACACTTTCCCAGCATGGTATGCTGCCTCAATACAGATACAATTGTAACAAGGACAACAGATCATAGACTGGAACCTCAAAAATGTGAGCCAGAATAAACCTTTCTTCTTTTTAAGTTGATTGTCTCAGGTGTTTCATTACAGTAATGGAAAGCTGACTAATGTATTCTCTTTCCTTCTTTCTTCCTTTCTTCCATTTATTTTCAATTCTTGGTACTGTGGTGATTTGCTGCCAAGAACACACAGTAAAAAGAACTAGAGGTTGGCATTCTGGGAGGACATAATACTGGCACGATTTCTGGTTTGGCAGCTCTAGGAGTCCTCACTTGACTGGGTTTGAAAGTGACTGCTGTGCTCTCACTGACCCCTATCCTCATGCTCCTTAACACTGACTACTAAGGGACATGATTTTTCCCCTGTCATTCACATACAAAGAAGGGTCATAGAAATACAGTCAGCTACAGTCCAGGCAAAGGGAAATCTGGAATTGAGGGCTTCAATTACATCTCTTTTTTTTTTTTTTTCTGGCAGTGCTAATAGTAGAACCCAGGGCCTCACACATTTCAGGCAAGGACCCTACCTCTGAGCAATATCCCCTGCTCATGTCTCAGATTCTTTATCTAGAGAAAGAGAATAATAATTTTACTGATTTCATCCTTTAACTATGAATGAGTGAAGCACCTAGAACCATACCTGAAACATGATGTATTACCAGTAAGTGTTAGAACTAATAATACTAATGACTACTATTATAATTAACATGAGCAAAAATAGTTGAAAAAGTTAAGATTAGGAAGAAGCAGTTGGGGTAACTTGCAACTGTTAACCCTGAACTTTTGTTTTAAAATCTTCTTGGCCTAGAGCTAGGTCTTTTTTATAGCTAAAGAAGCCTGCTAACCTGGGCTAAGTGAAGACTAACAGCATCTACTTGATGCTTTCCATGACTCATTGCAAAGTTCTTTGGGCTTGGGTTAAAGGAAGGATTGGAGATATGCATATGAAGTATTTGTGAAATTCTTAGCTATTAGTGCATAAATTCAGGATTGTCACCTGGAAAGTGATGCATTTAGATTTATAGACTCTTATATTATAAAAATAAGATAGTCTTCCCAAAATTAAAGCCCTGTCAAGGGGGAGAAAAAGAGCTTTGTTTAGATGTTTAGAGTAGATAAAAGCAATGTCTACATTGCTTCATTTTCTTTCAGAACTTTATTTCAGAATGTCTGAAATAGTAAGGACCCTATAGCCCTGCTTCCAGATAATATGCAATTGTCTGAAAATGTGAAGGACTTTACATCTTGGAATAATATTCTACCCTGTAAGAAGACATGACTAACGGTGCCAGAAGGGAGATTACAGCAAATGAAGGAATCACAGCTTTGTACTAGAATTGGCTGTATACCTAGTTCATTTCCACAATAAGAAGAAAAGCAGGGGCTGGGGATTTAGCTTAGCAGCAAAAGCGCCTGCCTGGCAAGCGCAAGGTCGTGAGTTCGGTTCCCGGTACCGGAGAAAAAAACCAAAACAAAACAAACAAAAAAAAAAAAAGAAGAAAAGCAAACTTAGATATGTTGACCATGTGACACTATACTTTATCATTAGCTACAATTACACATAAAGTTTCTTAAATAATATTCGTTATCATTACAAGAGATTTTGGTAAGATGAAGAAGTTTTAGAACAGAAAGCAGAACAAGCTTGCATTGTTTTCATCACATATGGAACCATGTTCAGAAGTCATAACTAATATTCCAAGCAGCTACACTATATTCTTTCTGAAAATTGCTTTCATTGCTTAAGGCTTTTTTGTCTGATTTCCAGAAATTGTAGATCATATTTGCATAAAACATCCTGTTTTTACCTGAACCCTGAGGACTTCATTTAATTTTCTTCAGCTCTGCAACTACTTCTCTTGCTTAAGTCCAGTGGACAGTGCTTAGTCCTGGTGTGCATTATGTGTGTGAAGATTGTGACACTATCAGTCACTACCTTCAAGACATTCCTTGTTTTCAATTTCGTGAGGCCACATTCTTTTAGTTTTTTTCCTACTTCTCTGCATACTCAGTTTCCTATATGATTTCTCTTTGTCAGACAAGTCATAGAATATTGGGTGATGAAGATTCTGTCATCTACTCATTGCTTACATACACAATCACAGTGAAGGGATACTGTTGTCCTAGGCAATCACCATTCTAATATTTCTCTGCCTACATTGATTTAGTCTCGTAACTTCACAGATGAAAACATTTTACTTTTTATTTTTATTTACTGTTTAGTTTGCAGAGTGCTCTATTTATTTTTACCTTTTGCTGCCTGTGCTTTTGTTGATGTGTTCAAAGAATTACTGTCAAATCCAATGTCATGAAGGTTTTCCTCTATGTTTTCTGTTATAAGTTTTATAATTTCAACTCTTACATTTCAGACTTTGATATATTTTGTGTTAAATTTCATATGCAATGTAAAATAAAGATACAACTTCATGGTTTGGCTCATGAATATCTACTTTTACCAGCACCAGTTATGAGGATAGTCCACTGACTTTTGACAAAGACCAAAACAAATTCAATGTTGAACTGCTGTGGTGTTAGAAATGAAGATGTAAACTGAAATCACCAAAGAAATAATTAAGGAAATATCTTCAAAGGTGACAAAAGTAAGTAAAATCCAGTTAATACACTAAAAATATTGGTGGGTTTTTGGTGCAGGAATCAAACTCGGGAACTTGTGCTTGCCAGGCAGGTACTTGTGCTGCTGAGCTATATCCCTGGCCCACTAAAAATATGCATTTAACTCCAAAAAAGGCAACAATGGAACAGTAGAGAAAAAATACTCAATAAACACAGGAAATAAATAACAAAATAGATGGAAATCTTATCATAAGACTAAATTGCATCAACTGCAATGAAGTGAACACTTGAATCAAAAAGGAGAGATGAGTAGAACAGATATTATTTTTAAAAATCCAACTGTACACTACCTATAAAGAGATAGTTTAAGTTCCAAGACACAAATGTCTTAAAGTAAAAGAATGGAAAAGGGTATACCATATAACAGGAAATAAAAGAGACATGGATAGTTATACTAATATAAGTAAAGTCAACATATATTACCAGTGACACTGAGGACCTTTTATAATGACAATAGGGGTAATACATCAGGAAAGCATAATATTTATAAACAGGTATGTACCATGCAAAAGAGATGCACCATGCAACAGAGATACAAAGCACATGAAGCAGAAACTGACAGAATTGAAGAAACAAGAGACAGTTAGAAAGTAATAGAGGTTTTAGTACCTAACTTTAAATAATAGACAACTATACAAAAGACCAACAGGAAAACAGAAAAGTTGAACATTCTAAGCCAAATAACTATTCCTAACAAATCTATGCTTTACAGTACAAAATAATAAAATATAGTTTTTCCTAAAGTTCACGTGGAATGTTTTCTTAGAAAGACTACATGCTGGGCTATAAGAAATCCTTGTTACATTTATATGGAATGAAGTTATACAAAGTATGTTCTCAGGCCAAACTGGAAAATAAATAGAAATCAGTGGTAGAATTTTGGAAAAGTTAAAAATATGCGGATATTAACTGAAACATTAATATATGGTCACTGAGTCAAAGAAGAAATCATAATGGTAATTACAAAGTGATTTCAGATGAGTGGAAACAGTAATACTACATACCAAAATATATGGGAAACAGCTAAAACAATGCTTAAAGAGAAATCTGTGGCTATAAACACTTAAATGAAGAAAGACTTCAAGTTAATAATCTCCTCTTCCAACTTAAGAAACTACAAAGGAAGTGTAAATTTAAAGTAAAGCATCAGCAAAAAAGAAAATAATTAAGATTGGAGCATACATAAATGAGGTCAAGAACAGAAAAATAATAGAGAAAACTGACAAAACCAAACCTTGGCTCTTAGAGATGATCAATGAAATTGACAAATCTTTCATTAGATTGAAAAAAAAGATTGAAGAGAGTCAAATTACAAAAACCAAGAATAAAAGATTGATCACTACTGGCATTATAAAAATAGAAATAATTTGAAAGGAACACTATGAACGATTCTGCAATATGTTAGCTAGTCTAGATGAAATCCACCAAAACTAATTCAAGAAAAAACAGCATTTGAACAGATGTATAAAAACTAAAGTGATCAATTGTTAATCAAAAAGCTCAATAGAAAAAAAGGCATCATTGGTGAATTCCATCAAACATTTAAGAATAATTTAGCACTAATCCTTTACAAACTTCTCATCTAGAATAGTAGGGAGCACAGTATTACCATGATACCAAAACCAAACAAAGACCTCCTAAGAAAAGAAACTTTTAGGACATGAAAAGAAAATTTAAAATATGGATACAAATTTCCTCAAAAAAATACTAGCAAACAAAATCCATCAATATATAAGAAATATATATATATGAATATCATTAACCATAAAAAGGAATGAAGTAGTGACACATGCTACCATATGGATGATGTACAGATCATTATAAGAAGGAAAAGGAGACAAAGACCAAATGCCACATACTGTATGACTCTATTTATATGAAATATCCAGAACAAATAAACCAATAGAAACAGAAGGTAGATGGTTGGTTACCAATATCTAAGAAAAGATAAATGTTTCATGAACACAGAGTTTTATTTTGGGGTAATGAAAGTCTGATGTAACTAGATGGAGTTTGTAATTTTGCAACATTAAAAATGTGTTAAATGTCAATGAATTGGTCATTCTAGGATACTTCCCTACTTTTATGTTATGTGGGTTTTGACAAATTTTTTAATATATGTACAATGGCCATTTAATTTATTGGTGCAGAGACAATTCAACAGGAAATGATATCATTTTCAACAAATGGTACTGGGACAACTGCAAATTCACAAGCAAAAACTATAGTTTGACTCCTTTACTCAATACAATATTAAAAAAATTAACCTAAAATGGATCATGGACCTAAATTTAAGAACCAAATCTATAAACTTTTAGAAGAAAATATAAGGGTAAATCTGCATGATTTTGGGTTAACCGATAGTTTCTTAGATATGACATAAAAGGACAAATGATAAAAGAAAAAATAGGAAAGGTAAATTTCATCAAAATAAAAAAGTTATGCTTCCAAAATTTCCATCAAGAAAATGAGAGGAAAACTCATAGAATGAGTGAAAATATTTGCAAAACAACATATTTGCAAAACAGAGAAGACTTCTATGCATAACATATTAAAAATCTCTTACAACACAACAATGAAAAGCTCAGTAATAAAAGTTTAAAGTGGCAATAGATTTGAATATGCATATCTGTAAAGTAGATATACCCATGGCCAAAAAGCATCTGAAAGATGTTCCACAACATTAGTCATTAGAAAAATATATGAGATACCAATTCACACCCACTGGGGTGGGTGACTTTCAAAGAGAGGTATGAGCTGTAGGAGGAGACGAGAGAGTTAGGAAGAGAGGGAGGGGGATAGGAAAATAGCCAGTGTCAACAAGGATGTGGAGAACTCAGAAACCTCCACACATTACTTGTGGAAGTGGAAAGTGGTGCTGCCGCTGTGAATAACAGTTTGGCAGTTTCCCACAAACGTAAACAAAAAGTTATCATATGACTCAGCAATCCCTCTCCTAGGTACATATGCAGAACGTTGAAAACAAATGTCTACATTGAAACTTGTAAATAAATGTTCATAGAAATATTATTTACAGTAGCCAAAATGTATAAAAACTCAAATGTCCATCAACTAATAAGTAGATAAAAATAAAATGTGACATATCCACACAACCAGATAAAAATCATAAAATCAAAAGAAATGTTGATACATGTTACAGCACATATAAACCTTGCCAATATAATTCCAAGTGAAAGAAAGTAAGCATAAAAGACTACATATCATAAAATCACATTTATGTGAAATGTCCAGAATAGACAAATCTATAGACACAGAAAGTAAATTAGTGGTTTCTGGGTGCTAGGGCGAAGGCAGAACTGGCAGTGATTAGTAGATCTAGGACTTGTTTTTGAAATAATAAAATGTCCTGAGATTGACAGTGGTGATGGCTAAACTTGATTATACTAGCATACAACTATTGAATTGTATGCTTTAAAGGGAGAATTATATGATATATGAACTATATCTCAATAAAGTTCTTATTTTTAAAAAGTGATTAAAAGATATAACCAGATACCTCATCAATGAAGACACATAGTTGGATTATAAGCATGTGAAAATGCTTAGCATCATTTTCACTAAGTACATATTAAAAATAATGAAAATAAAACCAAAAACCTATTAGAATGGCTATAATTGCAAAAGTCAAGGATGGAAAGTAACAGGAACTCTCATTCATTGTGGTAAAAAATATAAAACAATATACCACATTGGAAGGCAACTTGGCAGTTTCTTACAGAGCTAAATATAATATTACTACATGAGCAGCTATTACAGTCCTAGCTTTTATAGTCCTAGGTATAAGAAAAAATATGACCATGTAAAACATGTACATAAATGTTTACAGCGGTCCTAGTTATAATTTCTTGGAGTTGAAAGTAACCAAACAATTCTTCAAAAGAAGGGCACATAAACAAATTGTAGTACATCCATATGTGGAATATTATTCAGCAATAAAAACAAATGAGTTATGAGGCTTAATAAAGACATGAAAGAGTCTTAAATGCACATTACAGGTTTGAAATGCAATCTACTCCTTTTATGACATTATGAAACAGGCAAGAAATTGTAGAAATTATAAAAAATCAGTGGTTATGTGGAGCCCGGGGGAGGGTAGAAGGCTTGAGTAATTAAGGCATAGAGGATTTTTTTAAATGGTGAAATTACTGTGTGTGATACTGTCTAACAGTATACATACTAAATGCATTCATCAAGATCTGTATAATTTTATGTCACAAAAAATGAGCCTTTATATTTGTGAATCAAAATGAAAAGCATTTAAGAGTTCCAGGGATCCTATGACAGAGTGCAGAATGTAATAAAAAGAATCTAAGTCTGCTATAAAGAAATGAGAGTTGGGGAAAAGAAAGTGGTATAAGTAACTTTGAAAATAAGTGGAATTTATTTCAAAGGCAACAATGCATACAGGAAATAGTGCATAAACATTATACTCTCATTCATGAAGTTGTTTCCCATACGCATAAAAATTAACAAATCTTTAACCACCATGCATGCATTGGAATTGAGAAATTAAGAAAATGGACGATGGTTAGTGGGAAATGGAATTCTTATTGGTCCTTGAACAGTTTATAGGTAAGCAATGGGTGAAATCTAGAATGACTTGATTGGAGAGATCTATAAAAGCTCATTGTATTGGTCAGCTTTCCTCTTGCAGGTGTAAAATACCTAACGGGAATTAAAGGGGGAAAACAAGTTTATTTTAGTGCATAGTTTCAAAGGGTTCAGTCCATGGTTGGCTGCCTCCAAGACAGTACATCATAGTAGAAGAGTGTATCTGAAGAAAGCTGCTCAATCCATGGCATCCAGGAAGGAGAGAGTAGGGGACAGAGCCCAAGAGAAAGGGGTCAGGGGCCATATACAGTTTCCCAGGTTCAACCATTGATGAGGTTAGTGCCCTCAAAATCCAGTCACCTTTCCAGGAATCTTTTAATTCAATCACGTTGGCAATGAAGAATAATAGGCACATTGATGTTTACTTTAATATTGTTATAGATGGCTGCATATAGAAATATTTATAGGAAGAAGTATATAATGGGTTAGTATGCACATATGATATTCTTTGAGTCAGCAGAGAGGCTCACAACAAGCAGTACAATGAACACACCTAACACCCAAATCTTGGTTTCCAGTACCATTCTCCAACAGAATGTGCAAGAGCTGTTGATTCTACAACTGGTCGAGAAAATATACAAGATGAACATGGAGCAACATGTAAGAAGGTGCCCCCCCAAAAGAATAATACTATGATGAGGAAGTCTCAAGGGAAAACAGGAGTCAACTGAAAGAGCTCTCAATGAACAAAACTTGAACAATTTCAAGAAAATATATAATATAGCATTGGGTTATAATTCAAAATAGAAAATAAATACAAGTCTATGTTAATATAAATAAATGATTACATCGATGTATAAATGAGAAGAAACAGACAAATTTTCTCATACAGAAGATTCCAAATATTTTATGTGGATATTCCACTCTCAAGAATATGGAGGATAATTTCCTCTTCTTTTTGTGTGGGCTGTAACATAGCAAGTTCCTCATCAATGGTGAAAGAATATCTTTACAATGGACAAACCTGGCAACTTGCACCTTAGGCAAGTGGTAAAGATTAACATAAATCATGTTGATGGAACAGAGCTTTGCCTCATAGCCTTTCTCTCAAAACTCACAGCCTATTTAATCATAAGAATAATAATATCAGACTCAAATAGAACAGTGTACAAAATATCTGGCCATTAAATATTCCTCCAAACTACCAAGGTCATCAAAAACAAGGAAAGTGTGGAAAAACTACCATAGTATAGCCGTCATAGGAAACATGATGATTAAATGTAATGTCAGATGCTGGATGGGATTTTGGACAATATAAAAGCTGTAGAATCTAAGTTAACAATAGATTTCAAATAAAAATAATGTACCAATACTGATTCATTAATTGTGACAAATGTACCACAGTCATGTGAGATGTTAATAATAGGAGGAACTACCACCTGCCTGGCAAGCGCAAGGTTGTGAGTTCGATTACTGTACTGGAAAAAAACAACAACAAAAAAAAAACAAAAACAAATAGGAGGAACTACATGTGGAGTACATGGGAACTGCGTACTACCCTCATAGTTTTTTCTGTAAATCTAAAACTTTTCTAAAATTAGTTTAAAAAAAAGAATATGGTGCTTACTTACACCATACCCTTTAGCAGTATTGCCAGATTGGCTGATTTTCCACACAACTGATTTCATTGAAATGTGAAATGGTGGGGAAACTCCACTACAGCTTTCATAGCTTCCTTGGAGTTAAGAAAAGATAAATTTGTAATATGAAGCTAACTCTTCACAGCAATTGAGATACAGTTTTTATCAAAAGATGAAAATTAATAAATCATATATGGCCATGGCAATTCGTATAGTTATCAGACTACAGCATCTCAAAACCATCACTCTAAAACTACTCTTGGACAATTTGTGATAGATTGTGAATCTCATTTGGATAAAAAACAAATTGGTAAAAAATGAGGTCATATGTGATGCCACCTTTTTACCCTTCCTAATAGTGATTTCCATCCATTGATAGAGTTGGAACTTTATTATTTCATATAGTTTTAAAGTACATACAGTGGAAATGTCATTGTTCTGCCAGACCAAAGGTAGGAGAAAATTTTTCCATGGTAAGAAATTTTGAATATGTACGTATACACCAGCCACTGGTTTTTTTAGTTTGTGTGTTTATGAATGTCATTAATTTCACAGGTTACTTAACACTGTTTAATCTTTAAGCTAAATTCAGATATTACTTTTTTCCTGTCCATTTATCTTCAGGAACAACTTACACCTTTTTCTCCCTCTACTTAAATGCTAATCACTTTGGCACTGCTAAAAATGGTGCGATAAATAATTTAATTATTTTTCATCATGATGCTAAATAATTATTCCAAGCTTGTCCCTTATGGAAGGCCCCATTTTGGATATATCTAGTTTCTTCCCTTCTTTTCCCCCATGCATATATGGTAAGTGGATATTATGTTGTTTTATCAAATAGCATTCAGCATACAGGTTTTTTTTGGTTTTTTAGTTAATAGTGATTCAAAATTAAGGTAATAGTGCTAACGTTGGATTGACGAAGAAGTAATGATGGTTCAAACATTTCTTATTTTCTGGATGAACATAATATTAAATGATAAAAAGTGATTTAATTTCAAATCATTCCTACTCTTGCCGCTCTTACTGGCTTTATGTTTCACAAACATTAGGATTAGAATTATTAAGAGATACTATGGTGCTATACCCTTATTTGAGAATTTAAGTCCATTCTTCCCACTTAAATTTAATTTTTAACTGCCTAAATACACAAATGTTACTTATACTTTTGTAAGAAATCTATCAGTATCAGAAATTTGTTGACTTGCTTTCATATTAATATTTTAGCAAATTCAATTTCTTTTTAACTGTGGGACCTTACTCACAGCTTCAGAGTTTAAGAGAGATCTTCAAATTTAAATTGTAGTTGAAGTAATTATAATTGAATTTTAATGTCAACTTGCCATTCCAACTCTGTTGATGATCACAGATCAATAGGATATGTTCCTCTAATGAACAGCTGGTAGTAGAAACTCTAAAACTGCGTGATTTGGGACAGGATACTTGAATTATTGCATTTTTGGTTATATATTTATTTCCAAAGAGAATATTAAATGCCAAGCATATCCTCCTGTAGTGAAATGCTTAATGATTTAGGTACTTTTAGGCCCTTAAGACATTTATGGAAATTAGGTTGTCATGGGCACTAGGGAATTTTCCTGAAGAAGTTAAAGTGGAATTTTCTGGCTCATTATTATCAGTGACTGAGGTCCAAGGAAACCAATTTGCTTCTTGACACATTGTTTGATTTAGGGACTGAATGACTCACACCAAATTGAAGACCCCGGGGGTAATGCTGCATGCTTAATTCTGAAGATAAGCTAGGCTCTTAGTTCAAAGATAGTCTGAAGAAGTGGCTGACAAATCAACAAGACTATTAGTGCAGTTTAAATTACAAAGTCTGTGTTGAGAGGTGTGATTAAATATGGACCAGTCCCAATTAATCACTAAGTAAGCTAGATTTCCCCTGGAATTTCCTTCACTCTTCCTGGCAGGAGTTATTTAATGAAGCTATAGAAAGAATTTGAAAAGAACCCAAAGCACTTGGCGCTTCAGGATGGAAAGTTGTGTGTGGACCCTGTCAGAGCTGAAGAAATTGTGGCAAGTGTATTAGTCCCATTTCAGTTGCTGTAACTGAACTCTGCGGTCTAGATAATTTTTAAAGAATGAGTTTATGTAGCTCATGATTCTGGAGGCTTGGAAGTCCAAGAGCATGCTGGCAATATTTACTCAGCATTTGATGCCAGGCTTCTTCTTAATCTTTGTATCAGAGATACAAAGAGACCTTGCTTTTGTAACTAATACACCTGCTATTCCATCAATCCATTAATTTATTGATGGGTTAATCCATTCCTAAAGGCGGAGCCCTTATGACCTAATCATCTCCCAAAGCCTCCACCTCAAAATGTCATTAACATATAAATTTGGATATTGAGTTTCCAATACGTGAATATTAAGGGACACATCCACACCATAGCAGGTACCACTGACCTTAGAAACACCCCATAAACCCAAAAGAGAAGGTGTTAGCTGCCCTCAACTCCAGTCCTGCTCCCGCTTACTGCTGTCAAATTCTGGAGGCTTTTGAAAAGTTCATACACTTTAGAAGGAAAAAATGAAACTAAAACAGGCAGAAATAGCTTAGGCAATATAAAATAAAGTAACATCAAATAAAATAGATCTCCAAAGCCTCTCTTCTTATTTTGAGAAACTGATTCCACTGATTTAAAAATGCATTGAGTAAAAACATTCTTTTTGAAAATAAAAAATGAATCTATTTCTGGGACGTTGGGAAGGGCTATTACTGTGAAGATAATTAGCTTAATCAATTTGCACGGCTTCCAGTGCCTAAAGGAAACCAAAAGAGGCCAAAGGAATAAGCAATTTGATAAGGAGAATGGGATATAATTTTAAATTCTGGGTACCTTTGAAGGAAAGGATCTGCTAGGAATAACAATTAGAGCTTGGAGAAAGGTTTCAAAAGTAAGGCAGGAAAAACCAAGACCAAAATATCGAATATTTTAATTTAGGCTTATCTTGTACTCAAGAAATAGTGATAAAATCTCTCCCCACTCACCTGTCCCTCTTTCCCTCCCTCCCCTTGCTTTCTCTCATTATCTGCTTTCACTTCAGCATTTATTCTTTGACATCAATTCAACCCAAACATATGTGGGATAGTGACTAAAACGTTGGTGGAAAAATGTGTTTGAGCTTCAAGCAAGCAATTTTTATGTGAACACAGGCCCACAATTCACGAGTGAACTGGGGCCTGGTGGGATAGCCAGCATATTTCCCTCACAAGAAACTGCTTTGCAAATCACTGTTTCTCCTGCTTTGTATTTATGTTCTTCCCAGTGAATAACGGTGCCAAAGCCAGTCAGTGGCTCTGCGTTGTTACTACTTTCTGACCTGGCATTCTGTGATTAGAGGTGACCAGGTGACTCAGGTAATAAGGAGCAATCACTGTAGTTGCTGAAACTGTGTCTGAGGAAGGAGAATGCAGATTCTGGGGAGAAGAGACACACCTTTCAAGTTTTAGAGTCAAATACGAAGGGAAATAAAAACTAAGGGGGTGACCGCTTCTTCCTTGAGCCCAGGATTGAATATTTCTGTGAATGAGCAGTTCAAAAATGGTCTACTCTTACCAAATTGCCACTTAAATTGTCATACAGGAAAAACATTACGGATCTTAATATTTGATTTTTTCTCAATTTCTGGCATCTTAATTTTCTTATTTAAAAGCATTATTTTTAGTTAAATGAAATCAAAGGTAACGGCAGTAAAGAGAACAATCTATAAAACAGTTGATGGAAGTTCTTAAATTTAGAAAAAAAGCCAGGCAGAGTAGTAGATGCCTGTAATCGCAGCTACTCAGGAGGCTGAGGCACGAGGATTATAGATTTGTAACCAGCTTGATTGGTATAAAAAACCTTTTCTCAAAAAAAAAAAATATATATATAAGAAGAGAAAAAAGAAGGGGCCTGGGGATGTAGCTCAGTGGTGCTTGCTAAGTATGTGAGAGGCCCTGGTTTTAATGTCTTGTTCAAAAAGAAAAAAAAAAAAAAATTGCCAAGTAGTCAGGCTCTCTGGTATGAGCAGACAAATCTCCTTAAACAAGATGAGCAGATGTGTAATATAAGGTTTCTAATTTTGTTAGCAGATCATACTTTTTAATTAGAATACTTCTAAACATAATTCCTCTTAAGTTTAAGGTTGCCTTAATAATGAAATGTATTAAAAATGTACTAAAAATGAATGTATTAAAAATGTACTAAAAATGAATCAGTGGGTGAAGACTGTCTTTCTAGCAACTAAATGATGCCAGTAATCCAATGTTTATTGCAGACATCTAAGTAGAGGAAGTTTACATTAACCGTGTGAGAGGATGTAGGCCTAACAGTTGCAAATCCATTTACCAATAAAAGTGTGTTGAGCCACCATGCTTGTGCATTATGCTGGTCTTAGCAGTCATCAGAATAATTGTATATGTCTATAAAATTACATAAATGCATATAATATGTACAATAAGGGATTAGAAATTGAATCACATAATTATGGAGACTGAGAAGTCCCTAGATATGGGGTCAGAAATCTGGACCCCGAAGAGCTGATGATACTTCTAATCTGAGTCCATAGGCCTGAGAAGATCTTAGCGTAGTAGATAAACAAGACATTGCTGAGCTTTAGAAGCCAGTGAAGGAGGTGATCAAAGAAGAGGGATCATTCTGCCAAGTGATCATGAGAAAGAGCAGAGAAAATTAAGAGCTGGCTTTACACTGTAGAAGTGCTTGTGACCTAAATAGGAGTGAGTTTTTGGCAAGACCAAGTGAAAACAATTGGTATGTATTAGAGAAAGCATGGGAAGTAAGTGCATTAGTCAGCTTTGCATCACTCAGATGAAATATCTAAGACGACTAAGCTATAAAGAGAAAAGGTCTATTTAGCTCACAGTTTAGGATGTCCAAATGCATGGTGCTTATATTGACTCATTGCTGTTATAAGGGCAGCAGATGCTGGTACATCACGGTCGAAGCATACGTAGGAACAAACACATCTCAAGCCACGCAGCAGAGAGAGAAGGCAAAAGGACTTTGGGGCTCCCATGATTCAGCTTCCTTCTGGGCTCCACCACTTAGAGGTCCCACCAGCTCCCAATAGCACCATTGTGTGGACCACACTGTCAATCACGAACCTCCCCAAACCAGTATTCAAACCGCAGCAGGGGGAAGTGTTAAGAGCTAACAGAAATAAATCTCTTAGAAAATTTTACCAGGAAAGAAAACAAAGAGATGGTACATGAGTTTAAAAGGGAAGTGAGGCAACAGGAGGCTGTGTTGAATTTCTTAGTAGGAGCATCATCACTGAGGGGAGAGATGAGATCCAGTGTGCAGTAGGAAGAACTGTCCATAGAGAACATCGGTTCGCTTACTCACTGTCACAGGAGGGAAGGCAGAGACATGGGCAGAGGTGCGACAGAATGGTGTGTTTAAAGGCAAGAAAAAGTGGAATTATTCTGGTCACTTCCGTCCACTCAGGAAAATAAAAGGATGCAGCCAAGAGTGAAGAGGAGGAAGGAGAAGACTTAGAAGAGAGAAGAGGCTTCTGTGAGTGAACAGTGTTGGGGGACAATTCTGAGACTGCTTGGAGTTTGGGTTCACAAACTCACAAGCACACAGCTGGGGTGGCTGTACTTCTTTCTGACCATATTCAGCTGGACCAGGCAGAGAAGGGGGCTGAACCCACCTCTCCACATGTGTTCTCTGTTTTGCCAAGTGTGTCGTGATGGGGCAAATGGGAAAGGGATTTTGTGATAGATGCAAGGAGTTACAGAGGTGGGCCACGGGATATACTCTAAGTAAGAAGAGAAATGAGCCCTCAAGGGAGAGAAAAGCAGACTGGAAATCTTCCACCAACTTTCACCAGTTCCACAGGGAATTCTAAATACACTAGTGACTACCAAAATTGCATCTTCCTTCAGGATGAGAGTATAACAGAAAACAGAAAGTTTTCCCTCAACCTCTACTTTCTCCTTTTCCCCCTTCTTTTTCCTTTAAAAAATTTCACACATGCAAAAAGTGCTCCTTGAGTAGACCATCCGCTGATGAAAAGGCATGAATCCTGTGAATTGATTGCCTATGGTACAAAGATCTAAATGGCTACTATTTCAGCTAGAAAGCAAATAAAGGTTAATTGGGTTGTATTTCAAAATAAAAACTTATTTTAATGGGGGAAGTTATAGACTGCGCAAATTCAAGCAAATTACACTGGAGTGAAGCTGGGTCCATTGGTTGCTGCAATTTCCAGCAAAACAGAAGTTTCACTGGGGCAGAAACAGCCCCACGAAGTCAAGAGCAGATGACTGAACTGCTGAGGTTCATTTCCATCGCCCCATGCAGGCACAGCCTGAGTCACAGCTCAGTCCTGAGTTGGGGACTTACAAAGGCAAAGTAACTATTTAAGGTCAGCAGGATATCGCTGCACACATAGCCACAGTAATTCCAAAAGTGCTAAAATTGTGTAGTACTGACAATGTGCTTTCTAAGCCAAAAGAAATTTGCCGTGATATCAAGTAAGGCCCATGGTCTACAGGACTCTGGTAAATCAACAGTGGCTTAGGAAATTTTTGAGCAGAACAGAACAAAGTGATCATCTGCGTTTCCCCAGATATGGCCTAATCTTATATATGGCAAGAAACAGTTTAGCAGGACTTCGGCAATCTTACTTTTTATATCTTGTACTCATCTATGTTTTTCTTAGCTACATCCCCTGAGTTGGAGGAAATAGATCAGAAATACTTACAGAAGGCAACTGATATATTCCGTATACTTGGAAGTATAATTTGCATGCTGTGTACAATTGTGACATCTCGGGTAGCCTGTATATGTTATAAAATCTCTCAGATTCCGTGTCCTGAAATCAAACCTCTTTCAAGGCCTTGATCTTCTGTTTGCAAAACTGTTTACCTTTGTCTTCTTGTCTTCCATAAGGAAAAAGAAGGGAACTGAGATGTTAATTCCCCTACCATAGACAAAACATTTCTCATAAATGTCTGATACACAGCAAGAGTATTTTATATCCTCATTTTATAGGAGAGGAATCTGGGCTTGTGACTTTGTCCAACTGACGTATTAGTAAGTTGCAGAACTGGGATTCAAACACAGGCTCAGAAATAGGATGGATTACAGCTCTCTTGCTCCTTTGACCAGACCAAATGATGGTACAACTTGCTTCACTTTGGAAGTTCTTGCCTTGCTGACTCCTCACTTTATAGTTTTCAACAATTTCCAAGAGTTATGTGGGGTTTAAGACCATCAAATCCCATGGGCTGGGGATATAGCGTGGCATAAGCACCTGCCTGGCAAGCGCAAGGTCGTGAGTTTGATCCCCGGTACCACAAAAAAAAAAAAAAAAAAAACAACATCAAATCCCACATCCTTAGGAAACTCCTGGGGCCATTCTACTCTGCTGACAGCTCCCTTCTCTAAGTATCCTGTGGCTGTAAAGTCTCAAATAAAAGCAAAGTCATCAAATCCCACATCCTTAGGAAACTCCTGGGGCCATTCTACTCTGCTGACAGCTCCCTTCCCTAAGTATTCTGTGGCTGTAAAGTCTCAAATAAAAGCAAAGTCTTTAGGGTTAGGGAGACATGCTGAGGCCAAGCTTAGCCACATCCTAGCTGGGTGACCTTGCTCTGAAATAAAAGTCTCAGTTTCCTTCAGGTAGGAAGAAAAAAAGCACTGTTCCCTACCTCACAGGGTTACTGGGCAGTTTGAATTCAACAGTCAGTCTAAAGGATTTAGCACAATGCCTGGAAAATGGTATTCCATATTGTATTTTATCAGTGTCAGCTACCAAAATTACATTATCTTTCTTTGAAGAGTTCATCTACTACCTTCTGGGGATATCTATTAATTGTCTTTTATTTAACCTGTAATCTGTTCTTGTCTACTTTAAGAGCCTTCAAAGCTTGAAGAGTTTTCCTTTGTATTTGCTGCACAGAACACAAGTTCTCCAACAACATTTATTGACTTGATTTTATTTCATAATATGTTCTCTTTTAAATAGCAACAGAAAGAATTCAAAACATGCAATGGATTTTGGTAATATGCTTGCATCCTGATGATTGGTAGCTCTTTGTCTTGGCTTTTCTTCTCTTCCAGAGCTCATATTTTGAGATAGCACTTGAGGGCAGCATTGAGTCAGCCTGCACATAACTGTCATGAACTAAAAACAAATACGAAATCCAAAGGTAGGGGTCGACAGATAGGAAGTGAATAATTCTCCACATATGTCACTAGAGTTAAAATGACTGTGCACTTTGCTACACAAATGTATTTAAAAGCTGCACACCCCTCTGCATGCCTCATGGGAGCTTTTGAGGATAAATGACTGGTTTTGTCCCTAATCCTGGGAGGTAAAATAAGCTGTCATACATTTAACTGTTTACTCTCACAGCAAAGTAGAGCAGATGTACATGCCACGTTATAAAGCAAGATAAATGCAGCATACATTTGTGATGCAAAAAAGCATCTCTGCTGCTCTAGTGATGAAATACTTCCTCGGTAGTTAGAACCAGTTAAATCAGTTCAATGAAACTGAATGAAAACACTCCATTAGATTTTTGCCCTGAAATACTAAAGAGGAGAAAGATAACAACTTGATAGCAGTGGTGTATTTAGGCAAGCAAAACACCCTAGGCCCAGCACAGATTCTGTACAACCTCTTAGAGCCATAAAGATATCACTGCAGATACATGCTTAGATCCTATACTGATGTGCAGAACCTTTGCCTCTAAATACTGCAAGATCTTTACAGTTAAAACTAGAGTACTAATTATCTGATAAAACAAAGTGGATTCAGGCATTTCAAAAAATGATATTTTTATGGTACAAAGAAAGTTCATGAAAGAACATCTTTTTCCAGCAACTTGTCTCTAACTTTCACCAGAATCAAGCACACATTTTTATGCCAGTGAGGTTCCTATCAAAATTAAATAGAAAATGAGAAGGAAAAGAAGGGGAAATTATGTGTGTATATACAGGATAGCTAACATAGTTGTACTACTGTCTTGTATTGTTCTCCAGAAAGGAACAGTTAATGATTACTTATTTGATCAATCTTGCATGTCTCTATTTGTTTTCCTGAGAAACCACTTTGAAGATATCAATAAGCAATACAACAACCATGATTAATTTCCTACAAGTTTGTCTGTAACTCTGTTTTGTTTGTATTGTTCTTATGCTATTTTGTAAATGGCTGTCTGTTTGTTAATATGTTTTCCTTTTTTATTTTTTAAAATAAAAAAAATATTAGATAGAAAAGTGCAATAGGATACATCACTTTCTCCATGAGCCTGTACCTAATTTGTGGTATACTTATTCTCTGATTTACTATAGAGTATTCATTATTCATATATTCATTCAACAGACATTCACTGTATACCCAATATGTGTACAACAATGGGAAAATCAAGACAAAAAACATATTGTGTTTGAAAGAAGTTAACAATCTAGAGAGAAAGAAAGAAGTTAACAATCTAGAGAGAAAGGAACTTACACAAATACAAAAAGAATTGCAATCATAATGATTTCTTTTGTATTTGCAACCTATTAATTTTTCATAGTTAAACTAAATTATACCTCGAGTGTAATCTCAGAGAGCAGAAGTCTTCTTCCACAGATGAATAAAATGAGGTTCATGTGTAGCCAGGGGCAAGTGGTAAGTTAGTACAAAGCCACCAACAGAACTAGTTGATACACTTTTACATTTGTTATCGCTCTTGAATCCAAGGTTGTTGCAGTGACGCACACTATCTCTTGCATTCCTTTGTACCTTTTAAGATGCCAGTAAAAATCTTTAATAGATATTTGCTAATTGATCTTACTTTAATATCTTTCATGCTGTCATTTATCCAGACAGAAATCTCGCCATTACTGTGTCTTCCATAAGCCAGTTCACTTTTAAGTTGTTCAGTCTTAGAGATTTTTCTCAGTTGATCAAAGAAGCACTTTCTTTTTACTTGTGCCTGGAATTGAGGACAGGCTAGTGGGCATTTGGGCACTAGTGTATCTGGATTCAACCTTGCATTTCCTTACACACCATAAACAACCCAACACCATCTTCCTTTCTGTATTTTGGAAAGTGTGCATTTAAGGGTATTTCACAAAAAGCCATTTCGGTAGTTTGTATTTCTGTGCATCCAGGGCCATGCTGGTAAATATTTGACAATACAGTCCAGGAGAAAGGAAAACAGTATAAACCATGATAAGCAGTATTTGCCAATTTTTATGGAATAAATACTTTCACCACAGGCAATTTCAAACTAGCAGTGTATCAGTGCAGTCTGAACTCAGTGTGGGGAAAATGCGCACAGTCCAGGCTCACGGGTCAGTGTAACACGCCAGCTCCTGCCCACTTTACCGCACACCTCCAGAAGAAGTAGACTGGGCAGTGAGCTCTCCTTAGTCCCACTCCCAGACAACCTTGCCATTGCTTAACCATAGCAGAGTGGGCCAGGATTGGCTTGTGAACTGGGTAAGTACAACCAGCAATGGGACTAATGATATGACAAATCTTGAACTTGACAGGGATATGGGGAGAAAATGATCAGTTATTAAGTTATTAAATTAAAGAAGATGGGGGCTGGGGATTTAGCTCAGCAGCACAGCGCCTGCCTGGCAAGTGCAAGGTCGTGAGTTCGATTCCTGGTACCGGAAGAAAAACAAAAACAAAAACAAAAAAAAAGAAGATTGGGGGCTGGGGATTTAGCTCAGCAGCAAAGCACCTGCCTGGCAAGTGCAATGTCGTGAGTTCAATTCCTGGTACCAGAAGAAAAAAAAAAAAAAAAATTAAAGAAGATTTAAGAAAGGAAAAGAAAACAGCTACACTCACCTGATAATTATTATTTCAACACACACAGCTCTGGTCATCTTTGTGAACTTAACTGAGACACTGCTGGATAAAATTATGGATGGAAGCTTGACCGTGAAAACCAACAGACTCTAAGGGTTTAAAACTTCAAGGCCCGCCAATCAGGACAGACTACAGTGCTGGAACTCAGGAAGCAAAGAGAAGAACAATACGTAGAAAGGGGCATGAGAGGGACTTGAGAAATGCAAAGCTTGAGCAGCATTTATTTATACATTTCTTTAGTCAGTCAGCTGGTCAGTCAGTCACTCAATGGCTGTTTGAATCCTTCCAAAATTCCAATTCAAAATCCAAACTCCTGGTTGATAGTATTAGAGTTGGGGCTTGGAGAGATGGCTGGGTCTTAAGAGCAAAGCCCACACAAGTGTGATTAGTATCCTTATAAAGAGACAAGAAAGTGTGCTCTTTCCCCTGCAAAGGCAGATGCAGTCATCAACATACGAGGAAGTAGGTCCTTACTGGAACCAGATTGGCAACACCTTGATCTTGACTTCCCAGTCTCCAGAACTGGGAAATGTGAGAGGGAGAGATCACCGGGAAAGACAGGGAACCTAAGATTCAGGGGAGACGCCAAGCTCCCTTATAACAACACATTCTCGCAGGAATGTGCTTTGTGCTGGGAAAACTACATTAATCTCTTCCAAGCACGGTAGTCCGTGACCTAACTACCTTGTACTGAGCTGCAACTCTTAAAAGTTCTACCACCTGGGCACCACCACACAGAGAACCAATCTTCAGGCACATGAACCTCTGAGGACACATCCTAAATTTAGCTGCCCATCAGGGGCATGTCCTCACTCAGGTCAGTGGTGCAAAAAAGAGCCCTTCTCTCTTTTTTTTTGTTTTTTTTTTTTGTTTGTTTTTTTTCCAGTACCGGGAATCAAACTCACTACCTTGTGCTTGCCAGGCAGGTGCTGTGCTGCTGAGCTAAATCCCCAGCCCCCAGAGCCCTTCTCCTTACATCAGAATGTGTGGTTTGTTAACCTAGCCTGTTAAGGATTTATAGTAGGAGCACTCATCCTATCATAAAATGTATTCATAGGCATTCACATTAGCGTAAAGTATATTCTAATGCATATGCTTTACCATCTAAATTCCAATAACATAATTGAAATGAAAAACTCAGGCAGTTCTGTTTAGAGATATAATTTAAAGCTACGTTTTTATACAGTTGCATGGCAAGTAATCGTATGAGTCACCGCATGCCTTTGAACACAGTACATGTTCATATCAGAAGGCGATAAGCTTGCTGCAGGGCTGCCACCGGACGCACTGCCTGGGGCCCTCAGAAGCTGC
Source organism: Chinchilla lanigera (assembly GCF_000276665.1). Classification (NCBI taxonomy): domain Eukaryota; kingdom Metazoa; phylum Chordata; class Mammalia; order Rodentia; family Chinchillidae; genus Chinchilla; species Chinchilla lanigera. The sequence continues at coordinate 3,517,738 of NW_004955429.1, read as the reverse complement.
CCACATTAAAGCAAAGCTATGGGAGTGGAACAAGAGCACAGGCTCAATGTGCTGCCTGGGCAGATGATGGCATGCAAACAAACCGTGCTGAAGAAGCTGGCACACGGGCAGAGTCAGGACATAAATGAAGGGTTTTATTTTTTTTTTCTTGTTTTGAATAAATATCTAAGTCTAAGCTTGATGTTTGAGAACTGGAGACTGTGGCTTCCCAGCTGGTTTGGGTAGGACTGGTGATGCCACCTCAGCCTGCCACTAGAGAATTTCCTGTGGGAAGAGGCAGAGGCTCCTCTAGGCAGTGACCGCTCAGCACTGGACGGAGTCATGAAGTCAGACTGAGGCTTAGAATGTTTCCCTTGCTCTCTCTGTGGCCCCAAGGCTGGAGTCAGGGAGTCGAACTGGGCCATCAGCATCACTGCTTATTTTTCTACAGAACAAAATCTTAGTTTCATTTTTTTCCTTTTCATTATTTGATTCAGTTTTATAAAATTGTAAACAGAAACACAGAAGAGAACTCTCAATTGCTATCCATTGTTTTAGCTATAGCTGCTAAAACAAATTATCACAGAGTTGGTGGCTTTCCCCCAAGCAAGGGTGGAGAAGGGGTAAGAAACTTTCATCCGACTGATTCAGAATTGCGGACTTAGACTTTGCATTGGAATGTAGAATAGAGAACAAAATGAAATGCATGGATAGATGGACAGAGGAGTTGTCCAACTGGACAGGGAAATGAAAATCTCAGAAATTATTAAATTAGATTTTTGTGCTAAGTGTGGAATTAGACACAGAGAATAAACAAACCTAATTGAGTTATGAAGATAAAGCAATATCCCCATACATCTGAGTCTTGTCTGTTATCACGGCCCTGAAAACATGTGTCTATCACACACATAATCCAGGGTAAAACTTAGTTATTTAGTGCCGTATTACCCCAAATACCTGCCCCACCATCCCACTCCCTGGTACGCATGTGGCTGACTGAACACTGAATCTGTTTGTAGCCACTTAAAGACTATTAGTGTCCACACTGTTTAGACAGAGAGATAATTGTTTATTAAGTTTATATTACCTCTGCTTCTTTCCAGTAGATGATGTTAATTCTAAGTGTAGAGAAAAACATGTTTATTGAAGTAGATTCACCATCCATCAGCTTCAAAGGGGGTTAATAAGTCATTTTATATGATTATTAGCAAATGTGCATTTAAACTCCTTAACCATTAGGGATTCTCCAATCTCCATATAGATTGTCTTCTTTCCGAGTAGGCAGAAAAGCACCAAGGGACAAGGAGGCTGGATGGATCTCTCTGGATCTGAGTGATGGGGCTTGGGTTAGGTGTCCATGGTTTACTGCAAGCTTGGTTTTAATAGAACTGGTTGTGCTTGGCTTGTGTAAGGGAATTTCATGAGTTGAGTTTTGAAAGACAAGGGGTAAGGGGAGAAACAGGAAAATCCAACTAATACATTAGATTGCTTTTCAAAATTCCACTTGATTCATCAAAGTAGAAGAACTGACCTTAGGCATCACTGCTTTTCCTGGCAGGTCCATTCAGATGACAATAAAGTAAATAACAAGGCAAGGAAGGAACAAACTTCTTTCTTTATAAGGCTTCAGATATTTCTTCCAAATATTGCCACCTCAACCATTCACTAAATCTGAACTCTTTGCTACAATCTAAGGTCATGTTTAAAATCTTTCTGACTTGAAGACCTTTGTTCTGCTCATCTAGATCCTATGAAAAACCTTTTTACACTTTAATTTTATTCCCTCCTGCCTACAGAGTGCCTTCACACTTTCCTCTTAAAATGCCCCTCACTAGCATTCTGCAGAGGAAGGACGTGAGCCCTATCACTTCTGTACCCTGTGTTTATATGTATCACAACTACATTTTAATCATTACGATCAGCCCTCCTTCCTTGTCTGTCTTTGATAGTGTGAAGCCAAGCACAGTCTAGGCAGGAATCTCAAGTTCTCTTTCCAGCTTGCACTATTACAAAATTCTCTCTTTCCCTGCCCACTCCTTCCTTCTCTCCACCCTGCAAGAAAGTGCCATGGTCTTTAGAACAGGCGTCACTCACGGTGGGCGCCTCACCTCCTAAGACCTCCTCACAGGGGAGCCCGGGTTGCATCCATCGCTCCCCGGAATGACAATCAGCGCCCTGCAGCCGAGGCCGCCCCTCCCCATCCCCGCAGACCTCCCCCAAGGCCGCTATCAGTAGCTCGCAGATGGGAAGCAGCGGTGCTCTATCAGTCACCCCACCTGTGGCTAGCGCGGCCCAGCCAGAAAATTAATTGCTTAGAAACATAAAATCGGCAGACTCAGATCGGAAAGGATTAGGAAAGGGAAGGTTAAACAGGGGAAGGAGGAAGGCGTGCGGCACTGGGGAACCTTATCCGGTCGTGGGCTTATCTAAGCGTGTGACGCACCGAGCGATTGATTTGGTTTTCAAATACAAGAAAGACAGCAAGATTAGAACTAAAAGTGCTAGCGGGGGGAAAAGGCAATTTACCAAAAAAGGCTTAGTGCCCATTGCCTCACATCAGGACGCTCATATGTTCTAAAGAGAAAAAATGGAAATATATTTCCTCTTCCACTTTTAGAGTCGACTAGTCTAATTTCGCAATTCATTTGTTGGTTTTACTCATTCTCCTTATATTTTATTTGCTATATTTTTCAGTACCAGCACTGTGAGGTAAGTTCTGTTGTCCATAATGCTTTCATGGAACTATTTGTCTAATTCTTCTTTTATTGTTCCCTTCAAAGGTTTTTTTTTAACTAGAAAAATAATAGTTCTGACTCCATTGCAAAAATCACTCCTCGCTATGATTTTTTAAAATATCAGGCACTTGCAAAATAAAGTGAGTGCTAAGATCTCCTGCAGCTCTTAAATTGTGTGACTCTTTAAATCAATTTCCCATAGTATTTAATAATGCCGAAGACAAGACATTTGGAATATGGAAATAAAGGATATGGGGTAAGGCATTCCTAACAGGATTACATGAGGCTGTGCCCCACACAACTCTTTCTTTGGAACTGTTGTAGGCAACTGAGTAGACAGAAATATTAGACAGAAATATTATAGGCAGTCAGACAGGGCCAGGCCTTCAAAGGAACCAGTGCAGAAGATGAGATACCTTGCAACTGTGGGAGAGACAGACACCTGTAGTTGTGGGCCACACCTCAAGACAAAAGATAAAACAAATGCACCCACATACCCCACTAAAGATAAATATCAGAGATTGATATTCTGTTTTTGTTGTTTTTCCGGTACACGGAATCAAACTCACGACCTTGCGCTTGCCAGGCAGGCACTGTGCCGCTGAGCTAAATCCTCAGCCCCAGGGATTGATATTCTAAATGGGTCTCTATCACCTTGAAAAAGCCTGGAAGTCACTAACTCAAGCCCTTACAGGAAAAGCCCCTGTTGTGTATTCTTTTCGGCTTGCTACCTGACTGGCTTCCCATATAATCAATTTTCCCTGAGCAATTATGCTTGTAATCTTATTGGTTGACCATAGCTTTGTTCCACCTCACGCCCACCTTGTGAGTTCCCATGTTTTCCACCTTGGAGCCTCCTCACGTCCTGGATTTGCTCTATAAAAATTCCTAGAAAAGGCAAGTTCCTCGGCAAACCACTTGGGTCCTCCTCCCACAGAAGCCTTTCCTTCAATAAATATATTCTGCTCTTAACCTCCGTTGTCCCTAAAATTCAATCTTCAATTTTAGAAAACACGAACTTACCCCAGGTATCTAGAAGGTTGGGAATTTCTTTCCCCTGTATCAGAACTTTCTCCAGTGGAGCAGCAAAGATTAGTATCACCAACATCACAGTGAGGAGGCAGCAATGGTTTAAGTAATTTTGATGTAATAGTTGGGTTATCATTGTCAACCTAACTTGTTATATTAAATACAGTTTTTATTGGTACTTTGATTAATTTATTTTTAAAACAAATGCATCTTTGACCCTGGCACAGGAAGGCATCATATATTCTACTTTTATTTTTCTTTACTTCAATTAACAATGAACTAATTAAATGAACTTTTATCAAGTCTCAACTGCTAGCATATGCTGGAAATAAAATATACTGTTTCTTCAAGGTATTTATCAATATCTAATAGAATAATAACAATTGTATCCATAAAATAAATCCAACTACCATGTCTTGAGCACTTATACGCATTCAGTCACTTTGATATACATCTAATATATCTAATCTTGAAAGCAATGCTGCAAACTATCATTATTATTCTGATTTTATTGATGAAAACACAAAGGTGGGGGGAGAGGTTCGGGACTCCCAAAGCCAAACAGCCTAGTTAGGTATACTTTGAGTGCAGGTCTTTTAATACTGCACCTTTTACAGCATGCATTTCTTGCATATAAGATATATATTATTTTACAAGATAAAGAATGAAGTATTTTATATTTATAAAAGATATTTAAATGTATTACTATAGCTATAAGAGAGAAAATGGAGTTCAAAAATGGGATAAAGATCAATGCTGAGAACATTCTAAGAAGAAATGTAATTGACTTTTACTTCCAGCTACCCTGAGGTTAAACTAGATTCCTCATCTCCCTTCATATGATACCTTGGACTTCCCTTTCCTAGTACACATCACCTTTGTAATTATGTTTTAAGAAACTTCCCCTTAAGAGGCTAAGTCTCATGAGGACAGCAACCACTCAAGTGTTGATAAATGTTTAACCATCAGTTCTCCGGTCTGAGGTTCAGTGTTCCCTGAACTACTCACATCCTTGCCTCTGGCCACTACAGTTGCTGAAAATATCGCACTCAGCTCTTGAAAGCCACTATGTCACATTCCACCACTGCAAACCACTAGCAGGAACTCCCTCCCTCTGTTGGTTATCACTAAGAACTGGAACTTTACGTAGACACTCAACATTTGGAGTGAATGACTATTTCTTGCAAGTTGACATTTCTAGAAAGTTATGTTTTGCTTGTCACCTCATGCTTACTCAGGCAATCACAATTCGTATCTTATGGATGCCAACAGTCCAGAGCTGGGGAAATCTGAGAAGGAACTCGGGGAATTACCCATTCTCTGGAGGAGTTCATCATCACAACTATAGGTACCTAACTGTTGCAAAAACACCATTCTTCATGATCCTCTCAGGAACTGTGGTTGAGAGGGGATGGGAAAGACTAATGCACTGTATTGGTTACTTTTGTCTCCTGGCTGAGATAAAATACCTGACACCCCAAATTAAGGAAGGAAAGGTTTATTTAGCTCAAAGTTTGTGGAAGTTTCAGCCCATAATCAGCTGGCTCCAAGGCAGGGTGGCATAGCAGAGGGACAACAGTTCAAGGTGACAGAAGACAGCAAAAGCAGCAAGGGCAAAAAGGGGAAGATCAAGCCTCTTTTCCTCTCTTATATTGTATGCAGGTTACCTGCAGTAGGATGGGTCCTTTATACCCACACCATCTCATACCCTCCTCTGGATGTTTACAAAGTAAGGACCCTGGCCCCCTGCTGAGTCACTTAGTTAAACTTCTAAACTTCTCAAGTTGATACAATGGATCAACCATTACAATATCCTGGAGCATAAGCGGTTGCCCCAGGACATGTCCTCTCCACCCTAGGATGTAGAACTGCTGAGTTACTTAGCTAAGCTTCTAAACTTCTCAAACTGACATAATATATTGACCATTACACCTGATATATTTATTATAGCTTTATCATTCTACATGTTAATATTTAAATTTACTACAGTTAAATTTCATAGCCTCAACCAGCATAATCCCCAAACAGTTAGGTAGTTTCTTGTTTGTTTTTTGTTTCTTTTTTGGTACCAAATCAAACTCAGGATTTTGCACTTGCTAGGCAGGTGCTTGTGCCACTGAACTACAGCTCCAGCCCTCTTACCTAGTATCTTGGTTGAAAAATTTACCACCTTCTCTTCATCTTTAAAATGTATAAAGAGCAAACTGTGTTATGTACATGTACTAATCTCCTACTGTGAATGTAACCATTATGCACTGCAAACATGTACTAATAAATGTTTTAAAAAATGTAGAAAGAGTACCAAATTCCAAGAGAGTTGGAGGCGGGAAGTTTGAGCTCACCCTGGGCAATTTAGCAAGACCTTGTCCCAAAATAAATTAAAAAAGGACTGGTGCTTTAACTCAGTGCAAATGCCTTCGGTTCAATCCCCAGTATCAAAATATAAACTAAAAAAAAAAAAAAAAAAAAGAATGAAAAGTGGAACACTGACAGTAAAGCACCCAAGACAGAGCTAGGGCAGAAGATACTATTCACTACTAACAGTGATTTTATTTTACTTTATTTTATTTGGA
>NW_004955429.1:3434336-3511322 GCF_000276665.1 Chinchilla lanigera | reverse complement strand
CTAACTGTTGCAAAAACACCATTCTTCATGATCCTCTCAGGAACTGTGGTTGAGAGGGGATGGGAAAGACTAATGCACTGTATTGGTTACTTTTCTCTCCTGGCTGAGATAAAATACCTGACACCCCAAATTAAAGAAGGAAAGGTTTATTTAGCTCACAGTTTGTGGAAGTTTCAGCCCATAATCAGCTGGCTCCAAGGCAGGGTGGCATAGCAGAAGGACAACAGTTCAAGGTGACAGAAGACAGCAAAAGCAGCAAGGGCAAAAAGGGGAAATCAAGCCTCTTTTCCTCTCTTATATTGTATGCAGGTTACCTGCAGTAGGGTGGGTCCTTTACACCCACACCATCTCCATACCCTCCTCTTGTAGAGGCTCTGGATGTTTACAAAGTAAGGACCCTGGCTCCCTGCTGAGTCACTTAGTTAAACTTCTAAACTTCTCAAGTTGATACAATGGATCAACCATTACAATATCCTGGAGCATAAGCAGTTGCCCCAGGACATGTCTTCTCCACCTAGGATGTGGAACTGCTGAGTTACTTAGCTAAGCTTCTAAACTTCTCAAACTGACATAATGTATTGACCATTACGCCTGATATATTTATTATAGCTTTATCATTCTACATGTTAATATTTAAATTTACTACAGTTAAATTTTATAGCCTCAGCCAGCATAATCCCCAAACACTTACCTAGTTTCTTGTTTTTTGCTGTTTGGTTTTTTTTTTTTTTTTTTTTTTTGGTACCAGGAATCAAACTCAGGACTTTGCAATTGCTATGCAGGCACTTGTGCCACTGAGCTATAGCCCCAGCCCTCTTAGCTAGTAACCTGGTTGAAAAATTTACCACCTTCTCTTCATCTTTAAAATGTATGAAGAGTAAACTGTGTTATGTACATGTACTAATCTCCTACTGTGAGTGTAATCATTATGCACTGTGAACATGTACTAATAAATGTTTAAAAAAATGTAGAAAGAGTCCCAAATTGCCCCAACCAAGAGAGTTGGAGGCAGGAAGTTTGAGCTCACCCTGGGCAATTTAGCAAGACCTTGTTCCAAAATAAACGAAAAGGACTGGGGCTTTCACTCAGTGCAAATGCCTTGGGTTAGCTCCTCAGTATCAAGAAGTAAAAATTAAAAAAAAGAAATGTAGGTGTGGAACAATGACAATAAAGCACCCAAGGCAGAGCTGGGGCAGAGGATACTATTCATTATTAACAGCAATTTTATTTTATTTTATTTTATTTGGAACCAGGAATCAAACCCAGGACCTCATGCTTGACAGGCAGGCACCATGCCATGCTGCTGAGCTACATCCCCAGCTCTTTATTATTGTCCTCGTTATTGTCAAAGACTTAGGCACTAGGTCATTTTAATAATATTTATTATTCCTAGTTATAAAAAGATGGTATTGTAAACTGATATTGAAAAAGTATTACAAGTAGTCAGAAATTCAAAATTATAATCTCACCAATCAGAGACAACTACTACTGATCTTATGCTACATTTTGGCCCAGTTTTTTCTACATGTGCACATGTATAAGTACATATGTGTATATTAAAACAAAAACAGAACAAAACGAAACAATCAGAAATCATTTTCATTAGCCAGGTACACTCTTTTGTGACCTGAATTTTCTTCTAGAATTATCTAGAATTATGTAGATAATATTTGCCAACAATCATAAATATTAATAAAGGCATGTTTGAATGATGGTGTGGTTTTCACTATATGATTTACTATCATTTGCCTTTTATTTTCACCTGAAAACATTTTACCATTTGTTTATTCTTCCACTGTCAAGTATTTAGCTTCTTACTAATTTTTACTTTGTAAATTAAACTATGGTACACGATTACGATTTGATGAGAGAAGAATGAGTTTGCCTTCTGTGATGAAAGTACAGTAATTTTTATCCTGTTTAAATCTTTTTTATCCTTTCACGTGAATTATCTATTTAGGTTTTTTTTGTGTTCACAGAAAAGTTGTTATCTTTAAAAGTCTGTGTCTTTAAAAGTCTGTATCTTTAAAAGTCTGTACATTACCATGTGCTATGGTCACCTCATGAGTGATAGATTCTGCCTCCATGAAGAAACTCCAATCTTCAGGAACTCCCAGGCAAGCTATGACATCACTAGCCATACAAAGGGCAATCCATGTCACATGGGCAGTGGATGGACACTTTACCTAGCTGCTGAGACATGCCATTCCTTGATCTTGGTATTGAAACATCTCACTGTTATTAATAACTACAAAACTAGAGATTCTACTTTAGAAAATAATTGAGACAATTCTTTGACCATGACCATAAATTTTAGCACCACAAGTTCTAATAATCTTTTTCTAAAGTGGAATCAAAAGCCTAGCTAGGATTTAAGAGTTTTCCTAGTATGGCATGAAACTGTGGGAGACCAGACATTGCAGTGACAGCTATTCCTATATGACATGTACAAGACATGAAACAAGTCTGATACTTGGAAATCCAAGAAATACAAGAAGGAGGTACCTTTACACTATGGAAATCTGAGGACTATATAGCACTTAGATATTTCAGACTGACCTAATGCAGAACTATTGGCTTCTCAATTTCATTGATAGCTTTTTTTTATGATTTTTAAAACTTTAGTTTGCCCCTTTGGCTCAAGTTACTGAACTAACCATTTTCCTGAGTGACAAAACTGAGTTTTTAGATCAATTCACAAAGTTATCCTAGAAGGTCACTTCTGTTTTAACTATGTAAGACATCTACCACTCTTATTTTGACCTCAAACTCTATGCAGTTCACTGTGTGCCACTTTTTATATTCACAAACTCTTACTTGTGTTCAAATATATATAAAACAGGACTCAAATGAAGGTGCTGACTTACCTGGTGACACTGCACTGCCAAGTAATAGGATTCTTTATTTTGTTTAATTTCTCCAGCAAGACAGCAAGGAGAAGCCACATTGCTGGATATAGAGCAGGTCTGCAGACACCTTGTACAGTTGCTGATGCTTCTGCCTTGCCACAGGCCTATCCTCGGTGGAGTCAGCTGACCACAAAGTAAAACCTCTGAAATCCCAAAGAAAGCTTCCTCTTCTGCGTGGCTTCTCTAGGTCTATGTCACAGTGACAGAGAGCTTACTAAAACAATGAGCACAGTAAACTGATTTTCAAAAAGAGCACAACTACTTAACAAAGAAGGGAAACAGACCAAAATGCTTCCTTGGATTTATTTTTCATTTACAATTGTCAAGCCATGGTCAATGTCATTTTTGCTCTTGGTTTATTTCTTGAATGTAAGCCACTTCCAAATGTCTTCTCTCATTTTAACTCTAGCTTACCCATCACATATTTACTTTTGGTACTTTCTTCTTAACTATTAAAAAACCCTTATGTTAATCCCCCTATACATAATCGTCATTTACATGAAGTTAAGAGTTGCCATTTCACCTATATAACATTTTGTGTTCTTTCCTTTTAATTTTTTATTATGCTCATCAAATGTTTCATTTTATTTCTTTTTACTTATCTTACTTTTTTATCTTTTTCACTTATTTTACTTATTTTTATTTCTTTTTACTTACTTTTTTATCTACTTTTACTGCTTTGTTGCTTTTTATTTTGAATATGCTACAGAGGAAAGAGAACTGAGAAAGACATTGTTACCACTAGTTATGTCCTTACGGGAGGAAGCAGCTCTTTAAATCTGGATTTATTCTAGACTTTGATAACTTTTCTTTAAAGGGAAATTTATATTCTTTGGGTTTGGAAAATGAATTTCATATGAAAATATCTTCTCACCCTGAAGTGCTGCTATGTGTCATCATTTGCATGTTCCCTGATTCACCTTGATTATTTCTATGATTAGGACTGTCTGGCTTTCTGGTTTGGCTGCAGACATCCTGTGTTCAGGTCACATTCTCACTTTGCTCTCTCAGGTTGCTTCCTTTTTTCATGTGTCCAAGGCCAACTCTGCTGCTTTCACTGGCAACTCCTGGAAAATAAAAGAAGGAACAAACTTGCAATCAGGTGACTGGTCTGATGAAAGAGGAGCCCTACAGGGTCAGACTTTATTTTTTCACAATTTTATTTTTGTTAACTGTTAATATAAAGGCTTTGATTTATGAAGAAATTGGGGTTTTTTTGAGAGCTTATTTTGCTTTTTGCAATTCTGTTAATACAAATGCTACGATTCATGATGAAATTGCTGTTTTAAAATTTTCTGTTTGAGCTTGTGTGGGCATTCCTAATACTGCATTTGGAATAAATTCACTGCTGATAACGTGGTTCTGGACCTTGATATCTGCATAATAACGGGTGATTATGTTTGCCTACAGATGAATATGGGTTAACAATAAACATCACCACCATAACAAGGCAGCAGCACTGTGTAAATATTTTCAAAACTAACTCTGAAGTCATTATCATTTTCATTTATGATACAATGAAAAAAAATAATTAGGTAATTAAGCAAACAGGCACTCAGTGTGGCTATTTTAAAGAGTAGTATGTCAATCATTGAGTTTGACAGACATCTGTCCCTTGATGCATTTCAGGTTAAAGAATGATGTATAGTAATATAATTACCAATAAAGATTGCACTAGTCTGTCCCTGCACACTCTTTATACCTTCTGTGGCTAAATTTTAAAAGTGTACTTAAATTACACACTACTACTTAAATTGGATTAATTTTTATAGACTGACCATGCTTTCCGATCCAACATGTGACCTTTTTATGATCTCAAGTTGCCTTCCCTCTGATGATAAAGGTGATACCAATGTAACTCCAGCAACACCTGGATTTTGACCAACCGTTTGGTTCTTTTCCATTTGGTTTCAAATCAAGTCTTGGCACCAGACACTGTGAGGCTCTGTCTATCACAGGACAGATCCTGACACACAGTCCGTGAAAAACAGACAGCAGCTGGCTGGCTGAGAAGGGAGCTCGATCTCATTGGCAGTTGCTGTAGCAGTCAGATCAGCAAGCATACACAAAGTGCCTACACAGGGCCTGGAATTCAGAACAGTTAAAACATCACACTTGCACTTATAATTTTCCAGGGACTCTGTGTCATTTTCATGGCTGTTACTCCAGCCCCTGGAGGTGACCGCAGGTGAGCAGTTGGCAGTGCCCATGTCGATGCTCTGTTTCGCAGTTCTCACTACCCACTCTAAGCAAGCCACTGGTATCCCAGGGAGCACATTGCACAGCCAATCTGTGGACTACATTCTGACATCTCTGAACCTCAGTCCTGTGAATTCACTTGTGGTGTATATGTCAAGAAATTCCTCTTTCATTTCCTTAACACCTAGCCTGGGTCCTGTCTTCCACCTGGCTTGGCAGGTGGGAGCAGTTGGAAACAGGTGGAAGCAGGTGGCTGTGACTCCTAATTCCTTTCATGAGTTCTGCTGCTTCTCATTGTTGCTTCAGAGCAGGGCAGGTTCACGGGACACTCAGGGATTTCCTCAGGGAAAAGAGAATCTTAGCTGTGCAATTTCTAACATCTGCCTGGCTGTGGAAGGACTGGCTCTGTGGTGTTGAATCTCTTCACTAAATTGTTTTCTACACCATATCAAGTTGAGCTTTCTAAAGTCATGTTATTTGCTCCTGCTGCTTTGGCTGAATTGATCGTTGAAGCCTTCCCAGGTCTCCCTGAGTGAAACTAAGTCATGTTCCACAGATCCTGGGTCTTCTGTGAAACAGTAACACTCTGGAACAAAAGACTATTGACTATGAAAATGGCAAATTATGGGGACAGGTGGAGCCTCGTTTCGGGCATTAATTGCTATGAGTCCCTGTCTGGGCTGCCACCTGCAGTGGTGGGTTTCAGAGCAAGAGCCATTGTTGTGCTCAATTTTCCTGGTATTTCAGGAAGACAGATGATCTCCAGACACCTCCATCCTGCAGAATTAGAAGTAAAGGCAATTAATTGAGAAGGGATTTCTCTGTGAGAAACACCTTGGGGCTCCATGAGTAAGTCAAAGCTGATTAAAATGCACATGCTCAGACTTCACTCAGAGGTTTTTATTTCTTCATGTGGGCAGGGCCCAGGCACCAGCATTTGTGAAGTTTCTGGTGGTATTGATGCAGGTGGTCCTCAAGCCTCACTTGGAGAAACACCTGCAAAGTTTCAAGTTCTACGCGGGGTGTTCCAGAAACACACTTTACATTTTCAGAAGCAATAAACATCTGCTTAAATTATGCCAAGTCAGTGGTCTGCAAGATTCAAGGGAAACTAAGCCACACTCCATAGATTCTGGGTCAAGGGACAGAAGTGAAGAATGGATATATTCACCTGCTTTAATTCTGTTGCTTTACCCAAACATTTTTTCCTAGCTCACATTTTTAATCTTAATGAGTTTCCACATGGGAGGTGTGAGGTATGAACTTGACTTGCTCACCATTCCCCTGACATTAACAGAGTCTGGCAAAGAGCCAAAGTTAAATGAAAACCCTTGGCAGAGTAAGTGTTTTCCTTTCCAGGAGAAAGAGCCCACACGTGTTGTCTTAGTTATTTTCTTGTTGCTGAGACAAAATACCCAACACCCAAAGTTAAAGGAGAAAAAGTTTATTTAGCTCACGGTTTGTAGAGGTTGCAGTCCATAATTAGCTGGCTCCAATACAGGGTGGCTCAGCCAACAGGGACCACAGGGGAGAAACAATTCATGGAAGGTAGAGGGCAGCAAAGCAACAAGAGGACGAGCCAAGCCTCTTTCTGCCCCTTATACAGGCTACTGGGATCAGGGCAGTGCCAAACTAATCAGTGAACTGATTGAGTAATCACCCACAATTCTCCTAGCATTGTACCATCAATCCATCACACACTCTAGATTCAGCCACCTCTGAAAAAGCCACACCTATGACTGCATAAGGCACTGGGGAGACATTGAGACACAAACCATAACATGTGTGCTGAAGAGCTCCTGGCAGCCTTTCTGAGCTCTGAGATGGAGAAGTTTTGAGAAATGTTTTCACTCTTTCCTGGGGAGCTTTAGCAAAGGTTAATTCCCAGATCTCTCCTTGCGGGCTCCGATTTCAAGGTGGAACTAGTTTGTAAATGGGATAGTGCCTGAGCTGCTTCAAAAGGCTAAGGTACATAGGAATAGACAAGGTGGAAAGGGCCTTGAAGGTAGAACGGCATAGAATGGCATAGTTGCCCTGCATAGAAGAAAGCAAGCACTAATTGGATGCCCACTTTATGAATGATTGTGTGCTGCAGGCTGGAAGAAAAAGAAAATGAAACACAAAACTTAGCCTCAGGAAACTCAGAGCCCAGCAGCCACGAAAGAACACTGTGGGTGTGGCTGCAGGAGGACCTCTAACCAGTCTCTGCCTGTGTCTCTGCCGCTTTGGGCTACTCTCACACAGCGGCAGCACACACCTGTTAGAACCAAGCTCAGAGAATGCCACTCCCTGCAAACTCACCTGTGATTTTCATTTCACTCAGAAATAAATACAAAGTCCTCACCAGGGCCCTGCAGGCCCCTAGTTATTGGATGCTTTCTTGCCTTCTAACTCATCTTTATTCTTCCCTTCCCTCCCCAAGGCGCTACCTTGCTGTCTGGTTCCTCATCCTTTTCCTGGTAGGGAGCTTCCGTCCTTTGGTACGGTGCACTGCTTGTCCCTCTGCCCCTAAGACTGTTCTAGACATCTGCAGGTGTCCCCTGTTACTTGCTCCAGTCTCTGCTCAAATTCAGCTGTATCAAGGAGGCTTCAGCAATAAACCCATTATAAAATATACAATCGCAGATGGCTACCCACCTCACCAGACTCTACTCTTTCCTGTCCTTTATTTGACTTCATAACACTTTTTCCCACCTGACGGGTTGTATCTTTCTTTGCTGATTTGCAAGAGTGCATGTTTCTTTCATTATAAGAATAATGTTTTGTAGGGAATCTCGTTGGTCTCTCCTGGTACCCTAGAGAGAAACAGCAGTGGGTATGAGAAAAATAAAGACAAGAGGCAAGAGCTGGGGTCAGGTGGAGTTACCTCTTGCCTGATGAGCAAGAGGACTGCCCAAAAACAGCAGAGCATTTATTTATACCCTGGAGAGGTTGGTTAATTTTTTGTCTCGCTGCCTAGCAACCAGTTAACAAGTTACAAATCTTGTTGACTCCGAGGGGTTTGTTTACTCCGAGGAGCTCCCATGTTCTCAGGGTGTCTTCATCCTGGATGTGCAATTATTTTCCAGCTTCAGCGGCTCCCAACAGTGTTTAACGTGGGCCAAGATTCTGTTCATTGATGTAACCTAAACCACACCTACTGAATACCTAGCCCCACAGTTATCATACATAATTACTGAATGAATGAGTGAGTGAGTGGATGAATATTTGGGAAGCCCTAACAGTTTGGTGTGACCAAAGCATGGGTTGGGATGAAGGCTGAGACCTGCTCAGGAAGGAACATCTATGGCTTGCAGAGGAATAGATCTATGTTTTAGAGTGACTCTTTTGGTCAAATGTGAAAGATGAATTCAATTATTTCCTCATTTTATAAGTGAAAACCTGAGTCACAGACAGATTAAGTAATTTGCTCAAGTTCACAAAATAAGTGAATTACTAAGAGTCCAACTCAGGAAGTTCACCTCTAGAATATGCCTTAATCAGTATCTCCCCTTTTGCAGTAGAAATAAAACATTTTTCTGGTCAGTTGTCTTTAATTCATTATATAATTTAACCCCAAAATATGTCATTTAAGCTTAAATACAGTAAACATTCATTTAATTATTTTTCCCAGTGGGAAAATTATCAACAAAATAATTCTGTGCAAATCCTTCACATCAAGGCTGATATGTCCCTCTCCTATACTAGAAGCTCATGTCAGCTCTTGGTTGGGCAGGTGTCCCATCCAAGTGCTGCACCACACCTTGTAGGGAGTGTGCCCTCAGGTGTCTGGAGTCACCACAGGGCCAGGTAGGACCAGCTCTGTGGAGTGGCCAGCTCCAGGGAGGACCCAGTTATGAGGAATAATTGCAGGTTTGATAAGTGCTCCTTTGAGAGGGTATAGGAGGAGTTATGATTTAGATCTAAAATGTTCCCCAAAGTCTCACATTCATAGATGGGGCTTTCAGCAAGTTACTAGTTCACAGGGGTGCTATACTCCTCAGTGGCTTAATCCATTGATGAATTCATGGCCACACATGCTGTAAGAAAGTAGAGGCTGGTTACAGGTGGGTCCTTGAGGGCATGACTGGGAAGGGTATTTTATTGTCCCTAGCTAGCCCCGTCTCATTTAGCTTTCTGGCTGCCAGGATGTGAGCAGCGTTGCTTTGTCATGCCCTTCCACCATGCTGTTCATGCTTTGGAGTCAGCTGACCATGGACTGAAGCCTCTGGAAACCATAAGCCAAAATAAACCTGCCCCCCTTTATATTGCAGGTGTTAGATCTCTTTTTTTTTTTTTTTTGGTTTTTCTCTGGTACCGGGAACCGAACTCACGACCTTGCACTTGCCAGGCAGGCGCTTTTGCCGCTGAGCTAAATCCCCAGCCCCCTGCAGGTGTTAGATCTCATTTGAATGTCTTTGACCTCCTATGAAATTGATTTTCCTTTGTTTAGACTTGTAAATGCTGGTGTTTTTATATACAGAGGGGCTGTGTATTTCTGTGATTTTTGAAAGGGTCTCATCTTAGCTGGAAAGATTGTAAAGTTTGATCTAGGCAATTTTGCAAATAGTAATGCATCCACCTTGGAAAAAAAGGAAAACTGAATTAATTGTACATCAACTTTGAGACATCCTTGTGCTTTTTTTCTTCCTCAAGAGTTCAAAAATATCAATTAGTGTAAGTATTTATGAGTTTATTATGTTGGACATGAGAAGTTTTAATTGAGAAAAAATAAAATTCTAATTTAGTGATTTCTAACTGAATTTTAAAAGCAATGGGGGCAGGGCATACTTGGCATTTCCCCAAAATTCAAACTGGTTTGATGTATTTTAAACTTTTATTCAGAAGTAACTGTGGTAGAAATAAATCTCACATCAATGTCGCTACAGAACACCTAAGTCTTCACCCTCTTACAATAACTCTGTGTGAAATGTGTACAGAAGGTGTCATTTCTCCCAACTTCAAGATGGGAAAGTACATTTAGCTGACCTCCCTAAATTTACATGTTTAGCTTAATTAGTAATCAGGCTGGGCTTGGGGCCTGGTTTCCGTAGATGCCGAGTCTTTCTTCTGTGATGTTGGTTATGTCAAATGGCAAAGAAACATACATGAGTTTGAAGAAGACATTTCAAAAATGTAATAATTTCCTCTGGTTGTTTTCATGTGACATTAAAAGATATCTTAATACGTCACAATCAAAGAACTATCCTCTACTGAACAATGAAGACAAAAAGATTTTTCCCCATAGTATATTAGGCTCATACCAGATCTTCAAAAGTATTTATTGAAAATGAATAAATAAATAATAGGATAAGATATAAGGGGGATCCTGAATTCCACACAGTTTCATTTTCTGAGGCACATGGGCTGTTGTCTAAGAAGGGAATTTTCCTTCTGAGTTCTGGTCACTCTTCTGTGCAGGACACAGCCCAAAGTTCTTGTACCCCATGCTTCCTTCCCTGGTCACCATGCCACAACCCCAGCCCAGACCAAAGGCCCATATTTATACTACGTAGTTTATTTTATTATTTTATTTTATTTTATTTTGTGGTGCTGAATAATGAAACTGAGCCTTCACACTGAGCTACATCCCAAGTCCTTATTTTATTTTGAGACAGAGCCTTGGTAAGTCATGAAGTTACCCAGGCTGGGATCAAACTTAGAATGCTCCTGACTCAGCCTTCCAGGGTGCTGGATTTACAAGATTACAGGTGTGCACAACCATGCCCAGTTTACACTGTACATTTGTACCAGGGTGTGTTACTTGCTACAGTTTAGACCTTAAATGACCTTAGTGGCCTCTTTGCTACAGACTTGGTCCGCAGAATGATGCTGTTGAGAGATGGGGCACCTCTAACAGGCAGGGCTTAGAGAGAGATAGTGAGGATAGTGGGAGTCCAGCCTCTTCCCTTTCTTTTGCTTCTTGCCCATGAGGAAGCAGGTCTGCTCCGTACATTTTACTACCATGATGAGCTTTCTTACCACAGCTCCAAATCAGTGGGATGAACCAGTCATAGTCTGACACCTCCAGACCAGTACATTCCTTTTCTCTTTAGAAGTTAACTATGAACAGGCATTTTAAAATAGTAACAGAAAGATAACTAACACAGTCCCTGACGCCCAAAGAATCAACTAGTTTGGATGGTCAAAGACTATCAGAGTATCCAGATGAGAGAGTCGGGGCCGGGGGCACAGAGGAGAAAAAAGGGAAGAAAGGAAAGACAAAAAGACAGAAACCCAGAGACCATGAACTTGACTCTTGATTTCCAAGATGTTAACGAACATCTTCATTAAGCTTGACTTAGCGTTTCAGCTTAAGAAGCTTAAGTGATGTCACTTTTTCAAACTTCCATTTATTGTTTCAAAAATCTTTCCAATGCTTGCTGTATTTTATTCCACTCTTTCCTGTTGTATTCCAACCAAGAATTTTCACTACAACAGTATATTTTAAAGTTAAAAACAAACAAAAAAAATTGAAATAAAGCTGAATAGGGAAAGCACCATATTCTTCAATTTTGTTTTAGGCTGATGCTTTTAATTAGAGATTTTGTGGCGATGTCTTTAGCAGGGCCATTGCTAGCTCACATTGCTATCTAGGGCACTTGAATAAGTAAATGTGTCCTCTCACCTTGCCGACAGGCTATTTCAATTGGTTTCCAGAAGATTGTGGCTGGTTTGGTCTGATTAATATTTTAATAGAGTTAAAGCATTTATGGAAGAAAGTTTGTTGTATAATTTGGGGGAGAACAAGAAAATATTTGGCTTCCTTGAACATGATAAATAGTTAATTTACCAAAAAAATGCATACTGTCACCCTGACACGTATATGGATGAACGATTACCTCTCTTGGCCTTGCAGACACACAATTTTCCTTTTTTGCAATATAAGTATGATTTATCACACCAATGCTCCTGACATAGTTACTCCTTACTCAAATCAATATATTTGACATACAGCTTAATGAATGTATATACTTATATACATACATAGACATATATTCACCCATACTTCTTTCAAGAAATATTCATTGAGGGTCTACTGTGTACATCATGTCACTGGTTGTTGGTTGGAGACAAGGATATACTGAACATCATTCCTGCTATTAGAAGTTCATGATGGGTTGAATATTAATTGTATCTAAGATTCTGCTAAAGTATGGGCATATTGTGTTTTTCCAAAGGGGGCTTGTATTTGTCAGCTCTCTGTTGCTGGGACAATATACCTCACACTGGTCACTTAAAGGAAGAGAGGTTTACTCTTGGCTCACAGTTTCAAAGTTTTTAGTCCATGGTTAGCTGCCTCCTAGTGAGAAATATCATGGCTGAAGGGTAATGGGAGAGGAGAGTTGCTAACTCATGGTGGTAAGGCAGTAGGGAGCAGGGGTAGAGCCAGGGGCAGAGGAAGGGGCTGAGGATAGATATGCCTTCTCAGGCCATGCTTCAAGTTATCTACATCCTCCAATCACACCCTACCTCCCAACAGCACATTCTGCTATGAATTCATAATGCTCATGATCTAATCACACTGCAAAAAGTTCACAGCTGAATACATAAATCTTTGGGGAGACATTTTTCACCCAAACCATAGCAAAGCTAGTTTGGAGAATTCAGGTTCCTTCCAAGTCTAGAGATCCATAATCTCTTAGGGGAAGTTAATTTGAATGAGTATTCCCTTCTCCTCCATTCATGTTTCTATCTACCTTGCCTAGACTAAGAGCAGATCAATCAATGGTGAGTGGACATATAGATAAACACATGAACTAATGTATGCTGAAAATTTTGCATGTGATATCTGGTGCACTCAGGACAAGGAGCCTCGTATGACCAATTTAAATAACAGGTTTTATCTTCTAATGTTTACAAAAACCATAAAAATCTCTGTCTTGATCTTTGTCTATATGCTGCAAAATAGCTTCATAAAGTAATACTACATATTTTCCTAGTATTTAAGAGTATTTATTTTCCTCTGATGGATGGAGATATAATATCTTGATATTTCTAGGAGCAGTGCACTAGTTTACTAAGTAAACTATACTAAACTGGAACCAGTGCCTTCACCTCTTTTACTAGTTCCAGAGAGTTAATTAATAAGGATATCTTGTTCTCCTCCAACATGTTTTGAAAACTCTGTGAATCACCCTTAATGGTTAATTTTGAGGAATGGATGGAACTACACATGGCATCTTCTCCAGATTTTTTGCTATGCCTCATGTTAAACCCCTAACCAAAATAATACAGTAGTGTCTCACAAGTAGTTTAGGCTGAAGAACATTCCCCCATTGCAAACTTGAATGCTATTTTCTGTGGAACAATTTCACACCCTCCCAGAGTAAGATGAGGCCATGGCCCACATTCCAAAACAAAGGAACAGGATGCAACAGGGCCCTTCTGGGTTGGATCTGGCACTAAGGAAAAGCAAAATAACTGAAATTAAAATGAAGACTCACAAACCACTGTCAAGGAAAACAAAGCTGGCAACTAGTTAAGGTGGTAAGGACAGATTCTAGCCAGTAATAACTATTTCAGTAGGGATGAGAGTCCAGTGTGAAGTGAACTCAACTTTGATGTATACAGAGATGACTGGCAATTGGGCATTTTAAAGAGAGAATGAGGGAGCAGCGAAGGGGCTGAGTGGGAGCCCAGCACACTTGGGGGGCTGGTCCCTGTGAAACCTACCTGGGAGTGTTGACTGTCCACTATGGGTCTCAGGATCCCACCCTTCACAGGCACCTTACTTTCAAGTGTTGGCTGAACAAAGAGGAAATTCATGTGGCAGCCTTGAGTTTTCATAGACAGACATGTTAAGAGGGACAAGGATCATCCTAGACATGTGGCCTTGGGCTGTTTAAAGATTTAGTGTTTGAGTTGTTCGAGGCCAACTTTGAGGCTGAGAGTAGAACGTAGCTCAGAACATCCCTTGCAGAGTTTGGTCAGTGAGAGAATCTTTATCATCTTGAAGTCAGAGAAATGGACTATGCCATAGTGAAGAAGCCTGCCTATCTGAGTTTGAATTTTGGCCTGCTTTCCAGATGTGTATTCTCTGACAAGTCATTAACTGTCACTATCTCCATTTCAGTATCTATAAAATGCAGATGACTGCAGTACATAATCCATGGGGAATTCCTAATTAAGTGAGTTCATGTTTGTAAAGCACATAGAACAATGCCTAGAACAAAGTACATGCTGTCAAGAGTTTTCTATAATTACATTTTAAGAAGAAGTCTATCCATGGGGCAAGACACTGTCCAGTTGAATGCACTTGCAGTGACTGATTTGGTTCACTTAGAAGTAGGAAATGCTAAAAAGCTCATTTGTATGCACAACACTATATTGTAAAGCACTACACTAGATCAGGGAGAAAATCCGTAGAAAATGACCCTGACTCTTCCTCAACATGAACTTTGTTCAGAAAATACTCAATTTCTTCAGAGTTGAGCAGCACTTCAGAGGAACCACCTCAGATCCATACAAAGGTCCTATTTATAAAAATGAGAACTGAAGAAAAGAATAAAGAGAATTAGACAAACAGGCATTATGTAAATCAAAGAAGTGGTCTTTATAATCACAACTGTTACCAGCAATAACATATACTTAGTATTTATGATTAAATAACAGTTTGCATGATCTCAGTACTCATAAAACCAAAATACAAGAAATCAAGATGTAAAACAGACAATAATAGAAACATGGGACTTCACTTCTCATAGGTTATGGAAGATGAGATGAAAAGAATTGAAAGTGAATTAAATTTAACAAAATTACCAAAATGCAATAAATCTGAAAATTATTTAGGTAATATAATTATATATTATGTGAAACTGATTCAGTAAAGTAGATTTAACTAGTATAAATAAAATGCCATATTCCAAAAAGACAAAACATGTTTTCCTTTTTTTATCCACACAACAATGACAACAAATGACCATATAATAACCATAAATCATAACTAAACTACAAAATATAGGAGGAAGAAAGCAACATAATGAAAATAGCATAGATATTAGTAAACACAGCAAAGACCATACCAAATCCATTTCTACCTACAATAAAACTGCTCTTAACTCTTGTGTCACCAAGGAAATGAAGTTGAGTTATCTTAGAAAAATAAAGATAAATATCTCTACATCAGAGGAAATACATACTCTTCAGTATTGTACTTGTAAAATATGCGATACTAAATATTTATAGTTTTATAAAAAGAATACATAGAAACAGTTGTTTCCAATTCAGAATCATTGAGAACATGCCAGGCTTGGTGGTGCACGCCTGTAATTCCAGCACTCAGGAGGCTGAGGCAGGAGGATTGTTGCAAGTTCAAGACCAGCCGGAGCTAGAAAGTGAGCTCAAGTCCAGCTTGAACTGCGTAGCAACACCCTGTCTTAAAAATACCAAAACAAACAAACAAAAAAAATGGTTGAGAAAAATATTCAAAGATATGGTTAAGCAAACAAGAAGAAAGTAATAGTGGTTACAGAAAATAATAAATATGATAAGAAAAGGGGGGAGAGCTTAAATATGCAAGTTAGATGATAGCAAAGCCATAGAAGAAATTATAAAATCTATGAGACTACTTTTTCAACATTCTTAAATAAATTTGAAAAATCAGCTACAGTGCACAATTTTTTTATTAATAACATTAATACTGACAAAAGCGATAGAAAATTTTATGGACTAATACCATTGAAGAATTCTCAAAACTTGTTAAAAATCTACCTAATTATGACACCCTCAAACAAGCACATTTCACATTGATAGTGTCTCAGGAAATTCTAAACAAAAAGTTTCCAAATTCTTTCCCTGGGGAGAAGTTACCAGTTATACATACAAACACATATACATTGAACAACACTTAAAATCAGTAACCATCTTTACATATGAATATTGCTACAAAAATCGTAAGCAAAACATTTTTTTACAGATTTCAGTAATCAATGATAAATCACTATGCAAGAAAGCAGTGTTTATTCTGGGAAGTGCCAGGGTAGTTCAATGTTAGAAAGTCCTTAATATTAAATCCAATCTATTAATGGGTCAATACGATCATTTCTGTATATGTCAAACAGGCATTCAATATGAAGCAATACCCATTTAAAAAAAACACTCTTACCAAAATAGAAACAGATATATATGTCCTCAGGAAGAGTCTCTGCACAGGAAAACAATACATGCAGATGCTTCAGAAACCCTAGAATCATATTTGATGTTAAAAGCATCTTCATCAGTATCAGCAATGATAATACAAGGAAGTCTTTCACATGTATCATCACCTTACTTATCATTACTCTAGTGGTACATGCTAAGATAGTTATAAAATGAGAAAATAAAAGAGGAATGAAATGAGCAAAAGGACTGAAAGTATTACTATAGAAAGATTGCATTATAGTGTATCTGAAAATTCCAGAATAACCAACTTTAAAATTATATAAAAAGACAAATAAATAGTGACTGAATATTTGACATCCTGACATCCACAGACTTCAATATGTAAAACAATGCCTATTAGAATAAATTATTTATCATAAAACACATTTACAAAATGTAGCACTTTCTTCCAAGTCATAATAAAAAATGTCTCTAGACATTAACAAATATCCCGTGGGAGCAAGATGACCTCTAATTTAGAGTTACTGACTTAAATATCATTTAGTAAGAATGTGAAATAAATTATGACACTGCTAAACAATGAAACAATACAATTTAAAAAGAATGAATCAGCTCTGCAAACACTGATATGGGAAGCACTCTAAGATATGTTATTAGTAAAACAAGTTTCCAAACCGTGCAGGGGTTCTTATTAATGATTTGTTGTTGTTGCTTTGTATGAAAAAGAATTAGGAACATAGTTACACACATGCTACTTGGGTGACATGTAGTATTACGGGAAGAACAGAAGAAAAACATCTCTCTGAAGAAGCCAGTTTGGTTGCTGGAGGTCGTCCCAGGTTCATCATTTTAAAAACAACCCTGCTCCACCTGGAAAGAGTCTATAGTGAAATGAGAATATTCACTTTCTGGGTAAGTGGAATAAAATACAAACAGTTTCATGGATCTGCTATTAGCCACACGATTGATGCTCGCATCATGGTAGCAACCAAATCACTGAAATTGAAGAAAATGTTTTCAACTACTTGGAAATAAGTACACTCTCATGAGCATCAGCTACATGTATAGTTATGGTAAATGTCCTTGTGGTTTCCCTTGGGAAGTTAGAAAACCTGCTTTGTGGGGTTTTTTTGTTTGTTTGTTTGTTTGTTTGTTTTGCTTTTATATAAAGCCTGAATAACAGGTATGTAGAAGAATGTCTTCTTCTACAGAAAATAATTCAGGAAAAAACTCAAGTGCAGTTGCAAAGCCTTTGATTAAATTATTGATTTTTTTTAACAAAACACACATTTACAAAGTGACTATAACACATCATTCCCTGTCAGTGTCTCAAGATATTCTACAATAGCATTAAAAAATAGATTTTCCCATTAGGGTAATAGAGTTAGAAAATATGGACCCTTTATTTTTGAAAAAAACAACTGGATTTCTAGACCTATAATGAGAAATAATTTTTATTTGCATTTGTTACCATAACTGTGGATTTTTATTGAGTGATTTTAAAATATCAAACTGTGTTAGTTGTGTGGCCTTATGTTTAAAATCCCTAGTTTGAAACTGTAGATATATACTGTCAATACACCAATGACCACTATCTATCTTCTATTAACTAGTTTAATTTTAGTTTCTTGAATGCAAAGTTCTTATTAAATGTACAACTGTATCAGTTAAAGAATCTTGATTTTCTCAAGCTTTAATTATATGTTTATTTAATAACCTTTTAGATATAACCTTAATATTTACTTCATAAAATATCCCAGTTTGGTTTTTCAAAAGCTAAGTTATTCTTTATGACAAAGGGTTACCTCCAAAGATGAGGACTTTGGTGAGCATCGTGGTGAACAGGAGATTTGGGTGGGACAAGCTGACTGGGCAAGTGGACATGACCTGTCAATCACGGAGATACAGAACACATGCGCAGAACACAGTTCCCAAACTACCTGAGACCAACTAGAAAATGCTATACTTAATTCTTTCCATCTGGTGCAAATCCAAGCAGGCTTTTGATAGGACAGCTTGGATCTAACATCAGGCTGAGGAATGAAAGATACAAAAGACCCTCATTGGCTACTGTCGATTTTCTCAGTGATCTTCTCTCACTCTGCAGAGCGTATCTCTTTTCCTAGGTTTAATAAATATAAATCTTCACTGCATTTTTTGCATATCTTGTCAATTCTTTGTTCAAGACACCAAGAACCTGGAAGGAATCCCCGAGAAGGTAACAATTGTGTATGATCGTGGCAGAAAAAATATTTGAAACAATAACAGGAATCATAGAACTTATTGAGAGAACATGCATTGTTTTATTATAATAATATGCCATGTATTAAAGTTCTGTGTGATCTATAGATTGGGCTCAAGATAGAAACAGTTGTGTAATCCTCACCACTTGAACTGTAATCCTGAAAGACCAAGCCAATCCACTCCATTAAAAGAGACCTTTAATTGCATTTGATTTATTTCTCCCACAGGGCACTCAATGTGTCAGGAAATTCCTAACTGCCATTGCCACTTTTCTTTAGATTATCAGCAGAAATATAATTTGCTAAAACATCTGCTAAATGAGAGAGGCTCCAGCTTGCTGAAATTTTGCTTAGTGCCATAAATGGCTACAGGAGGAAGAGCAAGCTATGCAGAAATAATCCAGCAAGCTCCTCAAGGCTGACAGGTCTCACTGACCCCAGTCTGCAAGCCAGAGTCATGTCCATTCCTTGATCAGTTGTGGAGAATCGAGGTTTCTGCTGATGCAAGTGAATACCTCGCCACTGGCAGACAGTACCATAGGTGCTCCCCAGGAGCATTGCCCTGAGGCAGGATGTGGCCACGTGCTCATTCAGGCAAGTGTCTGTCCCTTGAAAGGCCAGGTACAGAAGGATTTGCAGAGGCTAGTTTCAAGGCTGCATTTTATCTTTCCATTAAAGAGCTTCACTGCCACATCCTTATAATTCAGAAATTCCATTTTTGTTCAAAAACTTTTTTAGAAAATCAACTGCTTGCTCAGGAGTAGTTGATTCTCCACCTGCACGTATCACAGCCTCACTGACTATCGTAAAGTGCACTTGCCGTATAAATTGGAAAAGTAGTAGAACTTCAGGTTTAATTTAGAACAAGATGTGGAGATAAGGTTGGAGTTGTTGCTTCCCTTTCTGTTCTTCTAGATAGAATTTTGCTTGTTGCTTCATTGTTTTTAATTTATGAAAGTTTGCCAAGGTCCTATTTGAGTTTATAAATTGATTGTTGAAGTAATTTGTAATTAATTGCCTTCCGTTTTCTTTAACAAATGCATATAAGACTGTAAATATACCTTTCTGGGTCACTTGCATAGACTGCAATGCTTTTGTAGTGGCTCACTTCTGAAAATTTTGTGTTTCTTTTAAAAAGTGAGTTACTGAGAATGTTTTTAGAGGTTTTGAAGCCATATTTTTGAAGTATTAATATTGTGAACATAAATGTGATTATACAATATTCTTTGAAATTTTTTCAAAATATGAAATACACGGTCAGGTTTTGTAAACACTCCTTGTATAGTGAAAACCTATAAATATTTTCTATTTCATGGTGCAGAGACATAAATTTATCTCGTCTTGAGGGAGGATTAGGCAACCTTGCTACTTCTGTTATTCAAACCTTCTAAAACTTTTCTAAAGATTTTGTGCTTCATATCTCTGCTTCTGATAGAACTACACTCACAGGTTGCACTTCTGTTATAATTTTGTTGTTTTTAATAACATTGCCAGGATTTTTTTAATGTATTATGAAGCCAATGATTAGGGGAATCAAGTTCATGACTATTATAATTTCTTAGAACATTTTTCTTTCTTTTTGTGTAGCATCCCTCTTTGTCCCTGTTAATACAGTTTGGCTTAAATTTTACTTTGCTTGCTATAACCCTTTCTAGGCATGTTTCCTGAGGTTAGCATTTTCATAGCTCACCTTTTGGACCCATTTGCTTTACTTTTCCCTATATGTCAGGAGCATATTGCTAGCATCTATTTATCTTTTAATTTAAGCTCATAATTTTTTTCATAGACTATTTTTCTCCAAATTACATCATTATAATTATGATATGATATCCAAAGGTATATAAGTAGCACTTTATCTTGTAGGTCATTTGGCATATCATACTAGAAAAGTATGTAAATGTATATATTACATATTATAAATATATGTAAATATAAATATTGAACAATCTATAATTATATATTATATTATATATAATATATACATGTTATATATAGATTGCCCAATATTTCCACTTGCCTTTTAAACATAATACAGACCTTATCATCTTTTGTTCACCATTACTTAAATTTTTCTAATATTATTACTTCTAATATTAATAACAATAGCCAACACTCATGCTGCCTTTACTCTGTTCATGTATAATGACCCTGGAATAGAGGTCTCATTACCACCCCCCTTTAATAGTAAAGAAATTGAGGTGAGGAAATCAAAGAGATTACCCAAGGCCACACAACCAGTAAGCCATAGACCAGCATATAAAATGAAAAACTTTAAAACTTTATGAGGAAAATGTAGAAAAACATAATTTGACTACTGGTGTAGTGAGATTTGTTACATAAGAGGAAAAAATGCAAAAACCTCAAGGAAAAATCTTGATAAATCAAATGATAATACAACTGAAAACTCCCATCATCAAATGGCACCTGAAGAACGTTTCAAAGACAAGCGGTAACTCCAGAAGACAAAGGTCAGTCTTCTGATATATGTGAAAACCTTCTCCTTATAAATAAGAAAATGAGGAGCAAATATTTTTGAAAGGGTATTCACTAAAGGGAAATCAAAATTATAAACATGTTCAGCCCCACAGGTAATTCCAGAATGCAAATTAAAACTAGACAACAAAAGTTTGTGGAAAGTTGGGTAGCTGTTTTTTAGTGTGATGGGTTTGCAAGTTTGGAGAGCCTTTCAGCTATACCTACATAGTCAAGAGGAAAGAGCAAGCTATGCACACTGCAGCCAGCAGTGCCCCTCACAGGTATGTGCCCTAGAGACTTAGCAGCCTGGGGCATAGCAAAGTCAGGCAACCTGAAGTTAAACCTGTCTCTCCTAAACACTGGAACTTTAAGGAGCAACACCAGAAGGCAATCTGAACCTACAAGTACAATAAAAGGCACCCAGACAATATATGAATAAGCCTGAAAAAGAATAGTGAAAAGGCAAGTAGCAGAAAAGTGCCAGTCACTCAAAAAGTTAAAAGTAGAAGCTTTGTGCCTGGCAAGCACAAGGTCCTAAGTTTGATTCCCAGTACCAAAAATAAAATAAAATAAAATAAAATAAAATAAAATAAAATAAAAGTAGGAGCTTTGTGTTTTTCTTTATACTGGTTTTCTTTTTGTTATTATTATTATTTGCAAAAATAAAGTAGAAAACATACATGAAGATGATATGGCTAAGGATAGAAGCTAAGCATAACTTTTAAAGAGGAGGAGACCTGTGAGGATATTGGGATTTTAGTATAATATTTTATTTCTTTAAGTGAGGAATATAAAACAAAGCATAGCAAATGTCCATGAGTGTTATATGTATTTTCAGTGTTTGTTAAAACACTTCATAATTTAAAATTAAAAAATAAACAAAGTATTAATTAATTCCCTGATTTCAAATACTAACCTCCTTAATACTTCATATCCTTTCAGTTATTGAATGTTCATGAGGAAGTCAGGAACTGATTAAACCCAATTTAATCAAACAAGTGATGTGTTACTATCTTGAGCTCTAGAGCTCTGGAGAATTTCCTCTCATAGGTATTACCTAAAAAATGTTAGAAGTCATAGAATTTCCCATTCTCTTTCATCTTGAAAAGTACATTTTTTCAGTGGCTATCCCTTGCTTCCAAACTAAAAAAAAAATTATAGGCAAGAAATTAAAAAGGAAGCCCCCCCATATAATCTTACAATCACTTCCTCTAAGACATAACTACATACAGTAACATTTTTAATGCTCAAGAGTTCTAGTGGCTCCATTTTTTCTGTGGCATACAAACATCTAACTTTTCAGGTAGCTTTCAATGTTCTCACTCCCCAGTCCATTGGCTTCATAGTAACAAAAAGGTTCCCTGCAACATGGTCCATCTACTTTTTTAAAAACTTAAATGAGGATGGAGAAAGGATCACCTTTCTTTTCTTTTTCTTTTTTTTTTTTTTTGTGGTAGCAGGAATCAAACTCGGGACCTTAGACTTGCCAGGCAGGCGCTTGTGCCGCTGAGCTATATCCCCAGCCAGCATCACTGTTTTATATACTCAGCATAGTGATAAAACCATCCCTCACTCATTGCCTGCATCTATTACAGGTGCATGGTAGCCTACTGAGCCCACAGCTGAGGGTCCCCGGCCCCCCCATTAGAACATGTGCCACTATAGAAAACTGACCCTAGGAAGGCCATCTAATGTGGCTGGTGGATGTTTATAATACTGAAGGCTGAACAACTATGGTACAGGCCAACTGTGAGAAGATTTCAACTTAATTCTTGGGGTAATGACAGGCAGACTTATCAGCTCGGATGCATCAGGAAACATTAATATGTGGACTCTGTCTCATCTCTTCCAAGGTGATTCTATAACAGCGACATTGAATGTCCTTACTAACTGCCTATCTCTGTTCTAAGTAATAATAAATAGATAAATGGGATCTGAATATCTACATACAAGGGATCTATTCTACCATCTGATGGCCTCTGACTTTCAGATGTTTAAGACAAATAATGTTAATGTTTCCTGGGAGTGAGTGGACTGGGAACAAGAAGTCTGTGGAAGACTGCGGGCATGCCACATGGTCCACATAAGTTCAGTGTCTTTTTCAGAAATGAATTATCATTATCTGTGCGGGTTGGATCCCTGGAGTGATAGGATTATTTCATGAGGGAGGTTCAGTCCTAGCTCTGCTCTCCAAGCCATGATTTATTTTCCATGTATAACCCATCATTTCTACTCTCATTCTCTGAGCTGATGAAATCACTCTCAGCTAAAATCCTAGAGTGCATTTCTCTGCACAACAAACAGACACTTAAACCAAGCTATTTGCTCAGGGGCAGCCACAGATCACAGTGCAGTGGAATCTGGAAGTGAAAGCAGGGGGCACAGAGGGCAGTGTGACCCCGCCTGTACTCAAGATCCACATTGTGGCTTTCAAATTTGAATAAAGTTGTATGGGTAGCGGTGGGCCAAGTACTTAACTGCAGTAGGTTCCACAGGAAAGCACCAGGCTTGTCTGGTGTAGCACAGGATACCGCTGCTGTTTGACTGAAGGACACTCAAGGAGATTTATTGTCTGTGTGATTCCATTGGACTTTTTGTTTTTAAGAAGCTTCAGCTTCAATAGCTATGACAAAAAAATGGATAATATGATTCCATTTGGAGCTGAGTCATTATTTCTGCCAATTATTCACTCCCTTCTAAGCAAAATATACATTCAGACCTGGAATCACAGAATCTGGAGTTTTAAAAGACCTCAAATGTCATCTAGAATTATATCTCTCTAGTGGAAAGAATTACAGAAAATATGAGGGTCTTTTTTCCAATCTCTCTTCTCTTTTTATCTTTCTGTTCTCTGTCTGTCTCTCCCTTCCCCCTCCCTCTTCCTCCCCCTCCCTCTCCTTCCCTCTCTCCCTCTCCTTCCCTCTCTCTCTCTTTTCCTCTCTCTCTCTCACACAGATATATTTGTCTGCCTCTCTACCATATGTTAAACTTATTGACCCTACTTTTACTCAAACACAAAAAAGAAACTTTTTTCCCATCATTTGCATGGTAGTTCTTCCAAAGTCAGAGCATTTAGACTTACCTTCTTCTAGCTAAATAAACTTCCCTTTATAGTGTGGTTTCATGCTTTCATACTCTCAGTCTTTTCTGGATATACTATTGTAAGATAAAGAATAATTTCCTTAGTTGATTTTATTGCAAGATACTTATAGTTTTAGTATAAAAAGTAGATTGGTACCAAAAGTGATTATCATGTATGAGTATTCTGTTGATGACAAACTAAGATTCTGCATCCCTTCCACCATGTTTAAACACAGTTCAGTTCCTCCTGAGTCTATGTAATGGTCCATACCTATTTTTCTCTCATAAGAATGTAAAATCCTCCTCAAAACTATTTACACCTAGAAGTGAATTTCTTTACGTTACTGGCTTGGTGACAGTAGCCTGTTATGATAAGTACCTCAGTTGATTTCACATGTGTAAGAAAAGAGTGAAATGACAAAAAGCAAATTTCCAGGTGATGGAATTTTACTCTTCTAAGAGAAAAATTCTCAGATATACTATTTTGGGTAAAATTCCTTCTAAAACATATTCTGTATTTATCTGGCTTCTTAAATATATGGCTTGAACATAATTTAACCTTTGGTTGGTGGCTCACTGTCCACTTTGAACACTAGGCTTTGTTTATGGAATGATAGTACCACAATGCCACCCAGCCCCATGGAGGTATAAGACTGTTTTGTTTTTTGTTTTTTGTTTGTTTGGTTGGTTTTTTCCGGTACCAGGAATCGAACTCACGACCTTGTGCTTGCCAGGCAGGTGCTGTGCCGTGGAGATAAATCCCCAGCCCCAAAACTGTTTTTTGTTACAGTTGGGCTTATGATCCTCAAGACATCAATCTTTCCATTTCTGTTGTGATTTTAAGCTTAGTAGTTTGGTGCACTTTGGTGTACAGTATTCTCAGCCACTCTCTCAGTTGGGGGGAGTTCCTGTCACTTCTCAGAGCAAGGTGCGTAAGTGGCAAAATGGCCAAGCACTCTCATCACTCAGGGGCTGAGGGATATGGCAGCTCTTGCCAACTCACCACCCATTTCAAACTCAGACCAAGGGACTGCAGATACACAGGAAGCTATCAGGTAGGGCAAGCCTGTTTTAAATGGACAGCATGAAGTCCAGTTCATACCTGTGGGCTGATATGTTGATGCTATGACCCTTTACCGCCTTGCACTGCTGCAGTCCACAGGGTGGCTGCCCACCCAGCAAGCTACCTTTTCCTTTCCCATGATTTCTTGCTATCTGAATGTCTGACTACCAGACAAAACATGGGTTAATATCATTAATACAACCAGTGTCTTAGGATTTAAAGTAGTACTGTGAGGGAAAAGTAGTTTTTTTCACTTTTTAAATTTTTTTTAAAAAAACAAAACAATATCGTCTGTTCTTAGTACAAAATGCTATTTTGAAGTAAATATACATTGTAGGATGGTTAAACCTAGCTAGTTAACAAATCTGTTACTTCACATAATTATCATTTTGGGATGAGGCCATGTAACATCCACTCTCTTTACATTTTTCTTTTTTATTTTAAAGACAATAAAAAAATAGAAAACAGTAAAAATGATGCAGAATTTCAAAACAAGATGATAGGAAATCAGCAATGGTTGTTATGTTACATATTTTGACCTTCAAAGTAGTTGTTCAGATTACCAGATATAAGCATGCAAAATTTGTCAAAAAAATTAAGCATTAACTGTTCCTTTTAAAAACCAACAAAAATTAGCAGTATAATTTTCTCAGCTGTCTTTTGTGTGTGTGTGTGTGTGTGTGTGTGTGTGTCTGTATATATTTCCCCTTCTTTCTTTCTTTTCTCCTTTTCCTCATCCCAGTTGTTCTTTCCAAAAGTAGTTTTCTAAAATCGCTTATTTTTTAAAAATATAGGAAAGATGTTAGAATGTCAAATGTGACTATCTATATTCATGCAGCTCAACACACATTCATTAAGCGCCTGCTATGTGCCAGGTATTGGGCACACAGGTGAGGGGATAAACAGTTTCTACCCTGAAGGCACTGATACATTAGCAAAGGAACAACGAATAATCCCAACAGCTGAGGAAGAGTGTGGCTGAGGTGACCTTGGGTTGCACAGAAGACTGAAGAATTGTTCACCCTCTTTGTGCACGCTCACACAGGCAGTTATATGCCTAGAGGTTCATTTCCCTGGTGTCTGGGTTCACTGCACCTCATCTTTCATACGGTGATAATTTCACAGGGAGGAGGGCAGTACGACGGAGACAGCTTGTCCTACCAGTGGTGGCAACTGTAGCTGCCATTCTGATTCTCTCATGGAAAGGTATTTAATTGCTTGGCAGTATTATTGGGACTGCTCAGCCCAGTGAAGTCCAATGACCTATTTTCCCTGCTCTAGCCATTCACTTACATTTTTAAATCTTCATTTTTTTAACCTTCCTCAGCTCTGTCTACTGGAGAAAATTGTTTTGTTTTCTTATTTTTCACTGTTCGGCTTGGGCTTTTTTATATTTGAAGCACCATCTAGTTTTGTCCGTTAGAAAAACACATATGTACATGCCCCCTGCTGAGAAAAGGACAGGGGCTTTGATACTCACGCTGCAGCTGCCGAAGAGTCACAGAGTCTGCTGTCCAGGGTGCTTGGTTGTACCATGTGATCGGTACCTTGAAAAGAGGACAGTAAAATCGTTAAAGGGAATAAGCGATTTTTACATCTGGTAATCTGAGCAACTTCGCTGAAGATAACAATATGTAATATAACAACCACTGCTAATCCCTAACATTTGGTTTGAAACCCCGTATCATTTTTAATGTCCTTGCTTTGTTTTGTTTGTATTTTGCTATTGTTTCGTTTTTTTGGTACTATTTCCTTTAAAATTAAAATTTTTTTAAAAAAGAGGACAGTATGAACAGGAAAAACCTGAAGCAAAGCCTGATCAAGCCACAGACACCCGCAAATATCTCCACTAGCCCTTTCTGAGCATCTGACAGCGCTCATTTTGTCAGATGCAGGACAGAATGCACAACCAGGGGGAACGCTAACTGCATGCTTTATTTGCATGTAAAGTATCTCTGTGTCCACCAGACTTCCTAAGGCAGGGTGTTCCTTTTCACAAAATGGAAACGTCAGAACTGTGTGAGCCCAGTCCATGCATTTGAGAGAACCAACCACCAACCCAAAGTGGAGCTTAGCATTCTAGTCACGGACTCCAAGCAGTTTATTTCTGCAGTTCATTCTGAGGAGGTAATGACTAGGAAAATGACAAAGAAAACTGTTACTGACCATTAGTGAGCAATCACTCTGTCATATTACTGAGATAATTTAGATAAATGCGGGGTTTCACTGTCTCCCAGGGAGACAGGCTGCTGACGTCTTTGATAATGGCAACCTACTTAAAGGCTGCTTTTGATAAATACATTGTTCATCACGCAGATGTAAAATAGTTGTGTCTGTGTTTGCTTGTTGGATGTAGCAAGAGCTGGTTTTAGAAGTTTTTAAGAAAAGAATTCTGTTAATTCCCTGTGTCCAGGGATGGGTGTGAAAAGCCCCCCAAGAAGGCTTCTCAGCCACTGTGAAAAGCTCTGTTTGGAAACAAGGTATTTAATAAATGAATGCTGAGCATACCATATTTTTGTTCAATTGACTCCTATTATTTTAGCAGCTGCTAATTACACACTGTTGATATTTGGAGGCCAGAGACAGATTTCCCAGTTCCATATGAGTAATATGGCTTTTTGAAAATGGACTTTTCCCCACCCCAACATTAGCAGGATTCTGGCTGCCACATTTTGAAGGCCATGAGCAAATCAGGTCAAAGGAAACTGGCAGCTTACAGATTTCAACAAAGAAAATGAAACTCATCTAGTAGAGCTTGCAAAATATTTTATCTTTGTGTGTGTGTGTGTGTGTGTGTGTGTGTGTGTGTGGTGCTGGCAATCAAACTCAGAGCTCATTACATGCTACACAAGTGATGTACTATTGAGCTACATGCCCAGCCCTATTTTGCTTTATCTTTATAGTTCATACACGGTCTAGTGTCATCTAGGGCATTCAGTGCCAGGGAAAATTGGAAGTCCCTCCCCTCATTTGCACAGTGAATAATGGATATGCAAATTCTGAGAATATTTTGCCTACAGAAAATATTGGGCAAAAAATGGACACGACCTACATTCTATTTCTTAAAACAGTTACAGGGACTGCATCAGGTATGTATCTAGAATTTATAGTCAAATAGAGTACATTATGGTAGGTAAGTGTCTCACTGTTGAAGCCAGACTGTAGAAGCTCCAAGCCTGCCAAGCTATCCTGCAGCTATGCAAATGGCTACAAAAATGGATTTCCTCATATGTAAAAAAGGAGGTAAAATAGTATCTAAGTTTTAGAATTGTTGTGACAGTGGCATAGATAATGAATATAAAGCTATAAGGATAATAATGATGGCGATGATGATTGAACAATTGAAAAACCCACCTGGAAATAACCAAATGTGGTTTTACATACAGCATGCAATGATTTTGGTGGCTTCCTGTCACTTGCCATGTGTTATTATTTAAATATGAAGTATCCTCCAAAGACTTACAGACACTGAGGGCTTGAACAGCAATGTTTAGAGGTAGGGCCCAGAGAGGTGCTTAAATCATGAAGGTGCTAACTTTCTCAATGGAAGAGCTCATTAGCTGAATGGGCCGTTAGGAGGTGGGGCCTAACTGGAGGATACTAGTCATGGTGGTGTGTCTTCGAAGAGTATACCATGTTCCTGGAACCTTCCTATCTGGCTCTTTCTTTTTTCTCTGCCTTGTGGCCACTTGGAGATGAGTTTTCCTCTACCATGCCCTTTCAGCATGATGTTTCAGCCTCATCACACAATTTAGAAAAATGGAGCCAGCTGACCATGGACTGAAACTTCTGAAACTGTGAGCCAGAATAAATCATTCCTCCATTAAGTTTTTCTCCTAGACATTTGGTTATAGCAACAAAAATGTGAGCAACACACCATGTTAATAGAAAGGAAGGCAAAGAGCCACATACAAATAAAATATATGTAGGAGGAATAAATTGTAGTGTTCTATAACACAGGAAGGTGATTGTTAGCAATAGTTCACTGCATGTTTCAAAATAGCTAGAAGAAAGGATTTTAAATGTTCCTAACACAAAGAAAAGATAAGTGCTTGAGTTTAAGGTGGTAGATATGCTAATTACCCTGATTTGAGCACTATACATTTTAATACATATCTAGAAATCCCAGACCTTCTCCCATAAATATGTAGTTGTTAATGAAATGAAATGAAAAACTAAATTGCAACTATTAGCTCTTCCTCTTTTTATCACTATTATATCTTTTACTTTATCTTGCACAAGTAGCATGTACTCAAGGAGATTCCCATTTAGATTTTAACGTGACTGATCAGTTGAAGGCCTGAGCAGGGCTGCCTCACTCTTGAGGACTGAGCAGTTGGCCCATGCCCATAGCAGAGCCTGCTGCTGGGTACGAGGGACCCACATCTACTCCACTGAATATGCTGCTCCCTCTGCACCAAACAGACTCCCAAGACTGTGCTCTTTAAAACCACTATTAAAAACTAACTAAAATAAGATGCAAGGAATTCTCACACTCAGACAAGTTTGAAACAGGGGCTTCATTTACTTAGAAAATATGGTATCTGATGATGTCTTTTGAAGCTTTAGTATATATTCTTGACACTGAACTCTTAATCTCAAATAAAGACATGGTCTTCCAGTTTTAGTTCAATGAGCTAAAGAATTTTTAAACTTTACAACATCTAATGTACCTTTCTTGATTCTGTATTTTGGCTACTGTGAAGAGTATTACAATAAACACAGCATACAGATAACTCTTTAAGGTAGTAAACTTGTTCCTTGGGATACATACTCAATGTGCAATTGCTGGATCATAAAATAGTTTTACTTCTAGTTTTTTGAGGGAACTTTATTTTGCTTTCCATTGTAGGTATTACTTAGCACTCTCAACAATCCATGGTTGGATAAATGGAAAAAGAAAATATGGTACATATACATAGTTGAATATTATTCAGCCATAAAGAGAAAGAAATCCTATTATCTGTGGCAACGTGGATGATCCTGGAGTTTATTAAATTAAGTGAAATCAGTCAGGCATAGAAAAGCAATGCACATTCACATTTATATATGGAAGCTAAGTGATGTGATCTCACAGAAGTTGAAGGTAGAATGGTGAACACCAGTGTGTGGGAAAAGTGGGGTTACAGGACTGGAGAAAAGGTGGCTACAGTTGCAGTTGAACAGAAGGAACAACTTCTAATATTCCAGAGCCTAATAGGATAACTATGGTTGATAAAGATTAATTGTATATTTTAAAACTGTTAGCACAGAACACTTTAAATATTCCCCGTGTAAAGAAATTTTAAATATTGGAGATGATTAAGGTGCCAGATACTTTGATCTGATCATGATATATTGTATACATGTATAGTTCAACTCCTTAAGTAAATAGTTATGTGCCAATTAAAAATTTAAAAATTACTTTACATTTAAAAACAGTTAATGCAGAACCAGCCAACCCTGGTGGAACATTAGAGTTATCCTAGAAATTTTTTTCTTTATTTTCTTTTTCTAAAAATCCTGCACTTCAGGCTCTTTACCAGGCAACTTAAATCTAGCCTTTAGGTATGGATGCTGGTGTTCGTATGGTATAAAAGCACAACAGGGGACTCTAACTCATTTTCCAGGTTGAGAATCAAAGATACAATGATTTCCCAGTTTGTCTCCATGTATTAGGATCAGCACCTGATTTTCCATGAAAATAATAAAGCCACAATGTAATAAAACAAATAATTATACACACATTCTGTATAGGCAGCAACACTGTAGCTGTTGACCTGCACAATACAGTAATCACCTAAAGCTTCCCTGTGTCGACTGATATATGAAACATCGATACATAAAGAACTCAAAATCCAAGTGGCTCCTGTCTTACTCAAAGTAAAGTCAAGTTTCTTACAGTGGCCCATGAGATCTAGACCACATCTTTGAAACTTGACATTTTGATCCCTATTGCCCTACCTTATTTTTCCTATAGAATTTCTCAGCTTCCAACACACTATAGAATTTACTCCATTATCATGCTTATTGTTAATTGCTGGTCCCCTACTTTCAGAATGTATAATCTTTGTTTCACAAGGATTTTTGTGTAGCTCACCACTGATGTGTCCCAGTTGTGTGGTAAAGTACCTGGTACACAATAACCATTCAGTCACTGCTGTTAAATGAATAAATGAAATAGATGTCTAGATTTCTGTCACTTGAGTCTTGCTCAGTTCCTCTGACCGGACTGGTATTTCAGGCTTCCAGACTTCTACCTTCCAGTCTGGGACCTGTCTACTGTCTATACCAGGCAGGAAAGGATGAAGAGAAGATCATAGTGCATAGGCAGTCTAATTCTTATTTTGTTATTCCGCTACTGATATAGACATTAAGAAAAGAAAAATTAAATCAAATTATCCCTGGCAGAAGGAAATTATTAGCTCTGCAATTTTTGAAGATATTCCGTGATACCCCAGTTGATGGATTAGAGTCTGTTTTATACCTTGGATCTCGTTTACTGAGGAAGAGAGATAATTTCCTCACACAGAAATCTTTTAACTATTAGTAGGTAAAGTACCACTAATAACTGGATATTGCCTGTGCTCACCATTTACAGCTCTCAAGTCAGCATTATTCACCGGGCAAAATTCCTAACAAGATATTTATTTCTCAGTTTGATTTCAACTCAAGTGCAAAATGCTGTGGGTATGGAGACATCTCAGCATTAGTCCTCATTTCTATCATTTCAAGTTAATAGCTTTTGCCTCATTCCCACTCCTGACTCACATTCATCCCAAGAAAGTTGCTCTGCAGAAAACCCTACTTGAAAGCAACAAAATCTGTCCTCTCAGGAAAACAAAGTCTGACTTGGATGTTTATTTTCCCTTTCTCCAGCATCAGCATGAGGCTGATTGAAAGGGAAAACAAAGAAATCAGAAAATCCAATGAGCTCTTTCCGGGATTTTCCAATTTCAGTATGTGATTTTAGGAAGAAAAGTTGGTCATAGGAACTCATCTTTGGCACAGAGTAATAGCGAGGAAAATTGCAGTCAAATGTACATGACTTTGAGCACAGGTCTCCTTTTCCTCCCCCGGGCTTGGCACATTACAGAGGAACCTTCTGGTGAAATTATAAAGTTTTCACAGGGCCCTTGTTTCCCTGTCGGTGGATGGATAAAGGAGAGAACAAAATTATGTGCAGCCCTAAAGTACTGACTTTTCATACTGGAGGTTTTTTCCTTTCATGTAGCTGTATGTGTACCCTCCATCCTTCCCCTAATTTGTCAGAAGTGGCCGCATAGGGCCTGGCGGGGAAGGAGAGAGAGGAAGAAAACACTCTTGCTATTAAGGCAATGAAAATTGAACTGAAAATAAAGGAAGATGAGCCAGAACTATCTGTACAAAAAGGCCAGTAAGACTGCAGCTCCTGACTGACTGAGAAAACAGAGTGGGCAGGAATAAAGTAGGCACAGAGACCATGCGCGCATCTCAAGCTGGCACACAAGTGCGTGACAACTGCCTTCAGCTCTTGACTCAGTATTGAGAAGGGGAAGAGAAATGACTTCTCAGATTGCCAAATGAACCTGAAATCTGTAAATTAATAAGTGCAGATGGGAGGCAAGCTTGTTTTACAGGAGGAGGTAATTGGGGCCGCTCTTCCTGTTCATCAAGTGAAAGTCCTAATTCTGTGGGAATGATAAATGTCAGCCAGGCTGGGTTCTGGTATTTTCTCAATGGGGCTGCTCTATTTATGCCAGGGTAGGACCCCTATTACATTGGAACTGGAAGCTGCTTTAAAAATAAGATCCTAATCATTTTGCACATCTGCCTTTGTTCCCTTCTCAGAGCATTCTTAATGGGGGGAATTAGCTTCCCAGCCCCTTTCTCAGGGTGGAGCTAAGTGACAAAATAGGCATGTTGTAGGTAAAGAAGGCCTTGACGCTGTCCCTGTCTGGGGCCACTGCTGCGAGGCAGTCACCATTGTCCTACAACTAAA
This sequence comes from Chinchilla lanigera, assembly GCF_000276665.1. NCBI lineage: Eukaryota > Metazoa > Chordata > Mammalia > Rodentia > Chinchillidae > Chinchilla > Chinchilla lanigera. The sequence goes on along the minus strand of NW_004955429.1, from coordinate 3,478,310 downwards.
ACCACAAACAAAGCTTCAAGGGGTCTGTCATTCAGCCAAGCTGTACAGGTGCTTTCTATGTTAACCCAGTGTCAGATCTGACCACACTGACCCTGGCTATGGACACCTGGACACCCCTCCAAAATGAGTGGGGAACAACTGCCGATACAATCATTGCAAAAACTGTCCGTGCAAAATGCAGGAAGTGTAGGTGCCTGGATGACCTGACCTCTCCGTGGCCCCAACCTCAGCTGCAGTGTCTCTGGAGAATGAGATAAGACAGCAAAGAGATATTCATGTCATATAATATCTACTGTAGGGAGGAAACAATGAAGAGGAACTCCAATTCAATCATTTCAGAGTTGAGAAAATGAAGCTTGGAGAGATGAGATTATTTCCTCCACCCCTAGGTCATGTGTGTGGGAGTCCGGTGAGAGCTCAGATTCCCTTATCCTGAGTTCTGTTTTCTTTTTGCTGTACCAAATTTGTCTTCGAATGAACCAGTCTCATGGAGAGTTAGTGTCATTATCGAGATGGGGGAGACAGGACCTTAGAAGGAGCCTGAACCACTTCCCCAATACACTAATATACTCGCCCATGTCCTAGCGTGTGTCAACCACAGATTTCATGGCACAATGAGTTATAAGTGTCTCAAAATGATTCATCCTAAGAGGAAATAAATTAATGCCCCACAATTGGACTACTAAGAATGTCTTTTGTTTAAAGGAAAAAGGTGATTTTCTGTCACTCAATGGGCATTTTCCACTCCATCCCTACTGGTTCATTCTTGAGTCCCAGAGGGGTTACCGTCTTTTCATAAGAATTTATTTAAAAGCAAAAATTAGAGAACAGATATCCCTCATCTTTCCCAGGTGTCACTGGCATGTACAAGCCAAGAGCCAGGGTAGGATGCAACATTACCCATTGTCTGCATCTTTGTTTATATGAATGCTACCACCTGAAATTGTGCAGTACACACATTGTGCAGCCTACCTGTGCAGCAGTCCTTGGTCAGAATGAAAATCTTCCTCTCTGATGGACTGGAGACAAAAATTGAGAGGGAGGGATCAAGCTTGATTCAGTCACTAATAAAGGAAAAACTGTAAGTATCTTATTTCAGCTTTCTGGACATCAGTTTCTGCGTCTGTAAAATAGATAGGTTAGTAATAAATTCTCTGGGGCTAAAATTATGTGACTTGTTGCATCTTTCTGTACTTTTTGCCATAATAGAAAGAGTGTGTCCATGGAACCAGAATTTTAAGTAGCATTTTGGCACATTTGTGAACTTTTTTTGCATACTCCATAGTTTTTTTTTTGGGAAGAAATCTCCTAAGGTGAGTATCATTGTGCACCTAAGCAAGAGTTGCCAGAGAGATGGCTCAGCCACAGCATGTCGCAAAAGACTTCTGGTTAGTCCCTTGGAGTCACAAACTGGAGTTGAGTCAGTTGCTTCTCTTTCTAAATATGGGGCTGGTCATGCCTGTGCCCTGAGAGGACCCCTCCCCTCAACATGAGAGCAGTGACTACAGCAGGAGACGTGCCTCACAGAGCGTCGTGGCTGATCATCTGCTGCATCCAGAGTCAGGAAAAGGCAGAGGGAATGGGTCTCTCTGAATTCTAAGACCTGTGTCATTATCAGATGGGTGTTCAATCTAGTGTCCCAAATACCATGACTGTAGCAAAGGGCCACCCAATGTCGGGCCTGTCCCTTTTGGAAAATGAATTTTATTCACACAAATCTCTCCCAAGATATTAAGATGAAAAAAGAAGATGATCTGAGTCCTTTTATACGTTCAACAGAAAGTTTCTCTGGTTGCCATTTAACATGTTCTAGGACACAGAATGACGAAATCTTCTAAACTCTTTTTGATGAACTTGGAATAAGAGTAATAAAAAAGTAGACAAAGATATGCAAAAAGAAAAGCTAAAAATCATCTCATTCATGAACAAATATCAACAGGGAAAGTGTAGATAAAACACTAGTAAATAGATGTTATCACTGAACTGAAAGAATAGTAGCTTGGGGCAAATAGGATTTAGCATGGAGTTTGAGCGCTGAGTTGGTCTAGATCATTTGTGTGTGAGTGCTGACCCTGTCCTTTAAACTGCATAAATTGCTAAACCTTTCTGCACCTCTACTTCCCCATGGGTAAATGGGGCTAATTATAGTCCTTACCTGGTTGGATTGCTTCATAGATTAATTAGTTGATACATAGGAATAGGACCTGGTACATAGTAAGTTACTTTTTATTTTGTCACTATTTTTCTTGAACTATAAAGCATATGACACACCTGATTGTTTCCTGAATAAAATCACTAATTTATTTCAGCAAAATTTATAGAATAGTATTTATTTTCTGATTTATTGAAAACAGCAGGCTTCACTATATTCTTAATATTAGAATCCTTCCTGGACTTTTTACCCTGTCATACTTCTTTAGCAGTCTGTTCTTGAACCAGTAACATACTGTTTATATTGTATTTTAAAAATATATTTTAACAGCTTGTGAAATTGTTGCCTCACTATTACATTATTTGTTCCAATTTGTTTGGTTCATTGGCACTTTTTGTATTAGTCCAGGTTTGCAGTACATGAAGTTTACATTCACTGTGGAGAGAAGGTGCAGGTATGTAACACAGCTTGTTTCTTTTTTAATCTCCTCCCCCACCCTACTCTGTCTGTAAGTCCCCTTTCCCCATATTCATTCTTATTTTTAGCAGTCTTGGCTCATGTTTATGACATAATGTTTACATTGACTGGGTAAAATTTGGTACCTGTACATAACACAACTTAAATCTTCCTAATTCCCCTCCCCCTACCCCCTCCCCCTGGTCTTCTGGCCCCCTCCCCATTTGCAAAAGATCCATCATCTTGTGTCCCTCCATCCACCCATTATTTTCCATTTTGTTTGTCCTTTGCCTTACTCAAACAAGAGTTACTGTACAGTACTTCACTGACTTATTAGTTTTTCTAACAATAAAAAGAGAAAAACTACAAATTGGTATCACTTATGAGTATCAACATAAAAAGTTTGACCAATAGCAAATAACTGTTCAGTATTATAATTTCTTCAAGCTTGAAAATTATTTTAGCGACATTTGATATATTTACTATACCCTAGGAAAATTATATACTTTTCAACTGCTTAAAGTATCCTTTCTGCTATCTTTATTGTTAAATTGATTTGTTTTGTTATCATAGTGAATTGAGAAAAGTCATATGTTTTAGCTGGTAATTTTTTACATATGGGAAACTTCATATATATATATATGTATATATATATAATATGTCTCTTTTAAGTTCTAGTATGTCAACTCCATTGAATTTACTTGACATTTCTAGGTCATACCATCACACTGATGGAACAACAGGCTGATATTTAAGAACCACTGCAGTATGCTGGTGTCCTTGATCTGAACAAACCAAGAGATAAAACTGTCTGTCCTTCATATCTAAACCATTCCATCTCTCTACGATGTCAGACCATACAAAAATTAAGCAGTCCACCACGTTAATAAAAACATACACTGAAAATTCACTGAAGCTTGATTCCTGACCTTACAGAGGTTAAGTAACTTACACAATTACACAAAGTAGATGGTGGAGCTAAGATTACAAACCAAATGAAGCTACCTCTCATCAGTGCTTTAACTAGAACACCTGAAGCCTCCTTTAGCCTTTGAGGCAAATGCTAGAACGCCATGCAAGAAGGATGAAATGTTCAATCACATAAACACTCATACCATGTAAACAGAACTAAATATTCTGTACTTGCTGTTCAGAATTCCTTCTGCAGCAACCACAAGCTCAAGGGAAGAGCAACTACTATGTCAACTATTTGCATTTTACAGACAGGCTAGGTAAAAACAACATATTTTTAGCACGATGAAAATGGATGCATGCAAAAGACACTTTAAATAATTTATGACTCACTCTCTCTAAATCCTCTTTATATTTAGTTGAATTTTAGTATAAATTGATAGTGGACAGTATATTTTATGTTTTCGATGACTTTTTGCCTTTAATAGTGTATTCAAATTTTACTTAAAAGAAAAATCATGTCTATTATAGCTTCGACTCTCATGGTTTACCAGTCAGTGAATATTAACTGAACACTTTGTCCTTCCCCCAGAGATACTGCCTATCCTAATGGAAATGCTTAGTCACCAGCCTTGCTACATGAATTCTTGCCTCATGATATATTTGATTTTAAGGAAAAAAAAAAGCCCTTCATAATGTATAAATCTACTCCTGATAAACATCCCGGAAATTTTAACAATTTTGTTAAAAATAAAAACTAATGATAGTAATGAATTAGACCTTTACTGTATGACATTAGAAGTCAAGCCCTTGGAAAAAGTCATGGATTCTGCTGACTCCACAATGTGTTTTTCTTTTTCTTTGATCAGTACACAGCTTACATATGCATCAAGCCTCTTGTAGATTTTGTTCTGAAAAGTCAATATCCAAGGGCATATTTTAAATTAATCAAATCTGTTTCTGAGAGATAAGCTAAATTAGTTCTTTAAAAGGTAGATGTGAAATGCAAACTTATGTATTCATGATTATATTTAGCTTCAAGAAATAGCCTTATATAACCCCAAAGCGGATTTAAATGATGACTAAAACTCCGCTTCAGATTTGAAGCAGAAAAATAAACTTTCAAGGGAGCACGTGTCATAATTTTCTATACTCAAGGGTGTACTCAATATGTTTCAGGTTTTACATATTTACATCACTTAAATTATGAGCGTATAATTCAGCCAAGTAAGTCATTATTTATTCAGCACCCTTGTGTGCTATGAATATAGAAAAATATGTATAAGACAGGATCAGCCTACTTAAGGAGAAAAGTATTGCTGAGGAAGCCAGTTAGACACATGTAAACAATTCTATATAAATAAAAATATGTGGAAAAGATTAAAAATTCATGGTTTCCTAAAGCTGTGAGATGGCACATAGTACAGCCTTACAGTCTCTGCATTGTTTGCTTGTCTCTCTTCCCTGGTTTGATCACAGCCTGAAGCCCTGTTCTCTCTAACCTAACAGTTACCTATAGAAAACTCTTATGAAAATGGCTTTACCCAATGGGAGATTATCCTGTCCCTTTGATCTTAGACATTTTGAAAAATATAAGCATAGAAGCAAGTCTTAAGCAACCTATAAAAAGAGAAGGGCCTCAAGGAAGGAGCCTGGAGACAAGGAAGGGGTCTGGAGACATTTCCATGGGTCACAAATTCCCCTCTAGAAATTCTCAAAAAATATTCATTGATTTCTTAACCTGAAGATTTCTAGACTGTAGCTTCCTTGGAGGAAGATAATTTTTATGTCAATTGCCCTCCAAAGTATTTAGCACACACTAGACATTCAATATTTCCTGCATGCTTGATTTTCTAAAAAAATGAATAAATAAGTGAACGTGTCTTTTTTGTAAGCATCAAAATACAAGATTAATTAACACAATACTAATTTAGATAGAGGAACCAAATAAGCAAAAGCTTAGATTTGAATCAATCTATAAGCTATTTCCAATATTCACCTGTAATATATACCTACAATATACATCAATAAATTGTTAAGTGCCAGAACAATGATAAATTCTTTTGGCATGTTTGTGCAATTTTGGCTTCATGGCTATACGTGTGGGCCTATGGAGTAAAAATTATCCTAAATGGAGAAAAATCTGCTGATTTAAGGAAAGAAAAGCTTCTGTTTCTCCAGTGGTTTCTAGCTGATATCACTGCTGTTGAGGCTTTCTTTTCTAGAGCTGAGACCTCTGGTTTATTGAACTTGCAGTTGGCAATCAAATAAATGTGCTCATAAACTATTCCTGCAACATTACTTGTAAATTTCAATATTCTCATCTTAAATAATGATGGGAGTCCCTGATGGGAGAGCAGTCCATGTCCTACAAATGGAAATGGCTCTTTATAGAGTCTGAAGTGAGACTATATTCTCATTTATCAAGTGAAATTAAGAGATCAGCTAACAGTTGCAGGTGCACATAGATTCCTATGGCAGTCAGGTAAGTATAGATAATTCCTCCTTGATCATACAATGCATCAAAATGCATAAATTTTTTTGTGGCTGCATCTCAGCAGCAAACACGACCTCTCCTTACACAATCAAAATGGCCCTTACACATAATCCCGGCCAGCTCCACCATTGATGATCCAATACTACAGGCAAAAATTACAAGCGATTGCCCACCTGGAAGCCTGGCTATTTTGAAAGAGTGTCATTACAGAAACCATTTTGTAGAGGTTGCTATGGTTTCGGGCTGCACTTTCTCCTTTCTCTATAGTTGGATGATTTCAGTTAATCAATGGTAAGTCAGAGTGCAATCATTTTCTCTTCAGAGCACACAAGGAAAAAGAGCAACCCTGAAGTCTCCTGCACAGTTATCTTTTGACTACAAAAGAAAAGCATACTTCTTTATTATAAATGCAGAGCAGAAAGGAAAGTTGAGAGAAAAGTGACATCACTTTCCAGTCTATAGTTTACCCTTTTGAGAATTTTCAGTAAGGCCATTGATCCAAGTGATCTCCCTGGAATTTTTTTATAAGGACACTTATCCAAGAAGGATATACGGAAGATGTAACCCATGCCCTTAAAGATATCTGGCATTTTATTACTTCTGCAAATATATGAGTGTTAAAATACCATACTGAGAGATTACTATTACTCTACCTAATGTTTCTAATCAAACTTCAAGTTTCTGAAAAGTTTGTCTACTGACTTTACAAAGAAAAAGAAACGCTATTCCACAGCATCAAGCGCAAATAAAAATGAGAAAGAATCCTATTAAAAGAACAGAGAAATACAGACTTTCGTGAGTAAAACTATTTTTTAAAAAAAGCTTGAGAGACCATTCAGAAAGCTAAATACTCAAGAGTGGTGAGAAACACAAAGAAGGAAGGAGTCTTGTGTCTTGAGAAATTCTGCTTTTCTTTGTAGAAATGACCACCGACTGAGTGACTTAGGAAATCTTAGAAAACAATTTTCTCAGTCAATTTCCTTTTTAAATTTTGTAGGTAGCAGTGAAAGTCGAGTTCGGTGGGTTGGTATGAACAAGTCACATTGTTCTCAACTCTTTTGACTTGAAAGCATGTGTTGAATTCATTCTGTCTGATTTTAGTTCATATTTAAAAATAGGCTCAGATCTGAGGATGTAGCTGAGTGTTAAAATACTTGCCTAGCATATGCAAAAACCTGGGTTTGATCCTCCACACCACAAAAAAAATTAAAATTAAAAATAGAAAGATAATGAGGAAATTCAGATTTCTTATCAGAGCCCAGAGTGCATTATTGATAATGTCTTATCTATTTATTTCTAGTATTACTATACCTTGATTTTACTATCTCCTTCTTGATGCATTTTATGTATGATGAATTTAAACAATAAATATTGTTTACAGACTCCCTAGGTATTACTCTCCTAGATTATCAATTTGGAAGTGATGGAGAAAAATATTTGGCACTCCAATTGCTTTTATGCTTTGAAAGTTTCCTATACTTTTATCAGATACAATATCTGATAAATTAAGTCATTTCATTCTATATTTACCTTTCAACTACATCTTGGGTTTTTTAGTATCAGATGAAATGAGAGTACCTAATCTATTAACAGTTTATCAAGTGTCTCAACAGCATTTATTGTCTATCCCTTTATATATTATTTTATGATACCTCCTTTATAATATAACCTTGTTTATTTTCTGAGATTTTTCTTTTGGGGTTAGTATGTTATGTTGATATGTCCACTTACTCATTCATTTATTCATTCATTTAACAAATGTTTCTGATGATTTACTATGGATCAGGAAGTGGGGAGATATACATATATTTATCTTATATATGTATACAATTTATATGTATTATTCTGATACTAGGCAGAGAAAAGATTGACAAATGCAAAGTAATAAGAAAAATACATACATTAATGAAATAGTAAGGCAGGCTGTGAAATAAAATAAGAAAGACAAGAAAATTTTAGGTATAGTGAAAAAAAGAAGAAATAGTAAATTATAAAAAAATGATGAGATGAGTTATATAACATGGAAAAATAAAGGGCTCAGAACAAGAGATGATACTTTCTCTTAGTTCTGTTATACCAAATGCCTGAAAAGGCAAGACCATTTATGACTGAGACCTTTCCTGCTCTTGAAACCTGATAAAATCTAATAGCTGGATGCAAACCTTAATGGACTCACATAAGAAACACTGTGATTATATAATATAATGATAGGCTGAATTAATTATGATAAGTGAATGGGGTTCTAATATGAAGCATGTTCTAATATTTTTCATGTTGTGCTTCCTACACTTTAATATGATTTAACACTGGTATCATCGGCAGAATTATGATACTACTGTTGATAGTAAAATGTCAGTTGAAGTTTAGTGTTAAGCCCCCTGTCTCAAAGCCATACTGACTTCTCCAAATGTTATGTATATTCACGCTGGTGCTGTTGCTCTATATGTTATGCTACACAAATTTAGATGCTAAAGAGAATATGATTGTTGTGCCATAAGGAAGTTATAGTCAAAGACCCAGGGTGTCTTGTATAATTTATAAAATTCTGATCTTTGTTCCTGAATCTTAGGAGGTTGATTGTAATTTCCTGAGTTATAGGAGTCTCTGCTATTCATGAAGTTTTCAGACTGCACCTGAGTTTATATAATGAGATCATGCAGAAGAGAGTCAGCTAAGACAGAAAGACCAACCTTAAGAACTGTGGCTTTGATCCATCTGACCTCAACTCAGTCTCTCAAAGTGGCTGGAGATTGAATTCAATCACAGTGCCAAAAGAGTAAGTCAGACATACATAACACAATGCCAGTAAAATCCTGCACATGGAGGCTCAGGTGAATGTCCTGGTTGGACATGTCAGTGTGCTGGGAAAATGATGCATCTTTTTTTTTTTTTTTTGGTACCAGGAATTGAACTCATGGCCTTGTGCTTGCCAGGCAGGCACCTGTGCCAGCTATATCCCCGGCCCAAGATGATGTATCTTGATTCCACTGGGTGACAGGATAGAAGGTCTGTGTTTGGGACCCTGCCAGTTCAGACCCTACTGATGTGTCTCTTCATCTGGCATATAGGGCCTGATTTTGTATCCTTAATAAAATTTAATTATAAGTATGTTCTTTTCTGAAATCTGTATCATCCTAGGACATTATACCTTAAGGGGAAATAGGAAAAAAAAAAAAAAAAAGGAAGGGGAAATAGGGATGATTCAATTTGTAGTGTGGGTAGCATGGGTAAACTTGCAGTTGGCATTGGACATGAGGCAGTTTTGTTGAACACTGTGTCCTTAAACTTATGTAGAGTACACTAACTTAGTAAAATTAGCATCAGGATTGCATTGTGCCATTGAAAGCAGCCTGAATAAATCTCTGTCATGCCTGTCAGGCAGAAGAAAGAGGTGCTTGGGCTCTAAAGCAGGAGCATGTCAGGAATGTGCAAATAAACAGTGAGATTGCTCTGGTTGGATCTGAATATGCCTGCAGTCAGATTGTGCTGATCCTTCCTCATACATTGTTCCAGCTCCTCATTGCTCTGCCCAGGTGATCAGCATCCCCATGAACTCTAGAACACTAGTGTCCCTGCTTTGCCAATTTTTTTCAGTCCTCCCAAGTACATCTCATAACGACTCTCAAAACTAGTTCTTCCCATCAAAATGGCCATCCTAGAAGGCATTAGGAATCCCATCTCATCAAGCTGAAAGAAACCCTCAGGATTTCCGATCTGTGATTATCTATGACAGGACATGGTTTTGGTGCTTTGCCCTGCTGATGTTGCACCATTCAATGCAGAGCTGCAGATGAAGCCATTTGCATCCACATGACCTCTAATGTGAACCATTCCTGGCTTTTTAATTTGTACATGTGGCTAATTATCTTACCTCTACTGCTCTGAGCCACTCCACCCAGCTATCTGCTGTACTGCCCTTCTGGTGTGTTAACAAGCTTTCATTCCAGCTATTTCTTAGCTGCCTCTTTTATCAGAAAGGAGCATCTTCTATCACCTTTAATTACTCAATGGTATGAGCACATAGGGGTTCTTTCTTCTAGGAGAAAACAAAAGTAAATGTTTTCCCTCTCCTCTGCAAGAACTTGCTCAGAAATACAGGCACTGTCTTTCTTCTGAGGCTTTCAAAGACCTCAGGGAGGTGGAGGACTAGAGCTACCAAATTTTCAAGAAAAAGCACTTGAATTGTGGGGTCACTAAGAACAATTTCTTACACCCCTACTAATCCTTCAGTGAGGGACTCTAACTGTGCCTGAAGAAAATCCAATATTTTTATAATGTTTTAAGTAAGTGTAATAAAATATTACTGATACAGGAAAATAAAAACTTCCAACCTGAACAATATCTGGGACTAGTTTGTGTTCTCTAAAATTGAAGAATGAATTTTAGGAACAAGGGAGGTTAAGAGCAGAATATATTTATTGAGGGAAAGAAAGCTTCTGTCCCAGAGAGGGACGGAAGAGGACCAGAGTGGGTTGCCATGGACCTTGCCCTTTCCAGAGACTTTATAGAGTAAAACCCTGAGGTGAGGCAGATCCAAGATAGGGGGAAAATGGGAAATTACAAGGTGGGCATGAGGTGGGACAAGACTATGGTCAGCTAATAAGATTACAAGTATAATAGTTCAGGTAAAAATGGGTAAACTTGGATCAAATGGGGAAGTAAGTCACAGAGCAAGTGGGCGTGAATACAGAGCAGGGGTTTTTCCTGTAGGGGGTTGGGCTAGTGACTCTTTCTGGCATTTTGAAGGTGGTAGTTACTTATTTAGAATATCAGTCCCTGATGTTCACACCTAGGGAGGTATTTGGGTGCATTTGTTTAGTCCTTTTGTCTTGAGGTCTGGTCCACATGTATCTTATCTTGCCTTTCATGTTAGCTCCTTTAAGGGCCTGGCCCTGTCTGACCGCCTATGACATTTCTATCTAACTCAGCTGCCTATAACATTACTATCTAGTTCATGTAAGACATTTATAGCCATCATACTTACAATAAATATATGGACTAATTAATTAATAAGAAATGAAAAAATATTACAAGTTTGCTAAATTCTCTTCCTGTAGTTGGGTAGGGTCACAGATAATAGTACTCACTGAAACTATCCATAAAAGCTACATTATTTTTTATGCCTAATACCATGAAATATGATAGCACATATGAATATTACTTAGTCTTTCTTGATTTTTCACCTGTAAAGCTATAAGCATTACAATCTGTGGTAGGAAAAGCAATGTTTTAACCTTTTAGTAATTTACAGCATTACTTCCTATGCCTGAAAGACCAGTCTGTATGGTGACAGCAGAACTCTAAAATAATTTTGGATGATACTAAGATAGTTCCTTCAACTCTGACTGGAAATAATATCAAAATTCGACCACTAGTTAGCAATACTAATCCCTTTGCTTTGAAGCATACCCCCCCCTTGCCTTGAGGCATGTCTTCTATTTTCCTATATATCTGTATCTTCCATAAAACCATCTATGCAATCAACTGATGTTCAGTAAGAGTGCCAAGAATCTGCAAGAGGAAAAATATAGCCTCTTCAAGAAATGATGTTGGGAAAAGTAAATACCAATATGCAAAAGAATGAAATTGGAGCCTTATTTTAAACCACATACTGAAATCAACTCAAAATCTATTAAAGTCTTAAACATAAGACCTTAATAAAACTCCTAGATGGAAATGTAAGATAAAACTATTTGATAGTGGTTTTGGCAGTGATTTCTTGGCAATAACACCAAAATACAAGCAACAAAAGCAAAGTGAATAAGTGGATTACGTTAAACTAGTTTCTGTACAGCAAAAGAAAAAATCAACAAAATAAAAAGAAAACCTATGGAATGGGAGAAAATATTTGCAAACCATGTACCTGATAAAGGATTAATATATACAACATGTGAGGAACTCTTACAAGTCATTGGCAATAAAACAACTCAGTTAAAAATGAGTGAAAGAACTGAATAGATATTTCTCCAAGGAATACATACAAATGGCCAGTAGATACTCAGAAAGGTGCCAAGCAACACTAATTATCAGCAAATTACAAGTCAAAGTCACAATGAGATTTCACTTCATAACTGTTAGAATGATTTTTATCAGAAAGATGAAAGATAACAAATGTTGATGATGAAGAGAAAAGAGAAATCTTATACACTACTGGTGGGGATGTAAATTAGTACATTCACTATGGAAAATAATATGAGGCTCTTCTAAAATATAGAACAAATATTTGATCCAGCAATCCTAATTTTTAGTGTACTTTGAAAGGCATTGAAATTAGGACCTCGTAGGGATATTTGCACTCTTGTACTCATTAGCAATATTCATGGTAGCCAAGACACTGAAGCAACATAAGTGTCCATCAGTAAATCAATAGATGGGGAAAATGTAGCATATATATACAATGGGATAATATTTGGTCTTAAAAGAAAAGGAAATCCTGCCATTTGTGACAACATGGATGAATATGGAAGACATTATGTTAAGTGAAATTAGTCTAATACAGAAGAACAAATATTTTGTGATACTACTTATATGATGAATTTAAAATAATCAAACTCATAAAAACAGAGTAGAATGGTGGTTTTCAAGAGATAGAAGAAGGGAGATATAGGGACACATCAATCAAAGGGCAAAAAGTTTAAATTATATAAGATGAATAAGTTTTAAAGGATTATAACATAATACCCGTATTTCACAATACTCTATTTTATATATAAAAATTACTACAATGGTAGATCTTCTGTTACATGTTCCTATCAATAAAAACAAACACTAATAAATAAGAGGGAAGGATAAAATTTTGGAGGTAATGGATAAGTTCGTGTCACACATTATGATGGTTTCATAGATGAAACTCATCAAGTTTTAAATATGAAATGTACATAGCTCTTTCATATATCAATTATACCACATATCTTAGTTACTTTTCTCATTGTTGGGACAAAATATGACACCTAGAAATCAAAGGAGCAAAAGTTTATTTTAGTTCAGTTTATAGAGGTTTCAACCCACAGCCATTTGGCTCCAAGGGAGGGTGGCCAGTCAGAAAGGCATCACAGAGGAGAAACAATTCATGGTATGTCAGGCAGAAAGCAGCAAGCAGCATCCTGCCTTCCTTCTTTACCTTTATATTCCGTCCAGGCTACAGCCCTATTGACTGGTGCCACCCACATCCAGGTTTCCATTGTCTACACCTAAAACTATGCTAAAACCATTTAGTTATCACACAGCCATGATCCAGTCACCTCCCAAAAGCCACACCTATTAGCACATGAAGTTTTGTCAGGACATCTCGATACAAGCCATATCATCAATAAAGTATTTTCAAGGAAGAGACACCTCTAAAACAAAAGGCAGAATTAAAAAAAAAACAGATATGATTGAAAAATACTAACAAAAACTCCAGGGTTGCTTATTTTAAATCACTTACAATAAAATCAAGGCAAAAGCATAATAATAAATATGAGTGTCATTATATAATAGTAAACAGTTAAATTGACCAGGAAAACTAACAGTTCTAAACTTGTGTGTGCTTACTAATGTGGTTTCAGCATCTGTAATGAGAAGAATGGAGAACCCATATAACAGTTGTTGGCCCATCTTTCAGTAATTGATGGATTAATTTAATAGGTATATAAAATATTTGAACATAAAATTAGCAAGTTTAAAAACATATATACAATGCTGCATGCAATATTTGGAGTCCTCACCTATTAAAATTGCTCATGCATAAGGCCATAAAGTGTCAACAAATTTAAAGAATTGATATTATACAGACATCATTTCACAAACACAATTTAGTTACCGTAGAATTCAGTAAAAATATAGTTTAAAGAACATCTATCCATCTTACTATTTTAAAAACCATATACTTCTTAATAATTAATAATTTCAAAATAAATCAAACAAATATAAATAAACATTTTAAATTAAATTATTCCAAAAATAGTAGCTTGCAGGAACCAGCTAAAGTGTTACTACAGTGAAATGTATAGCCTCACAATATATCTATAGAAAAGAAAAATGGCCAAAAATTATTTAGAAGCAAAACTGTGGAGGACCACCTGGGTGACTCTCCTTGAAGGAGGAGCAATTGTCTCCACTTTGGCTAAACCTTTTTCCATGTATTGATATGTACAGAGTTGGCTAGGACTTTTCCTTATCCCTTCAGTTGGCCTTAAGCAGTGCATATTAGTCCAACCAGGTGCTGATGTGTAGTCTTTGAAGCAAAGGACAGTGCAGTGTTTCCCCAGGTCCCCCTTAGCTCCTGTGTGTCAGCCAGGGTGAGGTGGGATGGAGAGTACTGCTCCACAATGCTGAGAGGCTCTGACTTTCTAGGCCTTAAAAGATTACACATCAGAGCTGAAGTACCACCCTAAAACACTAGATACTATCTCAATTGTGTTATGCAGATTACTCTTTCTGCAGATCCTTCTCTGTGCATATTGCAGAAGTGGTTTGGGGCCTTCTACTTAGCCCAGCTCACAGCACTGACCTATTTCCCACCACTTCACAGTGACTCATCCTCAAGCCACTCCCTTCTTCATGAATGAATAAAATCTGAGTTCATTCCTGGGTCAAGGCCTTTTGTTCCAGTTCACCATCATCTTAGCTGGACTCAGGAACCCTTGATTCCCCACCATTTTGTATATATTACTGTGTCTTTATTTACACTGTGGGCTGCTCTGGAAGTGGTTGATTGGAATTAACTTGATAGGATTCCAATAACGTATCCATGGGATTACAAGTATAAACTTCCTGGACCTTGATGAGAATCTGGAGGGCTTTCTGTACATAAGAATGTTAAAAAGCAACAAAATAGAATAAACTCAAGGAAAGTAGTATAAAAATGAGAGAGATGGAAACAAAAATTAATAATTGAAGAAGACAAAGCTAAAATAGAGAGAATTAACAAAGCTAAATGTTAGTTTTTTGAAAAGATGAGTAAAACTGACAAAGCTGTTCAAAAAACTGCCACCAACACCATGTATAGGAGCTAGTAAGCAATATTATGGATGAAAATGGGGGTGTAACAATAGATGCACTAGAGTTTGAGGAAGAGAGAGGCTATATTGGAGATACAGTCAGCTTTCCACAGGAACATATTCCACACATATGAATTCAACCAACCACAGATAGAAAACATTTTGGAAAAAAATCTTACACAAAACATTGTTCTTCATCATTATTTCCTAAACAATAAAATGTGACAATCCTTACAGAGTATTTACATTCTGTTAAATATACAAGTAATCTGGAGATGATTTGAAGTGTACAGGAGGAAGTGTGTAGGCTACACACTTATTCTGTCATTTCTTTGAGAGACTGGAGCATCACAGATTTTGGTATCCATGGAGTGGTGTCCTGGAACTGATCCCCTTGAATTCCAAGGAACAACTGTGACTTCACCTTAAATCCAATCTAAAAATGTAAACAAATTGATCATTGTTGTAGTTTGGGGTTTTACAAGGGGGGCAATAAAATAGAGGACACATTTTATAAGATTATTTATAACTGTCACCCAAAGAATCATATACAAAAAGAAAGAATACTCTGGTTTCTTTTCAGATGGTACAAATCTTCTTCCATTTAAAAAAAGAAAGAGCAGGAAATCTATCCACACGCTAAAGACTGAAGAATCCAGCTGAGGACCTGGATCCCACGGTAATGTCCTGCATGAGTCTAGTTAAAGACCTAGAGTGCATGACAATGCCTCATGCAGGCCTGTTTCACAGATCTGTGCTGGAAAGGCCCAAAGGTCAATGATGGAAGCTAGAAAGTCTGTGCCACTGGGATGAAGGACCTGTGCTAGCAGGCTGAGTGATCTGAACTGGAGCCAGGAAGTGATGCTCAAAGAATCAGAGCTCCCCTGAAAATTACCCCAACCATTCTCAGCAACAGTGAGGTCCTGAGCTCCTCTGATGATGAGGAAAGCTGAGTGCCTATCAGGAAAGCCAATGCAACAAGCTTCTCCAAGAGACTGAGTAGTGCACCATCTTCCCCTCTGGAACTAGGAAGCAATGCTCAAAGTGAGGACCAGAGCTCCCTCAAAGTGAATCAGCCATTCTCAGTGACAGTGAGGTCCCAAACTCCTCCTCTGACAAGAACAGCCAAGTTCATCAAGAAAGCCAGCATGACAAGTTCCTCCAGAAAAATCAACAGCTCCCAGCAGTTTCTACCAGCTCCCAACAGCCTCTCTTCTTCCTCTCCAGTTCTGCCTCTTATGCTGCCAGCAACAGTCCTCATGTGGGCCTCCCACACCTAGCACCACACTATTTCAGTTCAGCTGTGTTACAAGTTGAACACCAGTTGTCAACCCACCAAAATGATTAAACAAAGTCTTCAAGAAATTGTACATTTTTTAATTGAGAGAACAACATAGGAGGACCCTATCTCAAAAACCTAACAACATATCATTCAGATGACTTAATAAATGAATTGCACCTAGTATTTAAGGAAAGTACAGTTCCAAATTAAGTATATTTTTCCCAGAACAGAAAAAAGTGAACATTCAGCAACTTATTTTATGAAGCTAGCATGATATCCAGTAGTATATAATCCTAGCAAGTTTACTGCATTTTGTTTTTTTTTTTTTTTTTGTTTTTTTCCGTTGGTTTTTCTCCGGTACCAGGAACCGAACTCACGACCTTGCACTTGCCAGGCAGGTGCTTTGCCGCTGAGCTAAATCCCCAGCCCCTTGCATTTTGAATGAAAGTTTATTATACACATCCCTTCCCAACCTCACATTAAGTGAGCTCTCTTGGTATCCTGAATTGAGCATAGTGGTACATTGATATATCACAAAAATCAGCAAATGCCACAAGTTAAATTTCTTTTTTCCCTCTCCTCATTCCTGCCCCTTACCCTTATTTTTCAGACAAATTGTTAAAACGCATCTGCATTTATTAGCAAAACTGAAAAGAAGACACATGGCATTTTGATTCATAAATGGACACACCAAAATTTTGAGCAAAATAACAGCAAGCTGCAACTGGAGTTGAAATGAATAATAGAAATTCTAACAACCTTGAAGTTCATATTCTAAGAGTTTTATTTTACTTATTGAAAACAAGAGGCTTGAGTAAAACAATAACTGATAGCTTAAGAAATCAGTATAGAATGTATGTACATATAGAAATATCTCACTGTATCCCATAAATATGTGTGATAAATAAGTGGTAATAAAAATGTTTCAATGTCTGGAAGGTAGAAATGTTAACTGGCCCAATACAATAAATGTACTTGTCAATTTATCACATGGTTCCCCATAACTTTATACAATTAAGATAATAATTAATTAAAAATGAAATAAAACTCAAAATATCAGGGCTAAGGTCTCAGTTTGACTTTTCTTTCATGGCCACAAATTGATGGTTTCACCTCGTGCCATGATGTTTTAGTTCTAAGTAGGAGCAATAGAAAAGGAAAATAATGAGAAAAATGTGGTGTTGGGGTTAGAAAAGCGAAGGTTTTTTGCAGAGAATTTCAGGCTTCTGTTTACATCTCACTGACCCAGAGCTCAACACAGGGCCCCTCCCGTTGAAACACAGACGGGCTGATTATTTTACTTCCCAACCTGTGAGCTAGAGGAAGGCAAAATAAAAGGAGGATTGTATGTTAGTGAGCTTGGAATGCAGTATCAGCCACAGGATATTTTACAAATTATCCATTAGAGTTGGGATTAGGGAAAGGAAAGGAAAAAAACTGCACATCATGACCAGGTTGTATTTAACTCAAGAGCACAATTTTCATGGAACATTAGAAAAATATTTCAGATTAGTGCAGAAGCATTGTCATCATCTCAATAAGTACAGAAGGATTTCAAATTTATCATCCATTCAAAATTTTTAAAAATTTTCATAGCGCACTAGAAATAGGAAACACCTGCAAGCCAAAAGCACAGCAAACTATATATTTAAGGGCAGGATATTAAAAGTGTTGAACTTAAAAATCTCAACTGAGAGAAGTATAAGCTTGTATATTTAATAAGGGACTCATATTCAGAATAATGAACTCCCATGGCTTAAAAACGACTACAAAAAGAAAATAGAAACAATAGACCATTCCCAGAAGGGGACATATGGAGAGCTAATCAACAAATAAAAAGACATTCAACTTTATTTGTAGTCAGGATGATGCAAACAACAATGAAATACCCAGTGATAAGAATAAAACTCAGAAAATAATAAGACCAGAGACAATGTCTAACAAATGTTAATATACTGCTGTGGGACAATAAGTTAGCGAAAATATGTTTGCAAAACCATCTGGTATTAGACAGTATATAACACAGAGAAGCTCATATGTGTGTAGTCTATATGATTATTATTTGCAATAGCAGAATAACTGAAAACAAGTGAAATACCACTTGGTAGGAAAGTTTAAAAATTATGTATGAATAATATGCCACTTGGGAAATGAATGATGCACAATTCATGTGTGAAACATCACATACACCAGCACAAGTGAAATTCAAAAGCAAAATTTTTAGCCAAAAATGGCAAAAGAACATATTCAATGTTTTAATTCAATGTATTCAAAATAAACACCCATATAATAAAATTTTAGATAAGATCAGGCCCATCCAGGGTAGTACGGCCATACACAAAACTTTTAGAGACCTGAAGAGTCATACACTCAAAATTCAGAAAATTTCTGGTGAAAGAGAAAAAAGAATGGGTGAAGAACCCATAGAGTTATCAGGCCACTATTAATGTTCTATTTATTTCACTGGGTGAGGGCTGTTTCGTCATTTATTTTTAACCTTTACCCTGAGAAATTCACTAAAATCCACATTTAGCCAGACTATAGCTGGCCAAATTAAAGCTGTTTAACCTCTCATTACAAAAATTGATCAGGTTAACAATGAAAAACTAAATCATATCAAGCAGGCTGTTTTGCATCCCTCTGGCATTAAGTTTCAATCTAACATTCTCCAGTCTTGAATAACTACAAAAATGACCCCTCACTGCTTAAATGAGGTGCTCAGCACTATTATCTTCTGTTTTATCAGGACTGTCTCAAAACATGATGCATCCCAAGGACACTAAACTCTCATTTATTGAATATAATTCTCCTACCCGTAACTTTCACAGACATGGTAGAGATTTCTGTGTGTGCAATCAAGAGGATGGGTCATGTATAAAGAAGAGGCAGAACTGACCTCAAAAGAGGCTGTTAAATCTCTGGTTATTAGATCAAACCACGCTCATCTATAGAAAGAAAAGTGACCCTCCTTTAACAAGAAAGGAGCACGAAGATAAAAATAACATTTTAATGGCAAATTTCTATAAAATATGAAGAGAAGCCAATGACTACCTAGAAATATATGCACACTTCCATGATACAATTTAATTTTATTAGAAAATATTTTATAAGAGAGTTAGCAAGCTCAATTACTTATAATGGAGAGAAACATAACAACATAGGAGAGGAATTTTTTTTTACTAACTTCCTCCACACAGCAGTTAAAATCAGCCAGTGCCTTAGAAAATTTTCAGGTAATACCAGAAATTACCCAGCATGCCCCTCCTATCTCTTATGTAGTACTATTCACCATGAAGCAGAAATCATTACACGGCTATTTAGCTTTGGACCCCTTTCAATAGAATATGATGATCTCATTAAAAGCTGGGCCAGAAGGCGTGTGGGACCTCTGTGTGTGTGTGTGTGTGTGTGTGTGTGTGTGTGTGTGTGTGTGTGTTTGTGTCTGTGTACACAGATGCATTCCTGTATGAGTGCAATATCTAATCAATAAAAATTTTATACATGTATAAGAAGAATCCCAATGTCACAATGTTTCTAAGACCACCATTCATAAAATAAAAGCCAAAAAGGATCACTTTGCTTTGCTTTATTTCCTTTAATTTTCAATTTTAGCTGTGTCTTTTTTGTGAAATCTGGTTTTCGTTTTCTGTGAAAGTTCTCCTGGCTAACCAACGTCCACTGTGTCAGTATCAGCAAGGATTGTTATTTAGCTTCTGTGATCAGAGCAAATGAGTAAAAGATTAGAACAGATCCTGTTAATAAGCAGTTTTAAATTGTCAAAGATCAGATGAAACCAAAGGAAATATCCTCAAGGAAAGAGTGACCCTTCATCGTAGCTAGTCAGCTGTGACTTACTGAGTGACGCACCGAAGGGGTGTGCTCACGCATGAATCTGGGACTGACTGACCTGCAGACATGCCAAGTCACTAGCCAAGGGGTCTGCACAAATCATTCATGCCCTCATTTCAGATTGAGAAGCACATACATCTGGCACTGTTATGCTTGACTGGTACTAGCTTGTGGCATATGAGCAGCTGAAGAATAAATTTAGGGACATTATTAACCATGACCAAAATGTGTTGCTCTATTTCGCTAGATTAAAATAACAGTTCCTGTTTTTCTAAATTGTAGTCATTTTAGTATTCTAGTATGTGCATTTCATTGTCAGTTACCAGTACATTTATAACCAAACAACTCATAAAGCAGATATTTACAATATGTATGTATCTATTTTCCAGCAAAGCAAAATTAAATTTCAGGAAGTGTAAATTTAAATAGGTAGCTTAAAAGGCATATAAGGACACTTAAATATGAGGGACAGATGAGACATTTATGTGCAGCAGTGTGTGATGATGCAAAATTAAGGTAGTCTAAGAAAGTATTTGAAGGTCTTCCATGACCAGATACCATCCTACATCCTGCATGATACAGAGGTGCAAAATCTAATTGGTGCTTCTAAGAGTGCAGAGGGCACAAAAGGAAATTATCTATGCAAAAAAACCTCCATTTTCACCAGAGTTAAGCCAACATAAATGAAGAAGAGACGATGCATACAAGAAATTCTTATAGGTAGCATCTAAAAGAATTTAGAACTCATTCGATGTGGAAGAAGAGGAAAAGAAGCATAATAAAAAATTATATAACTAGTGACTAGAGGTATAACTCCATTACAGAAGAACCAAGTAGGATCAAGTTTGAGTGGAAAACATGACATTTGTGCTTTGACTTCGAAATGCTTTAACTTCACTCTCCTATGAGTGTAACGTCTGGCATTGTGGAAAGGAAGAATTTTTAATATTGGCTGGTTATAGTAAAGAATGGATGAACGGTGACAATTTCCTAACCCATCACAATGTCACCCAGCTGGTGAAAAAGAAGCTGTTTCCCTCATCTCTCAGCTGTCTCCAGTTCAGACCAGATGTTGCAGGAACTGGAACAGTGACTAGCTTCTACACTGCTAAGGAGAGATCATTTGGACTGCATTTTGAACATGAATTCATATAGTTTCCGATTATGTTGGTTCATACTACACTGAATATTTAGAGTTAAAAGTTTCTTTATTTATCCTCATCTTTAGAAATGGAAAAAGTTTTCTAAGCTCCCTCTTGGGAAAAACATCACTTTAACTGAGAATATAATATAGCAAATATGAGAATAGTTGAAGATGAGATTCTAAATTAATAGAGAGAAATGTATGATTCAAATGATCAAATTTGCCAGGTGTGCTGGTGCATACTTGTAATCCCAGCACTTGGGAAGCTGAGGCAGGAGGATCCTTGTGAGTTTGAGGCCCTCCTGGGTTACAAAGTGAATTCAAGACCAGCCTGAACTGCATAGTGAGACCTTATATCAAAAAGACAAAAAAAAAAAAAAATCAAATTCTACTGATTTGTTGTCCACCGTGCTTGAAATTGCATGATCATAAAGGGAGGTTTTACTGTTTTGCATAGAAGCTATGGTTTATGTAAAAGGATATGTTATGTATGAATTAATAATTACTAAACAATAAGGAATGAATCTGAGGAAGGTTGTGGGAAGACTCTGACCAGAGGAATGCTTGATATGAATGTAAGATGAAAAGATCCTGGGAACAAGAGTTCTTAGGCTTGTGGAATGCGTGGTCAAAGATTAGCATAGATCTGCAGGACAGCAGTTGAGCAGAACCAACAACAGGTTATTCTCAGAAATGTTTGCCCTGATCATTGGGTTCCTCCTGTCCTCCAATAAGTTTTCTGCCTACCACGTTTGCTTAAACTAGGTTAGCATACATCATGTACCAGGCTGTCCCTTTCCACCCCTGTCCCATGACCAGAACTTCTATACAAGTGTTGCAAATGTCTTTCTTCTACATCTTTGTTCTCATATTCTTCAATTATAAATAAAAAGCTATGGAAGTTTAGGTTTGGGGCTGTTTCTGTTTCCCTCTCTTGCTGAAGAAGCAGACCCTCTGTGCTTCTCCGTATTGAACTAGGTCTCAGCTCTGAGTCATCTTTCGTTTCCTGTGCCACCACAGTGACATGGCAACAGAAGGTCATCTCCACAGAGCTCAGTTCAGAAACAAGGATATGAGCACTTCCTGTATTGATTGTGAGAAATAATTTGGTAAGCCACTCAATACCATGAAATCTGTCAATTTCATGTTACCAACAGTACCATAGTCATTTAGAATAATAGTTTCTATTTAGCTATTCTAAACAAGAACTTCATTCACATAAATAATCATATATTGTATAAAATATACTGGGCATAGAAAAATACCAGAATGTTAAATCATTATTCTCATTCATAATTTTAGCATTGGATTCACCTGTTTCATCCTTTTCTATGTACACAGTTTTGAAGTGTAGGGACAGGGCTCAGTGTTCCAGATCCTTCCACAAATGGATTCATTTTCCATTTTCAAATTGGTCTGTATAAGGGTTGATGGACTTTTTCTTTTTTTTGTCTTTTTGAGACAGGGTCTCACTATGCAGTTCAGGCTGGCCTTGAGCTCATTTTGTAGCCCAGGTTGGTCTCAAACGCACAACAATCCTCCTGCCTCAGCCTCCTGAGTGCTGCGATTACAGGCGTGCACCACCACATCTGGCCTTGGGTTAATAGATTTTAATTTACTTATTTAAATTTATTTTAACTGGTACATAAAAACATAAAGTTGTACGTTAATGAGGTATCATGTGATGTTTTGATTATGTAATTTTTGAGTCAGATTAAACATCTCTATTTCCACCAACATCTATCATGTCTTTATGATGAAAATTTCCAACACTTTTTCTTCTAGCTTTCAAAAGCATACAGTACACTGCTGTCCTCCCTGGTCACCCTGATGCCTTGCCTACCAGGCAATGAGGAGAATGTCCAAAGCATAAAGCCTGTCAACTGGAGGCTAATGTCAGCTACTCTGTGGAAATGGGGTTGGCCCAGATTTTCCCACTAACAATTAGGAAGGGGCTTATTTATTTATTTACTTAGTTATTTACTTAGTTATTTTAAAGAGAACTAAAAAATACAAAAATAAAACAATAAAAAAACAATAAAAATGATACAGAATTTCAAAACAAGATGATAGGAAATTAACAATGGTCATTATATTACATATTGCTATCTTCAAAGTAGTTGCTCAGATTACCAGATATAGGTATGCAAGACTGATCAAATCATTAAGCATTATCTGTTTCTTTCAATAAGCCAATAGAAATTAGTAGTACAGTTATCTTAACTATCTTGTGTGTGTGTGTATGTGTATCTATTTCAAGAAGGGGCATTTTAAAAAATGGTGTGCTATATTTCTACCTTCACCAGAAACCCCAAATCAAATGTACATAAAAGGGGCTGGGGATTTAGCTCAGTGGTACAGTGCCTGCCTGGCAAGCACAAGGTCATGAGTTTGATTCCTGGTACCAGAAAAAAAAAAAATGTACAATAAAATTGTACATTTTATTTTGAGGACTTTTGTGTATGTATACATTCTGAAGTCAAAGAGACAATTAGTATTTTAGGTAGCTCTATTTTAATTTGTGCAAAATATAATATAGAATGACAAGTACATTAGAAATTTATATATAATCATACCACTTTCATCTTACTAAGTCAGCTAAAGATTTATGAAATTTTATGTAGACTAGAATTCTTTTGTCCATGGTCTTCTTCATGGGCCTGTCCCTCCTCAGAAAATATAAAAATAATGAGTTGTTTCTAATACTTGGTAATAGTCACTTCCTAGATATTATGAATCAATTTGATGAGCTATCTATATCAGCTGTCTTACACACTTAGCTCACCCAATATGCACACATTTTGGCCTTGTATTGAAATTTTTGAGCTCATCACATTTCTAACTGAATTTTTCTTACATCTAAGATGGGGAAAAAGAAGATGAAGGGGGAATCTGAAAGTATTAAATTTTTCTAATACTGTACTGGTAGCACAAAACTGCTATGGTTTCATTAGGAGATCCTTTTTTCTCTAAAATATATTGATGCAACTTTGGCAGTCCATTCAACAACGATTTGGGTATTGACTACATTTCTTAGCTATTGTTCCTGCATTCCATCATCATTCCAAGTGGGGAAAGAATTGTGTCCTTCATAATTTTCAGATCTTTTTCCAGAATGATTGTGCAGAATGACTGCTTTTAAAGAATTTCTGAAGTACCTCCACAGTTTTCCAAATTTTTGTGATGTCATAATTCTTCTGATAGCTATGTAAATAAATCCATGGTCCTGTCATGGAAATTCTATATTTACCATGTCTTAGTAACATTTCTCAGGATGAATACACAGGCGTTTTGGAATATAAGTACTTTTTTTGGAAAAAAAATACATGTGAAAAGTAAGAAAGAGAATGTTAGTAAATACTAGCACCACTAGTAGTATTAATATTTAAACCTCCACTGAGGTCCTCCTGTGGACAAGGACTGTCAAATTTATTTGACAGTAGTTCTTCAGTTAAGAACTTAATCTGTTCCACTATTCTGGGGAAGATGGCTGTGGTCATGTTCATCACCTGATATGGAGTTTGTGAACAGAAACAAATTGTACCAAAATGTTTCTGTTTGTGAACTGAACTGTTCACAAACAGAAACATTTGTGAACTAAAGTATTACTGAATATATTACCTCCTTTGCATGGTGGTGCACGCCTGTAATCCCAGCACTTGGGAGCTAAGGCAGGAGGATCGTTGCAAGTTCAAGGCCAGCCTGGGCTACAAAGTGAGCTCAAGGTCAGCCTGAACTTCATGGTGAGACCCTGTCTCAAAAAGACAAAATAAAAAAAAAATTACCTCCTTTGATGCTCACAGTAACCATTCCACTGAGGCATAAATATCTTCAGCAAGTTATCAAAGGTCATGTAGTTTGTAGGCAGCAGAGCATCCTACTGTCTTTCAACATTAACAGTCTGTAGTACTAAGTTCCTCCCTAGGGTTTTGTTTGCTTTCAATTCTACTTATTCTTAATTCTATTTAATTTATCATTAATTATAGCAACTTTCATGCCTTCCTTTTATGAATTGCTATACTATGTTTAGTATTTAGTGTGATACACATAATATAGAGCCCTCAAAACAAGTATACATCAAGAACACTTCTATAAATATTTTAATACTAAATTTATTGAGACATCATGAGATTAATACAAGTTACGTTTGGCCTCTATAATTACAAGAGGCACTCAGAGTAGTGGCCACTAGCTTCTAGACATTTATTCATATGGTGAGTTGCTAATGTGTGTGTATATATATTTTTTGGTAAACTCTGTATTTTCCGATAGTCAAAATCTTGAAATTATCTATTGTTACATACTTCCCTGCTAAGCACTCATGAAGTTTTGTGTATATCTGACAGTAAATTTAGATTATAAATACACTGATTTTAAAAACCTATGAACTGGAAATATTACCCTGCTTCTCAGTTTTAAGTGGATTCCTAGATAGCTATGCTTTTGTGTTAATAGGAACTATTTCAATGGATACAAAACTCCATTTCTAGGAGATACCTTGATTCCATTTCATAAGGATGCTTCACACCCCTCCTCCAGTGCATCAAACTTTCATATTTTAGATAGAAATATTAAAAAATGTTCCATTCTTCATCATTACATCTTCAGAGCCCAGAGATTAAGCTCATTTGACATTATTGGTTCTGCTTACCTCTTATAATACTATAGAGATTCAGTAGCAAAGTTTAAAATTTAACCTTGGAATTATTCAGAATTCAGACACTTGAATTTTATTCCCCCAGTCTTCCTTTAAATATTGAAAGCCATTTAAATTAGATTAAATGTTATCTTTGGGAAACAAGAAATATTCCCTTGAGGCTATTCTCTCCAGAACAAGACAGTATTATTATGAGAGATCCTTATTTCTCAAATACACTAGACACTATTACAGGGTTTCCAAAGTAATAAATAAATTATGCTAATTTGTATGCAATTAATTGGAGAGATAAGGACAAAGGAAAATATGCTAATGGGAACAGTGGTCCAGCAATTAAAGCATTTTGAGGTTAGCAGCTGCTAGCTATGTATCTGGTTGGCTGGCTGTGACTATTTGCATGTTGGCAGGCTTTGGAGAAATAAGACTGGCTGCTAGCCAGCAACCTTGACTCAGAGACATGGACCCTAAGTGGTTGGGCTTATCCTTAATAGTTCCTGTGAGTGTCACGCTGAATTGGAAAAGAATAAAACATTTGCAAGCAACAAAACTGTGGTTCTAGATTCCACATCTAATGCTGATCTTCTCTGTTTCTCCATCAAAGACTCCAGCACAAAAGAAGCACTAGCCATTCTAGAACTGGGTTAGTTGTCTGCCATAAACCATGGGACACTGACTGGAACACATGACAAGGGACAGAGAAAGAATATCCAGATTGGTCGCTGACTCTAGCCCATTTTCCTTAAGCACTATGTGATGCTAAGGAGGAGGATACGGACAATAAAACAACAAAAAAACAATGAAATGTAGTTTGTAGTTCCTCAGTGTTACCTTATGAGAAAAGAAATTCTATTACATCGATCATTAACATGAACTAAGTTGAGTCCATATAGTTATCTTTAAAATTATTTGGAATATTCACTATTATTAATAAATACTTTCAATTTACTTGCATACTTTAAGTGGAGCTCACCTATCTCCAGAATCTAGCCTGCGTTAAACTACAGTGAAGTATACCAGCATATTTTTCAGTGTATTATCTCAGGCATGTTCAATTTTCTCACTCCCATTATAAGATTGATTCCATCTATAGCTACCTGATCAGGAAGGCTCTGCAGAGTTTATATTTGTTCCTATAGTTTAGATAGTAAGATTGAGCCAAGAAAAGGCTTGGTGACTTGCTGACGATCAGTGGGTAATTACTGAAGGATTTAAATCTGCAGTTGAGTCCCCTGCAATCAAGATCAACGCCCTATCCTACTAGCCAGGCATTTTCAATATTTTTATCTGCAGGTTATATAGTTTTAAGACTCTATCCTCCCAGGAAAATAAATCAGTGGAAACATCTTTGCATCCGTAATTATGGCTTGTTGAACCCTCAGCATTCTGACTTCTCACATTAATTTAATCATTCTGAACTTGATGTGGGAACAAAGTATGCTGTTCTTGAATTTTTCTTCTCAGGGTTCCAAACATGTTCACTGAAAATAGGAGTAGAGGCACAGTGCTCAGATTTTCTCAGACAAATCCCAGTGACTCTCCTGCTCTGATTCTGCCTCATATTTAAAATCTATCCAAGCCTTTGTGATAAAGAATCCTCGAAGTCATTACTCTGAGCCTGCAACTAGGTCTTGTCTCTTTTCATCAATGATTAATGGTCCTCATGAGCTTGCCTTTGACTCCTATTTTTCAGAATTCTTCTATTTTATAATACACGTACACAACCTTAAGTAATAAAGGCTTATCCAAAGAAAAATTATTGACTATTCATCTCCTGGTCTTCTATAAATCTTCTTCATCTCTCCAGCTGCCTTTTTGTTTACCACTAGATATGCTTTATACTGCCCTTTTAACAAATAGACCTCGTTCCCATCCCAGTGATTGGTTTTGCTGACTGAATATGAGCTTACTCCCTCGGGCTCATCTTGGTTTTTTTAGGGGACATTTCAGGATCTAATGCAACACTTATGTTACTATTTGTAGCATACAACAAATCTATGCACAGATATTTCTTTGCAATGCTTTTGGTCAAAGATGCTTAATGGTTTGAAACTTTGGGTAACACTCTAGGAGTGATGTAATTTAGGAGTACTAGCTCTCTTCCAGAAATCTGGGGTCTCCCCAAGACCAAATTCATGGATTAGGTCCACTACTTTGTGCTAAAAAAGTACAAACACATAGAAATATGAATATAAATACACAAAGCAACACCTAAATGGTAAGATTATAGGCTCCTAAATTCTTCCATTTCAGCTTTCTTTGCCATTACCTGCTCTAGTGTAAATTCCCCCAAAGGAGCCGAGCTCTCCAGCTTGCTCCACTGTCCCCTTTCTTGCTTTGTAGTTTGACCTCCTTATCTTTTGCATGATCCTAACACAGTACTACTCCCTGTGTGAGAAAAGTAGTCTTTTCCATCAAATGGAAAATCCATTTTATATGAATCTCTTTTCATAAAATCCCATTTGTGTAAAATGTACACATGCTTGTCTCACTACTCCCTAAAGAGACAACGTAGGACAAAGGGCCATGCACCAGTCCACCTGCAATAAATTTTGTGTGCAACAGACTCCTGAGTCACAGGATCTGTTCTGCAAATACAACCTCTTTAAACTAGGAAACCGGTTAGACTGTGAGATCATGCTACCACCAGTAGAGCAGACATAGTGACGTTGGTGCATCAGGGAAAAAACCCAGACAGATTACTTGTTGAGTGCGCTGATTTGCTTTTTTAGCCTTGCCACACACCCTTATACAGAACAAAAATCCTTGCCAAGATACCATCTAAGGTTTGTTTTTTTGGTCTACTTCTAACACTGGAAATTTTGTGTCTAACACATGGGTGTGGTTCTCCACCAGGAAATTTCAAATATAGAAAGTAAGCATTTGGACTTTTGAAGCAATTAATGGAGTGCAGGAAACACTACCACCAAATATGGCATCTTTATATATACAGGACTATAAGATGAAGGAAACTGAGAAACATATAGTAGCAGAAGTGTTCTTCTGACTTCTCTCTTGAAGACTTTCCCCTCATGTGACACCTGTCACACACAGTGATGGATGGAGCATCAGAGAGACCAAGAAGAATCTGAACAGACAAGCTTTGTTAAATTCTACTCAAATTTATTACCTTAGGTTATAACAATTTTTGTCCAACCATATTTCTACATGACTATCCACTCTTCATCAAACCTAGGCATACAAATACAGTTTTCTCTGGGTCTTTGGTCTTCATTTCTGAAGGCTTTTATGTCACATAAAAGTTATATCAAATAATTTTGGCTATGCTTTCTTTTTGTTTTTCTGTCTTTTGTTATAGAGCTATCAGTCATGAGCATTGTGATGGATTAGGAAAATATATTACGCTTTCTCTTCAACAAAATTTTATGGCTATTGAATCTAAAAAATTTTAAACATGGCATTATATGTGTATGGCTTCCATTTTTTTAAAAAAATCTTTTTTAGAAATTCATAATTTATTCTAATTTTTAAGGCATTAGTCATAGTGGATTGAAATTTTGTTTCTAATGATCCTTCAGATGCTTTGAGAAGCACAGTTCTAACAAAAGCAGTGCCCCAGTTTGTCCAAAAAATTGGCAAATTTGATAAGAATGTCAATACCCCATGTTGGCAATAGCATGTAGAATACTACCCCTTTCTGCACTGTGGACTTGTGGGCACATGTATCTGATACAGCAAGCAAGTTCATCAAGAACGGTACTCACAAGAGATCAAAAGAACAGGAACAAACAAAGCTTTATTGAGTTAGCTGACAGATAGTCTCTAAACAGGAGCCAGAGAAGATGTACACGCCCATCTGGGTCTCACCTTAGGTTTAAGTACATTTTAGGTTTCATAGTGTCTATTACCTCATTTTGGGGACTCTTACAAGAATGTCACAAATTATCGCAAAGTTCACTTTTCCCAGAAGCTATTGGACAGTTGGATTCCAGATGACCATTGCAATTTAACATTTAGCCTACTTCCCATTTTGGCCCATTTGTTCTGTTCCCATTTTATGATTCTGCTCTTCTTTAAGTGGGTTGATAACTAGGGTGAAAAGTGAGGTCAACTACAGCTTAAGTGAACTTAAATGACTTTTCTTGACATAGAGTTTAAAAAAGAAAATGGAGTCTGTCTTGCCCTATCATATCCACATAACATTTGCAGATGTACAGAACCAACAGAGAAAGTAGCTTGCAAGGGAAACTGAAGGTGGTCCTGTCTGCCAAGTACAGTTCAGGGAGGGTGTACAGGATGATAAGAAGGAAAAGGAGGCAGCCACAGATGATGGTCATTTACATTATAGCAATAAAAGTTGGTTACAGAGAAATAGTTAAAAGTTTCCCAAACAGCACCTGGTAGTTGGCAGTGGATGGGAAAGGGGAGAGGGAGAATCGCAGGTGACTTGTAAGTTCTTTCATGAGCATCAGATGCACGGCAGTGACATGTTTACTGTAGTATAGTGTGGGATTTTCATTTTGCTTTGGTTTTGTTTGTTTGTTTGTTTTTGAAACAGGGTCTCGCTATGTAGTTCAGGCTGGCCTTGAACTTACTATGTAGGTGAGGCTGGGCTCTAACTCACAGTGATCCTCCTGCCACTGCCTCTGGAGTACTGGGATTCCAGGCATGGGAATTCCACCATGCCCAGAGAGTGTGGTTTTATAAATTATTTTGTTAACCTATACTCACCCAACCAAGACAATGTAGAGCTTTAGACCCTACAGTGTGCATAATAAAAACAATATTTTTCATTTTCCAATATAAACTTGCATCATGAGTCATGCCATCCCTTTTCAAATTCTACCCAGTGAGGTGCCCTCTGCTTTGTGGTTTCGGTACCATCTCTCTGCCTTGCTGAGATTAATGGTAAAAAGCACA
This sequence comes from Chinchilla lanigera, assembly GCF_000276665.1. Lineage (NCBI taxonomy): Eukaryota > Metazoa > Chordata > Mammalia > Rodentia > Chinchillidae > Chinchilla > Chinchilla lanigera. The sequence continues at coordinate 3,447,502 of NW_004955429.1, read as the reverse complement.
CAAAGCCTGGAAGTAGACAGCCATGGGCTCAAACCCTAGATCCATTCCATATAAACAGCAAAATTAACCAACTTACTTTAACTATCCAAACCTTGGTTTTTCACCTTAAAAATAGCAATAAGTATGGCTATGTATTTCAAAGTATTGAAATAATTGTAAGAAACACCCCTTCACTGACTGAGCAATGCCCGTATCATCTCTAATTGTACAAACTGTACATTGTACAGAGTATTCACGAGTGAGCAAAGACACGGTTGGCAGCCTTCAGTCTAGTGTTATAATTATGAAATAAGAAAATGAATGCACAATAATACAGATATATATTATGAGCAGGGTGATGAAGGAAATGTGCCGGATGTCATGAGAGAGAACAACTAACCCTGGTGAGTGAGGGACCAAGTTGAGATGGCAGAGCACAGGTGGAGAAAGATAGAGTGGCTGTAGGAGAGCTCACTGCAGAGGTGGCATTAAAGCTGGGGCTGTAAGAACATGTAGGATGTAGAAGACTGAGTGGAGAATGTTCCAGAAGATGGAACAGCAAGGACAGAGACTCTGAGAGAGAAAACCTGCTCTCAGGCTGAAGAAGACTGTGTTACTGAAGTCAAGTCCTCGCTTGAGAGGTGTGCAATGAGAGTGAAACAAGACAAATCATAGAGAGTTCCTCTAGTTTTCATCATACATTTCTTTCTTAACAAATTAAAAAAATGAGTCTCAAATATTAAATAAATGATTGGCTCTCAACTAGGATCTCCTGGATGGTTGATCCTGAGTGCAGAACCCAAGACTGTCTGGCTCTAATGTCCTGTCGGTTCCCACCATGCTCCTTCACCTGCATTCTCTCAATCATAGAAAGTGAAGTCTATACCCCAGTGCCATTCTCTTGCTAGTTTGCTACCATGTATGAGATTAAACAACAAAGGGTTGGCTCTGCCAAAGGGGTGTGGGATATGATTTCACACAGGCCTGGAATTCCTGTGGAATAAGGAACCATGCATGTTCAGCCATGCTGTTATTGCCAGGAGCTTGCACAATGAGAGGATGAAATAGAGTCAGTGGTCCCTGTAGTGGATTGATAACTGGTGGTCAACTCATAACCCCCAGCTGAAATGAGTAAGCGTGGTGCTGGGTGTGGGAGGCCACCTGGGGATTGTTGCCAGCAGCATAAGAGGCAGACCTGGAGAAAAAGGAGGAGGTTTTTGGGAATTAAAAGGCTACTGGAAATGGATAAATGCTGTTGGGATCTGGTAGAAGCTGTAAGGATCTGTTGGTTGTTTTGGAGGAGCTCGTTATGCTGACTTTCTGATGAACTTGGCTGTTTTCATCCTCCGAGGAGCTCGGGACATCATTGGCACTGAGAATGGCTTTGGTTCTCTTTGGGGGAGCTCTGGTCCTGTTTGAGCATCATTTTCTGGCTCCGGAGGAGAAAATAACACACTGCTGGTCTCCTGGAGAAGCTTGCTGCGTTGGCTTCCCTGATGGGAACTCAGCCATCTTGACATTTGGAGAAGCTTGGAACCTTACCGTTGCTGAGCATGGCTGTGGTACCTTTCAGGGGAGCTCTAGTTCTTCTGAGTATCGCTTCCTGGCTCTAGTGTGGATCGCTCAGCCTGCTAGCACAGATCTTTCATCCCGCTGGCACAGACTTTGTAGATTCCACCACCGACCTTTGGGCCTTCCCAGCACAGATCCATGAAACAGGCCTGCATGAGACGTTGTCATGGGCTCTGGGCCTACAGTTCGATTTGTGGGAGATACTGTTATGAGCTCTAGGTATTCAGCTGGACTCGTGCAGGACATTTCTGTGTGATCCAGGCCCTCAGCTGGATTCTCGGTCTATAGTCTGTGGACAGATTTCCAGCACTCTTTTTTTTATCGTTCTTTGGGTGACTATTACAAATAATCTTACAAACTATGTATCCTGTATTATACTGTTCTATTTGCAAAAATATTCCCAAACCAACACAGTACCCAAACATTTTCTGGCATAAGAGGAAAGAGAAATTTAAGAAGTATCTTTGAAAAACAGCACAAGAGCTAGATTTCTGTGTATGTGAAAGAGCTACTATTTTTTACTGTAAAGAGTATAAAAGATACTAAAGGTACCAGCAGTGGCAGTGAGGTCCACTAGATCCATTACTTAATATGGTTTAAGGATAATTCACTACTATGTTGATCCCAGCCTCAAGAAACATCTGCTAGTCTCCCCAGTGGAGAATGTGGTCCTACGTCTCTTTGCCTTTGATATCAAACTGCCTCTGAAGCAGGAGGAGACACTTGGACTCAGCTGCTGCAAGGCATAAGTTAAAGCCAATGGACACTGAAGAGTTAAGTGCTATTTGGATTGCACAAGCATATATAGAACTGAACAGTGGCTTCCTTTGGTTCACTGGAGTGAGTTTCTCCTGATCCTGAGGCCTTTGAAATGCTCCTCTGGGACCTAAAACAAAACCAAATAGACACAAAAAGAGACTAAATAATCTCCCCCTAAAGGAAGGAAAGACAATGACCTGAAAAACCATTAGGAAAATGCAATGACTGACAAGAGTGTGTGAGGTGCCTTGATTTATAGTTGTGGCTCCTTATATGCCTGAAAAAATTTAGTTCAAATGGGGCACAGAAAAGCAATTCTTTTACCAGAGCCTTGTCATATAACATCATTATAAAGGACACACCACCACTGGGAAGGAGTATTACTTCCTATTGAGACACATTCTGAATATCGCAAAAATATTCTTGCTTATTTGTGAGAATGTGTTTCTCAAACAGAAGATGGAATGTGTCTTTGCAGGAACTCATTTTCTTTCCCTCTAATGACATGGAAATCACTTTGTCTTTATTTTGCCAGCTTCTCTTTCAGAGGTTCCTAAGATGCCTGTCTTAAAATGGCTATTACTTCTATTGTGTAGAAATAATTTTCTTTGTGAAAAGTCCATATGCCAACATTCTATAAGGAATAATTTATATTTCTATTGATAGACTAGGAGAATTAGGATATTCATTATAAAAAAAAAAAAACTTCCTTCATATCTTCCAACTGCCTTCAACTGGCAAGTTCAATAAATCCTAATTTCTATGCTGGATATAATTAACACTTCTGGGCATCTTTTCCCTTTCTTCAGTGCTAGGGATCAAACCCAAGGGTCACCTCTTTCTGCTTAAAGCAGTAGTTTTTCATAGCATTGGTCAGGGTGCCAGATGATGATTCAGGGAACATATGGTAGAATAAGTTTCTCACTTCCTGACCAGAAAACATAATAGAAGAAAGCAGGATCTCATAATCTCTCACAGGAGCATGTTCCAAAGACCCAGGGATTTCTCATTGGACCCCACCTCCTAAAGGGCTACTACCTGCCACCACACCACCTTGGGGACCAGAGGACCTAAACTATAGAAGTTCGGTGTGTTCCCCACTTGTCAGACACCCATCAATCAATGCTGACTCATTTTTGAATCTTCAGTATGTTTGAAACTATGCTGAAGTGTAAGCTCAGTGAGAATAAGATCCTGATTTACCCTCCACTGAGTCCTAGAGTCTAGAAAAGATCCTGCCAAACAGTATAACATTTAGTGATGGGAGAAAAAAAGGAAGGAAAAGGGAGAAGGGCAAAATGGAAGGAGGAAAGAAATGGGGGAGAAATACAGCAGTAGATTCAGATTTTCTGGATTGACAAGTATAATTATAACTATTACTGAAATAGCTTTGCTGATGCAATCACTGTGTATAAAGAGAAGCAGAGAAGTTAAGAATATTTATCACAACTATGCTCAGTGTTTTGGTTTAGAGCTAGGGTTTGGGAGGACTAACACCTTAGGGACAGCCTGAATTAAAAGCCATGCTGAGTGACTTCAAGCATAGGTCTACTCTGCTCTTTTTGTTCAGGGAGGGCAAAGGCTTGGGCTCAGGGCTGGTGTCTGCAGGCAGAAGACCATAGACCTGCTCATCAGGATCTCACATTCTAATAAGGGACCTGAGGCTCAAGCATGTAAGTACAACACAGGTCTATGTGGACAAGAGTCCAAAGAGAGACTACCCCATAAGGGGCTGCATACTACAGTTGCTTGCTTTAAAGTGTGGGACATGGAGTTGGCTGAATAAGGAGCATTTGCATCTCATTTGGACAGGGAACAGGTTTAGAGTTTAGATGCTGCGTGGTTGTCCTTTCAGAGGCAATTAGATTGTCAGGCAAATTGACCTCTTCCCTTTTCTATCTAGAAGAACTGGAATTAAGGGACAGGCAGAGAACAAGCTGATTTAAAACTACTTCCTCCTCCTGTGTTCTCTATGTTCCTTGGCAGAGCCAAAAATGACCATGAAATTAGTAAATCTGAGTACAGCCTTCATCACATTTTATGACTTCAGAGGAAATAAACCTGAAACCTTACTGTCCCTCTGGTCTTGGCTCCAGAGCAGACATCAAAGGCTGAAATGGGATGAACCACATCACCCCAGTGCCCCACCCCCTGCCTTATGGTTCAAGTTGCTCATTTCCTTATGACTTGAAAGCTCTTCGATTTAGCCACTCACCATGGACTTTCTCCAAATAGAGGTGGCAGTTTGGTATATGGTTCTAAGGTTACTTGGATACTGAAAAAAACAAATCCCAGAAATTGCTTCGTAAAACAAAGTAACTGTCACCACTGAAGTTCTGTTGCAAGTAGTGACATCTTCATGACTTAACACATGACGTGAAGGTCACACAATTATAGTTTGAAGATACGTTGAGTTTGTGTTTTACCAGATTCTCAGATTTTAAACCCCAAGCACTCTGCATAGGAAAGCAAAGCAATTAACAGGAAAGTGTCAAGAGGGTTTTGCTTTTGGGAAGGATAATATGATGAACCACTATTTTGAATGAATTTGTGGAGCTTTACAAAGTCTGAAAGAGGACCATTTAGTTGCATAATACTAAGTACTAACTTTATAGTGTCTGGGACAAATAGCTGCTATGAAAAGGTGGGAGGTAAATGCTGCCACGTGATGCTGAAAGAAGAACAATAGCTCAAAATGTGTGGAGGAAATTGGTGTATTGGATTCTGATAGAAATCGCAGTCATCAGGAACACCTTGCTATGCCTGGGAATGATCTGTCAAGCAGAAAGACACCACAAGTGCCATTGTGAGAATGGTGGGTGGATTCATTTCAGTTTCAGGAAGATATTTTGACCAGAAAAACACTCTAAATGCACAATCAAGAGGAATGGATCGTCTTTCTTCTTTGTATCTATTCTCCTACTCAGAGCTGTTTTCTCAATTCTTCAATGAACTGCTGCAGGTAAATTAAATACGGCACGTGTTGACAGCTGGGAATTTCCACCAGGATGATTTGGTACCACCACCACACCTAGGGGACAGCAGCAATGTCTAGGGACATTTTTGGTTGTCATAATGGAAAGAGTGCTACTAACACGCAGGCAGTAGAAATTAAAATTTGGCTAAGCATCTTCCAGTGCATGGGACTGTCCTCTCTTCCACACCAAGGAATTAGGCAACCTCATTAGGCAATGGTGCTAAGGCTGAGAATTCCCTAGTTTGAGATAAATTTTGATTTTTTTTGCTTTTCAAATTATTTAGATAAGTCTTATTCTTAATGACTTTCAAGATAAAAATAGAAACTTCAATTGCAGGTAGTCAACACCTGTGATATCTATTTCTTGCAAATGTATGAAAAATATATTTACTTCTAATTCCCATGCTGTTGCTATCTCTTGCAATTTTCTGAGGAACAATGTAATCACACTGAAATAAAATCATGATAATTTATCCTACAGGTACCTACCACCCTCCACCTTGCAAAGTAACATAGCAAAACCCAGGAAAATGACAGTATTCATTTATCCAGGATTATTTCTGATAATCTCTGATGGATATCAAGTCTCAGTGAAAAAACATACTGCAGGATCCTTGTAATATTAATAACCACACAGAAATACTGTCAGTCTCAGAGAAAACTGATTCAATTCATATGATTCTTTGTCAACTAAGAATAGCTAACATCAAATGCTTGCTTTTTCCTAGTTTCTTTCCTAGTTGTTTTGTGTGATTCATTTTATCTAATGCTTATATAAGTCCTGCAAGACAGACATTAGTATTCCTTTTCAGGGATGTGTTGTCTCGAGCTTAGAGCAGTAAAGAAATTCACCTGCTGGAGTGACTTCCAGTGTATCAGACATGTTTTTCATCCTAATCTTTCCCCTTTTGGGGTCTGACAGGTATTAACTCAGAGATAACTGTGGTCACCTTTTGGAAAAAGAATCCACAGCACAAAAACACATTCATCTTAGCAGAACAGATGGATATTCCCACCCAGTGAGGGATTATTTTTCTCTACCATCTCAGCTTGGATAAGAGGTCTCCCCTTCTCTGGCCACAAATAAAAGCTGAACTGAATGGAGCTATATGACTACAATCTCCAATCACAGTGATCCTGCCCTTGTAGAGGACAGAGAGAGGTACAAGGAGCCAGTGTCATCAAGAAAGAAGGCAGACTATTCTGTGTCTCTTTCAGTTCCATACAAGTTTTAGGAATGTTTATTTCTAGTTCTGTGAAGAATACTATTGATATTTGGATTGGAATTTGCATTAAATCTACATATCATTTTGGTAATATAGAAATTTTTACAATACTAGTTCTGCCTATCCAGGAACAGGGGGTGGATTTCCATTTTCTAATGTCCCCCTCAGTGTCTTTTTATTTCAGAATACTATAGTTTTCATTATGCAGGCCTTTTTCTTCTTGGTTAGGTTAATTCCTGAGTATCTAAATATTTTCTAAATCTATCTTGAGTGGAATTTTTTCCTGATTTCTTTCTCAGTGGATTAATTGTTGGTATACAGCAGTGGTATTGATTTTTGTGTGTTGATTTTCTATCCTGTCATTGCTGAATTTATTCACTAGTCCCAGGAGTTTTCCGGTGGAGCTTTTTGAGTCTTCTATGGAAAGGGTCATGTCACCTGCAAAAGGAGAGTTTGAATTCTTCCTTTCCTATTTGTACCCCTCTTTTTTCCTCTTGCCTGAGTGCTCTGGCTAAAGTTTCAGGCACCGTATTGAACAGGAGTGAAAAGAGTGCATAGGCTTGTTTTATTCCTGATTTTAGAAGGAATGCTGTCAGATTTGCCCCACTCAGTATGATGCTGGCAGTAGGTTTGTCATAAGTGGTTTTAATCATTTTGAAGTTTGGTCTTTCTCTTAATCATGAATGGATGCTGGATGGATTTCGTTAAAGGCCTTTTCTTCAAACACCGTGATAAACAAATAAATCCTGAGAAAAAGGAGCAAAGCAAGAGGTATGACGAGACCAAACTTCAATTTATACCACAAAGCTACAGTAATAAAAACATGATATTGGCACAAAATAGACCTGTTTGTTGCTCAGTGGAATAGAACAGAGGATGCAGAAAAAAACTATGGGCACATTTAGCCATCTTATTTTTGACAAAGGGGCCAAAAATATAAATGGAGAAAGGGTAGGCTCTTTAACAAACGCTGCTGTGAAAACTGATTATTCACACACAGAAGAATGAAACTAGACCCATATCTCTCACCTTGTACTAAAATCAAATCAAAATGGATGAAAAACCTAAATATGACATGGGCATAGGCCAAGGTTTTCTGAGCAGAAACCCAACTACACAAGACATAACATCAAAAATCATTAAATGGAATTGTATCAAATGAAAAACTACACAGCAAAAGAAACAACCAAGAGTGAAGAGACAATCTGTAGAATGGGAAATAATTTTTTCCAGCTACTCTTTAGACCAAGGACTGATATCTAGACAATGTAAAGAACTCAAAAAAATGAAAACAAAATACAATCCAAAAAAAGTGCAATTGAAATAAATAGACACTTTTGAAAAGAAGTATCAATGACCAATACATATTTGAAAAGTGTTCAACATGCTTGGTACTAGAGAAATGCAAATCAAATCAACACTGAGATCTCATCTCATTTTAGTAAGAATGGCTATCAGCAAGGACTCAAAAGCAAAAGCTACCATGGATCTGTGGGAAAAGGAATGCTTCTACACTGCGGTTGGAAATGTAAACTCATGCAACCACTATGGAAAAAAATGTATCAGTTCCTCAAAAAACTAAAACTAAAAATTCCATCTAATCCAGCTATATCTCTTCTGGATATCTTTCCAAAAGAGCTAAAGGGATTAGATCATAGTGATAGATGCATGCCAATGTTCACAGCAGCATGAATGAGAAAGCTCAGTCTTGGAAACAGTCTAAATGTCCATCAACAGATGACTATACTAAAAAATGTGAGATATATATATATGAATGATAGACTACTACTCAGTCATGAAAAAGAATAAATTTTAGTTATCTGCAGGGAAATGGAAGGGCCTTCAGACTATGATACTAGGTAAAATAAATCAACACAGAAAGTGAGATATTGCATGGTTTCTCTTACATAAGAAAGTCAAAATATAGATAATTTAGAGAACAAAATACAAGACAGATAGTAGGAAATAGGGAGAAGGAAAGAGAAGAGGGTGAGGGGGAGATGTAGTAAAAACATCAATATGTTACATGTATATTTTGCAGTACCTTAACATGAGTGCAATTATTATGCACCACAAACATACAATAGATAGATAGACAGATAGATAGATGAGAAGGTAGAGAAGTATTTGCTAGGAAAGCTATTGCAAAGAGAGATAAATTACCACAGGAACATCCTGAGAGACAAAAATAAGGATCACAAACTCAAATTCTCATAGGACTATGACCTTGAGCAGGTAGAGAGTATAGCGACTGGGTTCAGGAACTCTGGCTCCACCTGCTTCGCTCTACACCCCAGTCACATTATATGTGTGAACTTGGGCAAAATCATTGACTTGTGCACAAGACCATGTAGCTCAAATTCTGCTTAGTTATTTGGGTTGCTTTGACCCCATTTGATTCCTGGGTATATACTGAGGCTCATTTAGATTCAGCTTAAATCACTCCACATGTAACAGAACAAAGAATTCCAGTTGCTTTGACTAAATGTTTGGATACTTATTGCTTACCTCAAAAGATGCCTAATAAGAATTGCTTACTTATTGCTGCTATAGACAGTAGGGGGATGGAGAGATGAACAGAGAAAATGAAGGGGAAAGTAACACACACCAAAAATGAGGGAGAGGGGCTGGGGATTTAGCTCAGCGGCAAAAGCGCCTGCCTGGCATGCGCAAGGTCGTGAGTTCGATTCCCGGTACCGGAGAAAACCCCCCAAAAAAACAAACAAACAAAAAAAAAAAAAATGAGGGAGAAAGAGTTGTCACAACTAGAAGGGAAAGAGTGAGAAGGAACAGCGTGGAGAGACGGAGGAATGGCTGGTGGTTAAAGACACTGTATTTATGCCCTTAGTGATGGAGGAAATGAGCCTTATGAATTGCCGTGTTTCTAATTTAAACAATTTGTAAGCTATAAATGTTTATAATGAGGGTAATTTGTTCAACTTATGTTAACAGAATAAAGTAAGACAAGTTGTTAGCCATGAAGAGATACTTTGCAGATTTGCAAATGCATAATTAATTTTTACTTGAATATAATCAATTCAAAGATACATCATTTTATGAAATTCAGAGAATTTATGTCTCTGATGAACCTAAAATGTAATTCTGCTTATAAATATGCTTGTGGCTGAGTTTGAAATATAAAAACAGGGTCACTGATCACATTAAAAAAGACTAAAGACAAATGACAAATACAAACCTGATCTTGATTATGCCATGGATTAAAAAAATAGTTGTAAAGGACAAGGAACAAATATACATTTGTGAAATAATATAATATCAAATAAAATTATCAGATAATCTTATTATAGTAATGTGACTATATTTTAAAAGTAAAATAGCATTGTTCTTGTGTTATAGAATGAGCTTGTTTTTAAGAGTTATATGATGAATTTTTAAAAAATAAAGTGACACAAAGCCTACCACTTATATGTGTCTTTCAAATGGTCCAAAAATAACAAAATAAGCTATACACAAATGCACACAGAGGGGCAGATATGGAAAAATATTAATATAAACCTAGGGATACATGGATATTTATTGTAGTATTCTTTAAACTTTTTTGTAGGTTTTAACATTTTAAAAATAAATAATAAGAAAATGCAGTTTTGGTATTTTTTGTGAAATGAGGGCTAATGTTATAACTCTATAGTAGAGTGATTGCCTATCTTGTGCAAGGGCCTGGGTTCATTCGCTAGCATTGCCAAAAAAAAATTGTGAAGTCAGAAGTCCAGATGAAAAGCAACTGAGATTTCTGAGGAAGTCAGTGTGAATAACGTAGCTCAGTAGGTTCAAAACATCTAATTCTCTAAACCCACACAAGAAAGATGAAAGCAATCCTACCATTTAGGCAATTAGTTGACTCTCCTGGAATCGAGCTAATACAGTGTCATAAAATGACCAGGCTCCTTAGGGGAGAATAGGAGTAGAAATTAGGAAAACTTCATTTTTTTCCTGAAGGCATCGATTTTATGAAATAAAGACAATCAGCAGTCCCAAATAAATGTTACATAAATGAGACAAAGGTCCTTAAGATCTGAAGAGAAAGCTAATGTATAGAAATATGCAAATACAAAATTCCAGGCTAGCTGTGCAGAATAGTAGCAGAGACTTTCAACTTCCCATAAAAAGCACCATGAGGATCACTAACTAACCACAAAACCTAATCACAGTGCCTAAAAATAAAAACAGCAGACTGGAGGTGTTACCATTAAGTCTACATCCTGTGGGATAAAAGAACATTCTCTACATCATGCCCCCTGCCTTCAGAAGCAGAAAGTGACAGAAAGCACGAAAAATAAGTCTTTAATCAATGTCAGCCCTGACACTGTGATGGGCAGATGCACAGTTAACACGGTCACCCTCAATGGTATAAGGATTGCTTTCTAGCTGGGTGTTTTCTGAACTGTACTTTCTTACTTCCCTACAACCTCAACAGCAGCTTCTGTAAAGGTCTCAGTAAAGAGAAGGGTATGCTTTGAATTGCAGAACACTGGCAGAACAAATGACGAGACAGGAGCATCCTTATCCCTGGGACCACTTACCAGGAAAGGCATTTATTCCCTAAACAAGAAAAAATTACAGTGAGGTTGTACCTTAGTCTGGCATAGTCATACAATATGATGGGTAAGGCAGACTCTCCTCAATGAAGCTAAGTGTTAACGAGTGTGAGTCCACTGGAGGTGGGCATGGCTTGGGTGGTGGCTGTTGTGCTCCTCCCCCTCACTTTCCTTCATTCCCCATACCCACTCAGTGGACTGGAACACCTTGCTTTGGTGTCCTGCATGGCTATCAGGGAGCCAACCTTCACTCCACTCCAACATGGATCCAGCTTAGCTATCAGTGTGACTCCTCCCACAACTCCAACCACTTCAGAGGCTAGGTTTGCTTTTTGAAGAAGGGGAGGGAGTACCCTAGCATGGCTAAGACCAGGCAGGGAAAGATCCACACCCATCAGCACCCATCTTCACCCATCCTCAATCCCACAGTTAGCCTTCCAGAAGATTCCCTGCTTTCAACCCTGCCTCCTCACTGGACCTCCACCATGACATCTGAGCCTATCTGGGAGCCCTGCACCAATCACAGGCCTGTACTTGGACCAATCACAGGTCTGTACTTGGACCAATCACAGGTCTATAGCTCCTATATATGCATCCCTTTCCCCATACACAGCTCCAGTTTGTCTAGGAAGTATACTCACTCCTCACCCTGCTGAAGCAAATCCCTCCTTGCTGCAGTAAAGGCCTGTTAAAATAGACTCTTTGGTAGTCTTATAAAGCTGCTTGTGATTTATTTCTCAGGTAATGTGTACTTCAAAATTCACAGGGATTCTTATCCTGAGTTGTGTGTTCAGAGTAACTGGTTCAAAAGAAAAAGTCATGAACACTAGAGGCTGAGGCCATTAGCACTGAAGAGGTTCAGATACCAGTAGCCAAAAAGATCAGCAGCAAAGAGACCAGCACTCATCAAAGTCAGTAGGTCTCTAGCACAAGATGGCACTGACTGTGCAGCCACCAGCAGCAACCAGCAGCTGGCTGTGTCAATTGTTGGCATCCAACATTATCCACTCTCATTTGGTGACACCCAGACTACTATCAGAGCTGTAATTTGCCAATTCATGATTTCTGTCTGTGTTGAGTAAAAGAACCCTAGGCTGACTGCCAACAAATGTTTGTTAATCACTTAAATTTCAGTGTCAGATCTCCATCTCAAAACAGAAACCAGTCAATGTTCAAGTGTATGGACAGAGGGGCTTTGGACCCTGCCCTTCTTGTCTAGGGTAATCTCATTGACAGATTCTCACCAGTACACATTACCTCACCATGGACAGAGCTTGCATTAACACAGACAAGGAATTTATTATAAAGAAAACTAATCATCATCATCATCATCATCATCACCTCTACGATAGCTCTATAGATTTTAAAAGATCATATCATACTCCCTCAAAAAATGTTTTCAGGTGAGGAAATGGGACCTAGTACTAAAAGACAAACTAAAAAATAAATGAAAGAAAATTTAAAATATGGTCTAAATTAAAACTCACATAATATGCAATAAAGAACAGAAGTTTACATTTAATTTTTACAACTGAATATTTAAATGAACAATACAATGGGTTTTTACCTCCTTTCTTTGAAAGTCTGTTTATAATGCAAAGGAAGAAATCGAAGGTGAAAATGATGAGAAAAAAATGTAATGAAAAGATATAGACTTAACCTAGTAATATTTTTGTCTACATAAAAGTTTCAGAATTGTGAGAAAACAGCAATCCACAGATTTAGAAGGAAATCATTAAAATAAAACTGCTAATATAAAACAGAGAAAATATCACAAAAGAGATCAGAGACTAAAGACATCAACTTCAAAATAACACAAAATTAGTCTGACAGCCAGCTTCTCCAAAATGGTAATGAGTGACAGACATTAGTAGAGAAAAATATACCCTTAAAGTGTTGACCAAATAAAACAAAACAGCAAACACATAAAAAGTTCATCAGGAATTGTGTTCTCCATAAAAACACCTTTCAAGAACGAGGTTGGAATGAAAATGATTTAAGATAAATAAAAGCAGAGTTTCTAAATAACACAACACATACAAAAATAATTTGAACCGAATATATTTCAAGAAGAAAGCTGAAACGGTATCTTTATAT
>NW_004955429.1:3381440-3434236 GCF_000276665.1 Chinchilla lanigera | reverse complement strand
AATGTAAATAAACACTAGAATGATAAAGAATGAAATCTAATCTGCGGGATTAAAATAATTAAAGCAATATAAAAATAAAATAAAGACAAAATATTTGCAAATCATTTATCTGCTAAGAGGTCAATGAAAAGACTATATAAAGAACTTGTACAACACAATAGTTAAAGTATAAACAAAATAAAAATGGGAAAAACACTTGAATAGACATTTTATCAAGGAAGACATAAATATGGCCAGAATGCACATGAAAAGAAGTTCATTATTAAACACTAGGGAAATACACATCAAATCATGAAGGGATATTACCTCATAGCTAATAGAATAACTACCATAAAAATATAGACAATGGTGTGGACAAAGTAGAGCTTTTGTACACTGATGAAGGGAATATAAAATAATATAGCAGTGGTGGAAAACAGTATGACAGTTCTTCAAAAAATAAAATTATCAGATGATCTAGTAATTTTATTTCCTGTTATGTGTAAAGGGAAAAAAAATAAAAGCATTGCTTGGAAGAGATATTGTACAAGGCTGACAGCAGCATTATATGCAGTAGGTAAAGGGTTGGAGGCAGCTCGAGTGTCCACAGATGGGTAGATGCAGTGGAATACTGTTCAGACTTTAAAAGGAAGGAAATTCTGACACATGCTACAACAGAGATGACAGTTGAGTATGTTATGCTAAACAAAACAACCCAGTCAAAACTAAGTACTATATGATTTCACTTAGATGAGGCAGTAACTCATAAAATAAGAAAGTAGAGAGTGATTGTCTGGAGCAGAGGTGAAAGCAGAAATGGAGAGTTCATGCTCAATGGGCTTAGAGTTTTAATTTTATAAGATGAAAGAGTACTGAGGCTGAGGATTTAGCTCAGCGGCACAGTGCTTGCCTGGTAAGCGCAAGGTCGTGAGTTCGATTCCCAGTACAGGAAAAAAAACAAAACAAAAAAAGATGAAAGAGTTCTGGACATTGGTTGCACAACAATATAAGTGTACTTGAGACTATTGAATTGAAGTTTAAAAATTTTGCAGAGTTTCACAGGCTTATTGGCTGCATCACTGTTGATTGTGAGCTCCTTGAAATAATTAGCACACTTGCTATTTGATTTATTGTTTATTCTTGTTTCATGAGGGATGGATATTTGAACAGTATAGAAAATCCTAAGTTGTTATAAAAATATTCTTCCAATGTATGGTATATTTTTACTTCCTTTATGAAAGGTTTTAACTATAATAAACTTTTAAATTTCTGTTTCACGAAAATAGCTTCTTTTTCTCTGCATCTTCTGAGTTTTCTTTTGTATTTGGAAACCATTTCCTATTAAGGATTTCAAGTGTACGTACATATTTTTTCTTCCATTACTTTCATAGTTCAATTTTTTATACTTTAGATTTTGATCCACATGGAGTTTATTAAGTACTCTAGTCAGATTTATTATTTTCCAAAAGGTTAAGAACTTCTTACCATTACTAGTTATTAACAACACAGCTTTTCCCAATAACTATGAAAACCATCTTTGCCTTACTATAAATTCACAAGTGTATTTCCATCTCTTTCTTGACTCATGTTTCTGTTCTATTGAACTGCTTACATATTTTTACTATGCTAGCACTATATTTTACTTTACTAGATATTGGCAAATCACAGATCTTATTTAGACCTTTATAAATAATTTCTAGCTATTATGTCAAACTGGGATTTATTACATTTTTGTTATATCTGGTTACTTTTATGCATATACAATTCTAGGTAACTTGTATAGTGTAAAAAGGAAACAGGAAGCTCTAATAAGATTATTAAATTTATTGATTAACTTCATATACATAACTCTGCAATAATGAGTCTTCCCATACATTGATATGGTATGTAATTCTACTGTGTCAAGCTTTTAAACTTTATTCTTTAGGAAGTTATAATTTTATTTTATAAAATTAATTACATTTATTGGTGTACATACATTTTGGTGTATATATTTGGGGTACATATTCATTGGTGTATATATATTTTATTGGTGTAAATATATATTTTAGATATATATAAAGATCACATTCATCATAAGGGATTTCAGCCTATACATGATATATCTTGATGCTCCTTTTTCCCCCTACCCTTCCTTTAACCTCTCTTCCCCTCCTTATTTACAAAAGCTTTGTTTCTAGTTTTTCCTTCTATTCTTTTTTCCTTTTCCTTTCCTTTCTTTCCCCCTTCCTCCTCCCTAGGTCCCTTTTACAATTGAACATTTTCTTCCTATTTCACAATAACAATCATAAATATATATGCACCAAATACCAGCACACCCAACTGTATAAAATAAATATGAACAGCTCTGAAAAATAAAATAAGCACTAACACAACTGAAATGGGATTTCTCAATACTCTACTGTCACAAATAGACAGATCAAATGGACAAAAAAATCAACAAAGAAGTATCAGAACTGAACCAAACCTGTGAACTTGGATAACTTTTTTATACTTATAAGCAAAATTGTCTTGGACAGGAAAAAACTGTACAAGTTCAAAAAGAATAAAGAAATGTAAGGTAAGAAAGAAAAGGTTATTTTGACATCATACTTCCTCAGCAGCAAGAACCAAGCTGGAGGATTATGGAAGAACACCTCCAAACTTCTGAGAGAAAATGATTGTGAGCAGCAATCAATATGAGAGCAAAATATAGACATTTTGCAGTGCATAAGTATTGAAAATGTTGATCCACTAAGTCCAAGAATGCAATGGAAATAAATTGTAGGACTTTGGTTTTACAATAACCTACTGAATAATGCTTTTCCCTGCCAAGATCAACTGAAATGAATGTTCAGAAACTGACAAATTCACAATAATGATGAGAGTAGAAAACAAATTATCAATGGACAATATTTTTAAAATATTAACAAGAGAATAAAATTGACAAAGGAGGGAAAAGTGGTGTAGCAGGGCAAGGTAAATGGCAGGAGAAGGTATGC
Source organism: Chinchilla lanigera (assembly GCF_000276665.1). NCBI lineage: Eukaryota > Metazoa > Chordata > Mammalia > Rodentia > Chinchillidae > Chinchilla > Chinchilla lanigera. Next base: position 3,431,276 of record NW_004955429.1, on the reverse strand, counting down.
ACTCTGGGGAACGTGAAAAATAACAATGCAAAAGCATTTTCCTCTCCCTGAAGAGGTTAGGAAGCATGATCCTGGAGGGTGAAAGAAAACTGCTTGACATAGAACAGTTTACAACATGTGGATAGAAGAGTTTGCATCATTATCCCCTTATCCCTATTCCTGTCCAGGCAGGGGACAAGTCCCCTAGGCAGAGTATGGGCTCGGGTCTTCCCTACCTCAGATGTCTACTAATCCAAAATCACAGTCACAGAATATTTCAGTATGACTAACTAATACACAGAATTCTCAAGCCAACTTTTCAAAGCCCTATCCTTTAACATTACCAGATATTTGAAGAGATCTTTAGACATGCAAGGAAAAGCCCTTGGAGAAAAATAGAAGACAGAAGCAATGAGGAAAATAGATAGAAGGATTAGGAATTTTTAAATCACTACTTGATAATCCTCAGGGGCTTTGGGAAGATCAGCACATTATGTAAGTCTTCTAATGAAAGAGAGATAAAACCAAGAAGATATTCCTAAGAGACAAAAGGTGGACAATAAAAAACAGAGAAAAAGGGGCAGAGGTAGTCAATTACAGGAAGTCTAACATCTCTCTAAAAATGTACTCCAAAAAAAGGAAAAGAAAAAGTCGGACTGCGGATATAGTTCAGTGGTACAGTACTTGCTTAGCATGGGCAAGGACCTTGGGCTCAATCCCAGCACCAGGAAGTGTGAAAGAAGAGAGAAGAGGGAAGAGAGAAGTGATGGGAGAAGAAAGGAAGGAGGGAAGGAAGGAAGAAGGAAAGGAAAGAAGGAGGGAAGGAAGGAAGGAGGGAAGGAAGGAAGGAGGGAGAGAGGGAGAAAGAACATCTACTACAAATAATGAAAAGATGTCCAGCCCTTACATATAATCACAAAATCTCCCCATGGGAGGAAGGAGATAATAACTAAAATGGACAAATTAAGAAGATATTGAAGATATTTGGGGTGATTGTAAAGAGAGAGGTAAAGTGATAAATTCTTCCTGGGGAGTGAGAGAGCTGGGAAGAGATGGTGTAGTTGACTATGGTTGAGGAGAGATGGTATTATATTTTAATTGTCATTAAGATAAATTTGTTCTCCTATTAAAGTGATGCCATATTATCACTTTAACAAAGTGATTTAAAGGATTTTTAAAACTAAAAATACCTCATAAAATTATGTTTGTCAAGGCACTAGAGAACAGGGGAACAGACACTTTAAAGTCTATAGAAAATATTTTCAAAGAGAATATATACTTATTGCAATATAGATCACGGTTGGAAGCATAAATTATCTTAGTGATGTGGTGTCAATATAAAATAAGATAGCAAAATGAAAAGGAAACTAGAAATGCAAGAAACACAAAGCCAAAATAAAGAAATGTTCTAAACCTAAGTAAACTAAAACACATGCTAAAGAACAGAGGCAGAAGCAAGAGTTAAAAGGGATGTTCTACCAGTCAGCTTTTCATCCCTCAAAAAATACCTGGTGCAAACAATGTAAAGGAAGAAAGATTTATTTTGGCCATATTTCAGAGCTTTCAGTTTTAGAAAGAGGCAACTCCATTGCATGGGCAGGAGCCTCATGGAAGAAGAGTTTGGCAAGCAGCTTGCCTCATGGCGATCAGGAAACAGAGAGAAAGGGAAAGAGTTAAAAACAAAAAACAAAAAAAAAAAACCTCTTATATCTGAGCTGGTAACCAGATAGAATCCCCAAGATCCCCGCTCCATGATGCACTGCATTATTCCCAGGTTTCTGCTTCCATCGCTCCCCAGCAGTGCCATCCAAGTATGATATCACTAATGGATTCACCCACTGATGAATTTAGTGATCCAATCATTTCAAAAGCAGCACACAAGCAAGGCTTCAACACAATGAGATTTTATGAGATGTTTCAGATAACAGCCATAACAAATATGAGCTTAAATTTGACACATGGAACATCCTCCCTTAACACATCCTTTTTCTTTAAGGGTTAAATAATATTACTCATTCTGCAGTTTCTTTAAGGATTAAGTAATATTACTCATTATTATCATAACACAGGGAATTCAAGTTTGAGAGTCAGGCCAGAGACAGTATTCCCCAGGCTGAAAATGTAGGGGACAGAGGGGAGTCAAGCAGAAGCTTCAACACAGTAGGGACTGAAAGTAAAATTTCAAGGAATATGTAGGTACTTTTTCCACATCTCTGGGTCAAGCATTGTACTGCATATGTAAAATTTCTTTCATTTTCTTTTCATCCACCAGAAGTTTTACAGTCTGCTTATGATCAAGTATAAAGCATTGACAGTAGTTGATCATCACAACATTCAGTAGCTGATTCAGTATAATTACTACCGTTGTTGTCTGCAGGCTGTAGAGGATACTGAGATGGTAAATTATGATTTGGGATGAAATGAGAGATAAAAGAGGTACACAAGAATGATGAGGTAGGGGCAAAGTAGCTGGGACTTTGAAAGCCATACAGAAAAGTTTAGATGTGATATATAAACATGGAATTGATCAAAGGTGTTAGAGACTGACAGAAATGTTTAACATGGAGGGTCAGAGCCCAGCACAACACAGTTATCTAGAAGGCCAATATTGTAATCCACAAAACTGGAAAAATGTTATTAATGTATATAGGTTTTCCTCAGGCTTCACAAGCACTGCTTTAAAATGGGTGCCAATCAAAACAACTGGACTCTGTGCCTTGTGTTATACAGATCAAACTTACTGGGAGAAAACCAATACTGAATGTTTGATATGCTAAAATAAATCATTTTCAGCAGTCTCTGGTGTATATGACCAAAGCACTTTCAGTAATAATCAGGAAGCTATCACAACGAATCATTATTTTTGGTGCATTTCTGAATTTGAAATAACTAATTTCTAAAAGACTGCCTTTTCATCCGTTTGACTATTGTTTTCAGAACATTCTGTAGTAAGATATGTTTTTTGCCTCCTATCCCTGGTAGACTGCTTTCACTGTCCTCTCCTTGGTAGTCTGAAAAATCTGAAAAGGTCAGAGATGAGGTAGGGATTTACTTTAGAAAACAAAATAGTGTTCAGAAAATTGAAGTAGTCATAAGAGTGCAGGAGAGTAGTGTGGGCTGATTTCTTGGGAAGAAGTAGTCAGCAAGTGGACTGAAGATGAGAGATGATTTCAGGAAAAACCAACTATTACGCCTTTTGACAGTGACAGAGACTATTAAGGATCCTTTATAATAATAAAAACAATAAAAACTTCTCATGCATGAGACATTAGTGGAGTCAACTCACATGTGTTGGGTCTTTCTATTCTTATAATAACCCTGTGATTTAGGTACCATGGTGAATTCCATTTTAAACATGAAATAGTTAAAGCATTGTTAGGAATGGTCAGAGCCAATTTTACCTTATGCGATCTGGCTCCAGACTTTTTCTTCAGACTTCTTTTTAAACACTTTTCACTGTGAAGTTCTTGAAAGAATGAGTAAGACTCGAATTACCATCAGTGTTACTTTTCAGTCAGAATGCTGTTTCCCTGAAGTGATACAGCATAAAGGAACAGGAAACAAGGAGGATTTAGGCTACACGAGGACAGGGTGCTGAGGTTATGAAATTACAGGCAGATGGAAGGAATCCAGAGTTATTTTGCAAGACAATTATATAGGATTTCATGGTGACTAAAATCAGAAGATGAAAGGAATGAGTCAATGATGACTCAAAAATGCTTTTGTGCTGCAGAAAATGATGGACACATTGACAAGGAGGAGAAAATGAACAAAGTGTTGAGTTGGTGGTAGAAGGTAATGGTGAATTTTGCTTTAATAAGCCAAGAAGAAAGTTGCAATAAACATTTAGAAATACTGAAACACTATCCAAAGGAGAGAAAAATGGAAAAGATGATTTTGGAAATAGTAGCATAGATGACTTAGTTACAATTTTACCTTTTATTCTGTCTTTAGTGAGTGATAGCCTGCTTCATTCTGTAGAGAATTTGAAACAGTTTACACTAATGTTAATCAGAAATTATTACTGATACATTAATCTCATGTACAACTAAGTTCATTTGTTTTTAAATTCATCTTTTCTCAAATAAAATGATTTCACTTTTCTTTGTTGCTTATGCTGTTTGACCTTTTGTTGATCAAATGATACCGATTTCTAGTAAAATTTTTTGTAATCTTTCAATTTAGAGTGGTTACCACTTATTATTTACTTTATAGGTAATGCTTTGTTTCCTTGTTTTGCTTTATGTTGACCCAATAAATTATTAGAAGCCTAAATGATAACAGTCATGTAGCAGCATATAAATTTCATGATTAAAACGATATGTATATTATATGCATTTTTCATAATCTATTTAAAGAATTTGCTGTTTATTTCCTTCTTCTGTTATCTCAACCATGATTAATTTTTGCAGAATATTAGTAAAAAGATTTGAAATATATAAATGTGGCTTTGACTCAAATAATGGTTTGATAGTAATTAAATTAAATTATTATCTTAAATAGTAATTATAATAATAGATATATGAAATAAGAAAGGGTAGTGAGGGCAATTAAGCACTAATTATTAGTCCTTTGCAGTTATATCTGAGTTTTAGTAGTAGTTTATGTTCAGTTGGATATCACTATTTTGTTATTCATTAAATGGGTTCTGGGCTGGTATTAAGACTTTTGCTTTAGTCTGTTTCCTCCCTCTGACTACTTTTTACCCATCAGCAAGTCTGTTTTTGTCTGTCACATGAAGGATGTTGCGTTTCAGTAGTGGCACTCATAACGTGGTCTAACGAACTCTTGAGGGTCCATTGCCTTGGTGAGTACAGAGTGGAATCAGTGGAGGGAAGAAGTTGTAACAGTAAAGGAGTTAAAAAAGGAGGAGCCAGGAGCAGTTGACCAAAGAATGACAAAAATGTAACATGTCACCATAGGGAAAGGTGGTTGAGGAGCATTTGAGAATTCTCCAATTTTTTTTTCACTATTTTAATTCTATGCTCTTTCTAAAATAAAACGTTTGCATGTGTATAGTGGTAGGAGGGGGCTGTTTGTTTGAGATGAGGTCTTGCTGTATTACCAGGCTGGTCTTGAGCTTCTGAGTTCAAGTAAATCCTCTACCTCAGCTTCCTGAGCATCTGGGACCACAGGTGTGTACCACCATGCTCAATTAAGGTTACTTTTTTCTAATCTCTCATTAATATATTTTAAAAGTATGTTAAAACCTACAAAATAATGGATGGTTTCACAAAATAACTGACTTCTACAGCCACAGAACTACTACATACCCTCACACTTGGTGCCCAGAACCACAGCACACCCCAGTGAGACCCTCACACTATAGAGAAGTTATTTCCTTAGCCAAGCTACTCCATAAGCACGGAAAATGTGGCTGCTTTTTCAAGTACACAGACATACAAATATCACAATCAATTGTCTGCCAAGAAAAGCTAGAGGCAACAAGAAAAGCCAGCCAAAGAGAGAGTCAGTGCAGGCTACAACTGCCAAGGCCACAGGGATGGGGTTGACCAAGCCATTTGGAACTCACATCTCACCACCATGTACCCTGGGTGCCAGGCATTGAGCTACAGAACTTAATGTTTACCTTACTGGGTTTCCATCCTGCTTTGGTCCTACTCTTCCATGCCTCTACTTCTCTCTTTTGGAATAGGAATGTTTTGGATGGGAATGATATTTTATATTGGGATTAAGTGACTTGCTTTTTAAATTTTACAGAGGTTACAGCTAAGGGTTTCTCCTGAGTCTCAGGGGAGACTTGGACTTGGCCTTTTAAGCCATACTGGAACTGTTGAGATTTTGAGTACAGTCTTATTGCATTTCATGTTGCACATGAGATAGTTGTATCATATTAGGTAGAATTTTGAATTAATATTTTCTTTATTTGGAAATTAAGTACATTTTAAGATATGTATGTATGTCAAGTGGAAAAGGGTAAAATATTGTGGTTAAGTTTATTTTTTACTTGACTAATACTAAGCCACACTTTCGGCTGTGTCTGGGTGGATCATGGGGATATGACCTTGGAATCTCTACCTGGTCCCTCACCCTTTCCTCTCTAGTGGTATTCCATGATTTGCTTCTCAGCCACCATGAACTAAGCAATTTTGCTCTACTATGTCTCTCTGCCATGATATTTCTGCCTTGGAGCCAGCTGACCATGGACTGAATCCTCTAAAACCACAAGCCAAATTATAAAGGAGGACCTCTCCTCCTTCAAATTGTGTCAGGTAATTTTCCCCAACAACAGGAAAGTTGATTAATACAAATACAGTTGTATTTGCATTTGATTAATTTGTAAAGTTAATTAATACCTCTAGGTACCAATGATGAGGTTGAAGAACATTAAAATCAAAGGACATAGGGAGAGAGCTGTCACAGATGAGTTGGTGAGTAAATATCACTACTCAACCAGTCAATAAAACACTTATTAATCACTCAGAAATGTTTTTGATAATCTGAAAGAAAGAATTTTTTAAAAGAGTATATAAATTAATGGATCATATAAAATGAATAAATTATTTAAACCTAATATTAGTCATCTCATTAATAAAAATGACACTCTCAGAGTAGACACAGGGAGAATTGGTCCTGAATACAATAGATTAGGTAACTCAGGGAGTCTTTTGCATTTTACTAATAAAATTATGTCATTTCAAAAATTATAATTTTTACTTTTATTTCCATTTCACAGGACTGAAAGTTTGTGTCCTCTCAAATTCATATGCTGGAGTCCTGAGCAATTGTGTGATGGTATTTGAGGTGGGGATTTGGTGGCCGTTTGGCTCAAATGAGGTCATAAGGGTGGGGCCTTTGTTATAGGATTGGATTAAAAATGTACTTAAAAAAAGAAAGGAGAGAGAGCCTAGAACTCTCTCCCTCCATGTGAGAACACACTGAATAGGTGACCATCTTCAAGCCAAGAAAAAAGCTCTGGTCAGGAAACCAAATAAACCAGTATCTTTCCTTGGGTAACTTCTAGAAACTGTGACAATAACTACCTATTATTTAAACCATCGAGTTCACTTTGTTATAATAGCACAAGATAAGACAATTTCCCAATACACATACTACTTTTGTTATTTTTTCTATCAAATTAGCTAGTACATCTAAGACAATGCTAAGTAATTCCTGATGCTTTTTCCTTTTGTATTTTTGATATTTCACAATTTTCCCAGAATATTTGCAATTGGCTTCTAATACATAACTATGATAATATTTAGGAACTACCAGTACTCCTTTATTTTTATTTTTCTTCCAATAGTTCACTACAACTAGATCCTACAGACTACAGAATGATTTTTAGCATATATTGATAAAATTCTATGATGTTTTAAACAAACATAATAAAATATATTTATAGATTTTCTGATGTGGAACTTTTCTACAATGCTTGGAAAGTTCCTTATTAAATAATTATATTTTATTCTTTTAATACAGTACTATGTCTAATTTGCTTATCATTTTCTTGGCATTTTCTATATTTTTGAATATCCCTCTGTTTAATCTCCCAAGGTGAAATATTTACAGAATAACTGGGATATCTTTCAGACTTTTACACTCATTAGAATAATTTGAACAATATAGGAATTAATGTGCCTTGAAAACTTTAAAACTTAAGAGTTCCATAAAACCACTGGAATCTGATGACTTTTTTATTAGGAAATATTTTATAACAGTTAAATGCAAAGTGAAATAAATCAAACATACATGTGCAAGCACCACATTGTTTCTCTAGTGTAAAGCCTGAAAGAGTTAATTTAAACTAGGAGATATGATAGACATTGTGAATTGATAGGAAAGCACTCAAAGGTAAAGGGTAACTGGGATATGGGAAAAGAGAAGGGAAAGAAGGAGAAAGTTTGTATGTATGTATATGCAGGATAGTTAACATGGCTGTTCTATTGTCTTGTATTTCCTTGCTGAAAGAAACTGTCAATGAGGCCTTGGTTGATCAGCTTTGTATATCTATATCTGTTTTCATGAGAAACTACTTTGAAGATATCAATATGTAATACAACAAGCGTTGTTAATTCCCTACCACTCTGTTTGTAACTCTGTAATGTCTGTACTGATCCTTTGCTATTTTGTAAAATGTTGTCTGTCTGTTAGTATTTTCCTCCTTTTATTTCTAAAATAAAAAAAAATAAATGCAGGTCATGTGATTTTAAGACAAAAAAAATACAAAAGATGCATCTAAAACCATTAGGACTAAGTAGCTTTTTCAATTCCTAGTTTTATCATCTTTAAAATTAAAATCATATAATCCTGACTTCATAAGTTAATCTGATGAATAAATGGTAAGATTAGCATAAAGTTTAGCATAGAATCTGGTACTTAATATACAATTAGGAAATGTTGGCAATGATGAAGATGATTATTTACAACCCACTGTAATGGGCTAAATAATGGCCCCTCCAGAAAACATACCCATGTCCTATCCCCAGAGCCCATGAGTGAATTTGGCCTTGTTTAGAAAAATGTCTCTGGGGCTAGGGGTTCAGCTTAGCTGTAGAGCACTTGCCTAGCTGCATGATGCCCTGATCCTCAGGATCACATGCAAAAATAAAGTCTTTGCCAAGGCACTAAATTAAGGATCTCAAGATGAGATTGCCCTGGTTACCATGAGGGGCCCCCAATCCATTAAGAAATGTCTTGTTAAGATACAATAAGAAGGCACAGAGAGAAGATCTTGTAAAGATCAAGGCACAGATTGGAATAATGTAGTTACAAGAAACATCCACGGCCACCAGAAGCTGGAAGACAAGGAAGGAGTCTTTCCTGGATGCTACAAAGGGAACATGGTCTGCCAATATCTTTGTTTCAGACTTCTGACCTCCAGGACTCTGACAAACAATTTCTGTTGCCTTAATCCTCCAGTTTGTGGGAATTTGGTATAGAAACCAAAAGCAACTAGCACACCTGCTGCAATATAATGCCAAAAATATGACTAAATTAGGAATGTTATTTGTTTGCTTCTTTTAAAAAATGTTCATGTAGTTTTTAATGGTTGGGATATGGTATCAATGCCTGAGTTCAAATCCCTAGTTACTACCAGTATAATCTTTGACAAGAGCTAAATTATTTAAATCTTGGTTTCCTTCATCTAAAAGCCATAAAATGAAAAGATCTAGAGGGCAAATGGAAGAATAAATAAAGTAGGGGCTGGGGATTTAACTCAGCGGCAAAGCGCCTGCCTGGCAAGTACAAGGTTGTGATTTCAGTTCCCGGTACCAGAGAAAAACAAAAAACAAAAAAAAAAAAGAATAAATAAAGTAATACATAGAATAATGATTACCACACCAAAACATCTCTATAAATATTGGCTATGATTATTACTTCAAATGAATAAATAAATATATATATATATATATATATATATATATATATATATATATAAACCTAAGATCACATGCAGACATTTCCAACTCAATTTCTCATTCCAGTGATTTATCTAATCATAACTGATGAGATTTAGGTCCTAAATGCAGAAATAGCATTTTCAGAATTTTTATCACATCTTGGTTTTAGAAATATCAAGTTTTCATCTTTTATTTCAAAAATGAGTCATTTAGTTTCTTAGTCATCATTATTAAATTATTCCACCAATTATATTGAATTAATAGATTTTTCTGTCACATTACAAAATGATCCCACTGGAAATCCTGACATCCTGAACAATAAAGTGATATGTTCTGTCACCGACACATTGTTAGGAAATTAAGTGCTAATATTCATAAGCAGGCAATGTATATGATAACAAATTGCTTTTCCAGACAGCTAAAGACTGAGGCCAGTGCAAGTGTCTGACACGTGTCTGATAATGAACTTTCTAACTGTGTTCCAACACCATAGTAAGATAAATCACTTTTGTTTTTGAGGTGCTGGTGATAGAACCCAAGGCCTTCACATTAAGCTACATCTCCAGACCTGTTTATTTTTTTATTTAGTGACAGGGTCTTGCTATGCCATTAAATTGTACATGATTACAAATCTCAGTGTTATTTGGTTTACATGCTGAGGTTATATATGAACAAACATCAGCAAAAGGCAGGTAACCATTCAAAAGAATGATTATCTGGGCAAAATTGGGTTCTTTGGGTTTCTTTCTCTTTTTTAACCTTCATAATCAGAATTTCCTTTACAAATTGTCATTGATCACAAATGAAAAAACCTTTATATGAGTAACATTTATTTGATTTTGTACATATGTGGTTGAGAAATGGGCATGGGAAAAGAATTAAATCCACACTAAAATTCTTCTTGTAGAACTCCTTAAGCATGGTAATTCATGGATATTAAACTTATGGCATAGCATATTTAGCATGAGTGTCCTACTTGATATCTCCCCTCCTTTTCATAGAAACTCAATGAAGTTCTCAAGTCTCTGTCTTGATTCACACTGCAGTATACTGAAGTGGAGTTCAAGATGACAAAGTCTTAGGATCCTGTTTCCCAACCTCAGGTCTCAATATAAACTTAGGACTTTGGCTGCAAATGTACGCTAATGCTTAAGAAAATGTTTAAAGGGAAGTCTAGTCACTTTTCTAATAAAAAACAACATAAAAACCAAGGGAGTTCTGAGAGAGCCAGGGAACCAAGGAGGACATGTCCAAGATTAGGACATCTCCACTGAGGCTCCCTGCACCACCTGAAGAACTAAGACTGTGCGCCCACATGTGCACACAAAGGGCCCTGTGTGGCCCTTAAAATGCTTCCTGCCTGGGGTATCAAGATCTTCTCTGGGTCCAGGCTACTCAACTCCAAAAAATGAATGACTTTCAATGCAGGGGTTCAGCATCTCTCAGTCTTTAAACCAGTAGGAAACAAGTTTAATAGAGCACTGAAGTTTCCAACACCACCATATATCATTTATTCGCTCTTACTGCATTTAGCCTACATCTGTGTCAAACAGCAGCAGCAGCCTGGCTGAGATGTGGAAGCCACTCTCTCTTTAAAACCACAATTTTGATTTCTGGAAAGCTCCTATGGCACAGCCACACAGCAGAGTTCTGCTCAGAGCTGAGCTTCAGCAACATTTCTCCCTACTCCATCCTAGAGGTCCTAGCCCCTGGTAGATGTTCTGTAGGTTTTTCCAACTAAGGGTCAAGTTCAAATAAGGGAAAGAGACCAAGAGGCATGAGAAGAACATTCTCCTATACTGAAGAGATCTGATTCTAATACAGTACACTCTTGACTTACGAAGGCAATCTGTTCCCAACGGCTGGTTATAATTCAAGCTGTCAATTGAAAGTTCAGGCTCCTCTACACAGCTCTCAAAGTCTCCCTCCTGTACACAGGCAGATCTCAGTGTACTTACAGAGATACTGAGATCGACCTGGATTTCTCAATTAACCCCATACAGGAAAGGATGTTGAAATGTTCCTTCCAGAACTTTTGAAGAGTTAAATCTGTATCTGATACCATCTGGAAACACAAGTGGATGGGATTCAGGTCATAACTCAAGACTCTGGTCACGGGCTGGGGATTTAGCTCAGCGGCAAAAGCACCTGCCTGGCAAGCACAAGGTCGTGAGTTCAGTTCCTGGTACCGGAGAAAAACCAAAAAAAAAAAAAAAAAAAAAAAAAGACTCTGGTCATAAGTTAAAACAAAAATTCCAGTCATAGCCAAGTTGTTCATATGTCAGGCTGGTTATAACTCAAGAGTCCACTACATTAAATTTGATTTTAGGAATTTGTATGGTAACATCAAAATATCATACTCTGTATACATGAAAATAATAGTAAGAATCATGCATGCATTTTTCTCAACATTTTACTATGTGAATGTGCAAATATGGAGGAAAACAGAAAGAGTTGTACACTAAGCACTCAGATCTCCCTGATGTGGATTCTACAATTGTTAATGTGTTGATGTATTGGTTTTACTATATTTTCATCTACTCATTTTTCTCCCCATTTTCCTTGCAGAAGCAGATATCAGTGTATTTTACCCCTGAGAATTCCAGCATGCTTTTACACAGAGTTTTAAAATAAACTCTATTTGCTTCAGATTTTGTTTGGGTTTCAAAGCAAAAAAACTCTCACAGGGTTACAGCAAAGCAAGGGGGAAGATGAGAATAGGAGGAAGGGTAATAGTCTTAGAAAGTTTAAATAGGGTGTAATGGTGCACACCTGAAGTCCTGGTACTTTTGGCGGCTGAGGCAGAGCGACCTAGTGAGACCCTATCTCAAAATAAAAAAGGGTAAGGGATGTAATTTAGGGCAAAACCAGTGTATTCCACACCCAGTAGCACAAAACAAAAAGAAAGAAAAAAGAAGGATGAGAGAGGAGAAGGAGGAGGAAAGAAAAAATTTTAAGTAGAGAATAATTCTGTTGAACTAATGTTCAATACACTCCTACCTGTGTTGAAGGTATTATAAGGGGTCTGTGAAAACTTATGTAGGCCAAATATGTTTATAGATGAAAACATGTGTACAAATGTACCAGTATACATTAAATTTATATAGGTAAGACTGTGATTGCTAGTAAAGTAATATAAATGTATTTACAGGTGTGACTAAATTTTTTTTTTTTTTTTTGGTTTTTCTCCGGTACCGGGAACCGAACTCACAACCTTGCGCTTGCCAAGCGGGCGCTTTTGCCGCTGAGCTAAATCCCCAGCCCCTGTAACTAAATTTATAGTAGCTATTTATCATTATCTATTTTTCCAACTGATGGTTGTCGAAACAAAATGGCTAGCATGGAAGAGCATCAGAGATGTTTTCTTCTTTAAAAAGAGACCTACTTCCCATAGCATTAGAAATGGCTTCTTTACAGAGAACCAAAGAGTCACAGGCAAAGGAAATTTTGGCTGCCTAAGATGATAGTGAAGATGATAATGCACAGCCCAGCCGTCTGGAACTGTGCCCTTACTCAGAATAAAAATATGCTGTAGATGAGCTACTTTAATCTACTTGGCTCAGCCATCAGGTCTAGGTCAAACTTGGCAATGCGTACATATAAGCTTTTCTTTAGAAATTCCGTGACAGTAGTTGTTTTGGGACTAAATTGTAGAAGCACAATATAAATCCCTGGGTTTTAATGTCCATGAAGAACCACACCATCTTAATACTTATTCAACAAGAGACAGATGGGAACGACCTTTGGCAGCAGTGAATTTTCTTGAAAAGTAAAATATGATTGGACTTAATCCTCCTTTTTTGGGTATGTATATGATGCATCAAGAAGAAAAAAGAGGGGCCTGGGGATTTAGCTCAGCGGCAAAGTGCCTGCCTGGCAAGCGCAAGGTCGTGAGTTCGGTTCCCGGTACCGGAGAAAAACCGAAAAAAAAAAAAAAAAAAAAGAAGAAAAAAGAACAGAAAGACAAGTTTGTCTCTGTACAGTCCATTCTTGTGTTATCAACAACTGACCTTGCCAGTGAATTCTCTCTATACATGAAAGCCATAGTTATATTTTTTCTAAAACTGTGGTTATTACTCAGGAAAAGTGAAGTGAGGCTATTAAGTGAACGTCTTCTGGATTTGGATAGCCTTGTCTAAAGCCCTGGCTCTACCTCTTGGTAGCCTGTTTAAACTAAGACTTTAAAATGACTTCACTCTACCTCTTTTCATGATCAGAATTAGTAACAATTTTTCCCCTTAATACTATTGTTCAAATTAAATATGAATGTATTTGAAGTACTTCACAACACTGTTTGGCCACAGAAAATATTCAAGGAATGCTTATTATCATTATTTTTAATTTTTAGTTTCTTTTTTCTTTTATTTTTTAAAAGAGTATTGGTACATTTTCAACGTACCTAGTGATGACACTCATCATAGGGCATTTGTACTTGTACATGATGTATCTTGTTTCTTAATTTTTCTCATTCATTTCTCTCATTCCCCTCCTCATCCTTCAGCCCTTCTTCCCTTCTTTACTTATGAAAGCTTTGTTCCCATTTTTTCCTTCTATTCTCTTATTTTTCATTTCCTTTCTCTCTCCTCTCTTGTTCCCCTTCTCATTTGAACATTTTCTTCCTATTTCCCAATATCTATTATACATTTGGGTCCTTATTTTCACTTTTGGTTTCTCACACCAGGGAAATAATGTGATATTTAAACATGCATGTCCATTTTATTTCACTTAAAAGTATGGTCTCATGGTGCATCCATTTACCTAGAAAGGCCTCAAGTTTATACTTCTTTATGGCAGAATAGTACTCCACTATATTAAAAAAACTACAACTTTTTTAGCCATTCATTAGCTGATAGGCATTTGGACTGTTTCCAAGATTTAGCTATTACAAACTCCGCTACTATAAACATGGATGTGCATATATTGCTGTGTTATACTTTTAAATCTTTCAGGAAGATATCAAGAAAGGGAACAGCAGAGTCAAATGGAAACTCTAATTTTAAATTTTTGAGGAATGTCCACGCTGATTTCCACAGTGGTTGCACCAGTCTACACTCCCACTAACAGTGGAGAAGTTCCTTTTTCCCCACAGCCACTCTAGCATTTGTTAATGGTTCATTTCTTGATAATTCCCATTTTTTCTGGAGTGAAATGGAATCACAGCACTTTTAATTTATGTTTCTCAAATGATCAGTGATGTCGAACATTTTTTCATATATTTATTTGCCATTTCCACTTCTTCACCTGAGAAGCATCTATTCATTATAGATGCCCCTTTCTGCATTGGATTTTTAAGTTTGGGGGATCTAGTTTTTTTAGTTGTTCACATATTCTAGATATCAGTCCTTTGTCTGAGAAACAACCAGGAAAAAAATTTTCCCACTCTGTGGGTTGTCTCTTCCTCTGTTGGTGATTTCTTCTGCTATGTAAAAGATTTTTTTTTTTTTTTTTGGTTTTTGTCTCATTCTGGGAACCGGACTCACAACCTTGCGCTTGCCAGGCAGGCGCTTTGCCGCTGAGCTAAATCCCCAGCCCCCGTAAAAGATTTTTAATAAGATGAAATCCCAGGTATTGATTCTTTGTGATAGTTCCCATGTGATCAGGGTTTTGTTCATAAAGCCTTTGCTTACACCAATGTCTTCAAGAGTTTTACCTATTCTATCTTCCAGCAGAATTAGTGTTTCCATTTTAATATTTAGATCTTTGACCCATTTCAATTTTAGTTTAGTGCATGGTGATAGACAAGGTTTTAGTTTTAGTCTTTGGCATAGCAGAAACCAGTACCATTTATTTAGGAGGCTATCTTTTTCCAATGAAGATGTTTGCCTCCCTTGTTGAAGATAACGTGGCTGAGTGTGTTTGGAGCTGTTTCTGTATCTTCTCATCTGTTCCACTGATGCTTGGGTCTGTTCGTTTTTGCCAATAGCATGCTATTTTTATTACAGCAGCTCAGTAGGATAATTTTAAATCAGGGATTGTGATGCACCCTGACTTGCCTTTGTCACCTAGGATTGCTTTTGCTGTTCTAGGTCTTTTCTGGTCTCCAATATATTTTAGGATTGTTTTCTCTAATTTTGTGAAGTATGCTGTTGGAATTTTGATTTGGATTGCATTAAATCTGTATAATAATTTTGGGAGTATGACCACTTTCACTATATTGGTTCTTCTTACCCAAGAAGGGATATCTTTCCATTTTTGATATCCTCTTCAATCTCCTTTTTGAAGTAGTATAGTTTTCAGTGTAGAGGTCTTTTACTTTCTTTGTCACATTGATTCCTAGGTTTTTCCTTTTTTGGTATGGTACAGTCAAAGGTGTGGTTTCCCTAATTTCTCTCTCAGTGAGTCTGTTTTTGTGTACAGAAAAGCTATTGATTTTTGAGTGACGACTTTGTATCTGGCTATGTTTCTGAATTTAGTTATTAAATATGTTTTCTGTCTTTTGTTGGAGTTTTTTGGGCCTTCTATGTAGAGTATCACATCATCTGCAAATAATGATAATTTAACTTCTTCCTTTTCTATTCATATTCTTTTTACTTCCTTCTCTTGTCTAATGCACTGGCTAATATTTCCAAAACACTATTGCATAGGAGTGGCGATAGTGAATGTCCTTCTCTTGTTCCTGATTTTAGAGTGAAAGCTTTCAGTTTTTATCTATTTAGTATGATGTTGGCTGCTGGTTTTTCACAGATGGCTTTTATCAAATTGAAATAAAAACCATCTATTTCAATTTTCTGCAGGGTTTTTATCCTGAATGGGATTAAAAAAAAAAAAAAAGTCAAATGTTTTCTCTGCATCTATTGGGATGATCATGTGACTTTTGTCCTTGACTCTGTTGATGTGGTGTATCATATTTATTGGTGTGCAGATCCTGAGCCATCCTTGCATCCCTAGGATGAATCTTAGTTCTACATGGTGTGTAATCTTCTTCATGATTTGCTGCATTCTGTTTGCTAGTATCTTATTGAGGATTTTTGGATCTATGTTTAGTAGGAAGATTCACCTATTATTCTATTTTTTGGTTGGATCTTTTTCTGGTTTTGGTATATGGGTAATGCTTCAGAAATTATTGTAATGGAGATGTTATGATTTGTGTCTGGATGTCCCCCCAACACCTCATGCAGTCATGAGGCAGGCTTTTAGAGTTTGTGATTGATCCAGGATCTAATGCTGGGATTATGGGTGTGAGTGCTACATCCACCCTAGGGCAGATACTTTGCATATGTAAGGGAGAGAAAGAGGCTGCTTGTTGCCACTCCTCCCTTTTGCTCTTGTTGCTTTGCTGTTCCACCATCATGAACTGTTGCCCTTTGCCATGTGCCACTCTCCCTTGGAACAAGCCACATATGGACTGAAACCTCCACAAACTGTAAACTAAATAAATCTTTCTTTCCTTCCTTAGTTTTCGGTGTCAGGTATTTTGTCTCAGCAACAAGAGAAAAATAACCTAGATAGGAGACTAAGGAAAAATACAATGAATCAAAGAACTGGTTCTTTGAAAGATTAAATAAAATTGAGAAATCCTTAGCCAACCTTACCAAAAATGAGGAAAGAAAAGACTCAGATCCATGCAATTAAGAATGAAAAGGGTGAAGTCATCACAGATCCTGCAGAAATCCAGATCTTCAATACTTACTTCAAACACCTGTATTCTAATAAGATGGAAAACACAGAAGAAACAGACAAATTCCTAGATACATATAAATTACTAAAGTTGAATCAAGAAGATAGAAAAATTCTAAGTAACCCACTATCAGCCAATAGACCTGAAGATGTTATTACAAACTTACCAACAAAGAAAGGCCCAATCCCTGGCAGATCCATTGCTGAATTCTACAAGAGATTTAGAGATAGCCTAATGCTGCTACTTCTCAAACTCTTTAATGAAATTGGAAAGGAAGCAATACTTCCACTATTTATTATTTTAAAAGACAGGTCACCAGATTTTAAGTTGCTCAGAAGTAGAATTCCTAGCAAAATTATTTTTAAAATGAATTGTGCTTCTCTGTGTATTGTTTTATTGTAAAATTTCTGCATTAAGAGGTATCTTGTTCATTTAGTTTATCTTGGATGACTTTTCTAAAGATAGAATTGCTTAAACTTGGGAGTCTTGATGGTGGTTTAATTTAATATGCCTGAAATGAGGTTCTAGTTAAAACAACCTTACAAATTTCACACTAAAATTATTTTGTTCTTGGCAATGAGGTAGATCTTTGTGAAATCTATCAGTGGGCCATTGATCTCCACAGTGAAGAAAATTTAGAACTCTCTGATGAGGAACTGTCTGTGAGGAGAAGCAATAGGTTCTCCCCACACTGCCTTACCTCAGAACAGCATGGATTTCTGATCAAGCAATAGCCCTCGTTGGCTCCTTTGTTTCCATATTTGGACATTAAACAATCCCTGATTGATAGGTGTGAAGGAAAGTAAACTAGTACTCATCTGGCAGCAAAGAACAGCTCCTTTTGAAAGCTTCCTAAAGAACCTATAACTGAGTAGGGTTCAAAGCAGTTCCTTCTAAAGAGGAGATGAGGCTCTCAATTTGATGATGTCTTGTTACAGAAAAACATTTCATGATGCTTTCATGAGAGGCATAGGCAGATTATTTTAGGCAGAGTTAGAAGGTAAGAGAAAATGCAAAGGGACCTCATACTGAGCAGCTGAAGGGTGCATATCTGGGAAGAAGAAGATCAGGTTGGCTTGAAAACAAAAGGAAGTGAATAGTTTCTAAGGAATTGTTAGGCTGGACTAGGATGTATTATCAGTGTTTAGACGCTCTTTAAATGATTAAGGTGTACATATGGAGGTGAGTAAGGATCTGATCTAAAGTTTTAAGGTAATGAAGTAGACAGCTACAAAATGAAAGCTATGCTTTGTTCTTTTTTTGTTACACATTGTACAACAGAAGAATCACCTTTGTTTGTTTGCTTAGCAAATGCAAGTTTAAAGTCCCTGACAGCATCACAAGAAAACACAAATCATGCTTTTAATGAGTAACAGTTAAGGTTTAAGGACCCAGGAATGTGTTTGTCCTCTGTCCCTGCAGTGATCTCTATCTCAAATCTGGTCTAGTGTGTGCTGTCCTTCAAGTGATTGAATTCAGTCTAAAAGTTGGAATGTTTAGATACATCCTGGAATGGAGCTTTTGGTAGAGAGAGATACCTAAATCACCATAATGACACTTGTGAATTTGTTTAACAAATTTTGGATTTTTGTGATGTCATAACAAGTATCTTAAGACCAAAAGCTGTGCTTGCATTATAATGACAGTTTCTGTTATACATTGGCTTCCTTACAAGGAATCCTGGAGAAATTCCTATCTGAATGCAGAATCAAAAATAGCTGTAATTTTTCCTGAGGTGTGTTATTATCAGAACCCTGTGCCTCACAGAGCTGTTTTGTTTCCCTTTTTCTCCCCGCCTGAGAATGCAGTAGGGGAGAAAATGCGTGGCGATCTCCCCACCAATGCCTGCCTTCTCTCCTTTCACGTGAGACATGCTGGCCAAGGAGCGGGAGGAGAAGCGACAGGACCAGAGCATTTAATCGCTAGTGCAAAACCCTTCAAAGCACCTTCCCTCCATCACAGTGACAAGCAGCATGAGTGACATCGGCTGCTCCTTTAACAAAGAAACCAGAGAGAAACCGGAAATGTCTAACCCAAAAGAGAAAGAAAAGCATTGTTGTCATAAGCCTTTGAGATTTGGGGATTGCTTTACCATAGGGCAACTTGCTCTATCCTCACTAACATAAATATGTACAATGGACCGTACCGCCCACCGTTGGAAAGACAGT
Organism: Chinchilla lanigera; assembly: GCF_000276665.1. Lineage (NCBI taxonomy): Eukaryota > Metazoa > Chordata > Mammalia > Rodentia > Chinchillidae > Chinchilla > Chinchilla lanigera. The sequence continues at coordinate 3,412,146 of NW_004955429.1, read as the reverse complement.
CGATCATTATTCTGCGTATTTGGATCTAATTTCCTGATCGTCTCTCCTCACCATTGCTTTTCTTTAATCATTCAACATGCTGCGTTCTCAATTTTGTTATTTCATGCATTCTTGTAAACCACTTTTGAGAACAGATGAAAAGCAAGAATGGTAAAATAACGGGTGTGTAAGGATCCTGGAAAAATACTCTAATATGAGTTGGTTGTACAAGATAAACAGATTTAAGAACAGCTGCTCTGGAAAGTTTCTTTCCCGAAGAGAGAAAGAACACCCCCGTAAACTGGCCAGCGGATGCATTTCCACATGGGTTCGCTAGAGGGCGCGTGAAATTTAGCGTACAGTAATGATAATGCTTGACCAGTGTGGGTGACATGAGAAGGCAAAGCCAGGATTTTTAGTGGGAGCTTTTACTTGCCTGTGACATCCACAGCTCTTTTCTAATGTCTCCCATATTTGACACATTAGAAATTCATATTGATCTACTTGCTCCTTATTCAAAGGCTACCTTAAGAAAACTGACTTTTAAAAAATAATTTTTTTGTTGCCCATCTGTAGCATTATTATAAAACAAGAGAATTGGTAGGCATTTTAGTAGGGATGTATGTGGTCACTTTTCACATAAGATCTTTTTGTACCATGCTGGGGCCAACATCAGGGGCAGGTGCGTGCTTAGTGAACACTCCACTGCTGAGCTCCACTTGCAACCACTACAATTTCCTTTCAGAGCCCAATCCTGCCCAAAGGTGCTCAATGCTCTTCAGCTTTGATGACCTCTTCCCTCAAAAGTGAACATTCCTAACATCCACTTCTTCGGAGGGGCTAAACAGCCAGGCCTTTTACCTGGTGACCTCGTGTGACATAAAGTTTTCACGGCTGCCCATATTTTAGTTATTTACCATATCTACTGTCAGGGGAATCTAGGGAGACCCTTCACTCTGAGTGACATCCACAGCTCTTTTCTAATTTTTACATTTTGAAGCAAGATCTGGATAAGTCACTGAGGTGCGCAGACTAGGCTCAAACTTGTTTTCCTTGTGTTTTTACCTGGCTTGTATCCTCCTCATCAAAGAACACAGCAAGGAGAGAGTGAGGACAGGTCCAAAGAGGCCTCCAGGTTAAGTCCCTTAAGCAGTTCTCCAGAAGAGGCCATGAGCACACAGTCCATCACCCCAAAGGACAGCTCCACTCTATGTAGAATTACTGTGTGATTTAAACATCACTAAATATTTTACAGAGAAATATTTTATTTGTATTCTCCGCTTGAGAATAATTGCTTTGGGTTTTCAATATGTTGTGGGTTACTTTGTGGTTGTCCAAATCTTTGGTGGTGGGGTCAAGATGGAATACATGGTTGAAATGCATTTGATAATCTGAAGACTTTATTAAATCAATAGCTTTAACTTTCTCTTTTTAGGGGAAGAGTATAAGATAAATGAGAGAACCCTGACTTTGAAGTCAAATACATCTGGATTTTTTTTAACTTGCTGTATTCCCTGAGTTTTCTGTTCCTTGCCTGTCAGACAGGAATAGCAGTACACATCAGAAAGTTAGGCAAAGCCTATGTCTTATGATAAGTATCTGGTATGTCTTGACACAATGCTCTTTTTCATCAAGTCTTACATATGGTGTAAGAACCTAGTTAACACTGACAACATGAAGCAACTGATTGAGATTAATAATAATGAGATTGTACAGTGGGTCTGGGTTTGGTGTTAGGACCTAAACAAGAATAAGAATTTGTGGGATCTGTTCCTTATGTAATGGCCTGGACTCCCAGGCTCCCAGTGGGCATGGGTCAATCGAAGTCACTTTGGCTGATAGTCCGCAGCCTCTCCCAGAAGCCTTCATTGCTATTTCAACTCCACAGTAAGAACCACATGACTCCAAAGAACAAGGGTGTAAAAATATGAATGAGATAGACAATATAGATAAACATCTTTGCATTGCTAAGATATAATATATGGTTCACTTTAAAAATTAATCTCAATAAAATGATACATCACTCTGAAAAAGGGTTTACTTTTAGACATTTATCAGGTCATACTTTAGTGTCTGCCAAAAAAAACTGTGTATCTGATTAAATTCAATGATTATGAACTTTTATTTTCAGTGGAGCTAGTTAAATTCAACATGTTATTTTAAACCAATTAGAATGGGCAACCAGAGCCAATAGAGATATGAGTATCTGTGTGCATGTATGAAGAAAATTTCTATTATAAGTGTGTCTGCTGTGGAATGTGCTGTTTAGCAAAAAGTTGTTGTTCCAGAACATGGAATAGCTACTGCAAGGTTAGCAACTCTAATAACAATTTAGAGCACTTATTTGTAGAGTTACACAAAAGGAAATATAAAAATCCATAAAATTCCTGATTTCTTTTGCCTAATTTTTATTGATTTGGCTTGATCCTTGACATTCTTTGCCAAAAATATTTCCTATTTTCATTCATTTCCGGGAGCCAGTACTGATTGCACTGGGGAATAGGGCATGTATTCTCTCTGCCTGAGATCTTAGAATACTTCTGAGAGAAGAATCTTTACTATCTTTTTAGAGGGACAAGTAGCTCTACCCAAAGGATTAATCTCCATGAACATCTGATTATGACATCCTGTTTCAACCAGAGACAGTGGTCAAAACTGATTAAAATACAGTAGTCACTGTGTACTCTCTTGGGTCGCACTGTAACATACAATTTTGTGCATTTCACATCTAGTTAGTTAAGTTTGTATGGTTAAATTTTGAGCCTTTCTTTGTTGATTTGCATCACTTTGAGTCATTTGAGATGTTATTAAATAATGTTAGATGAAGCTATGTCAGAGTATGAGTCCACTCTGTGGCTCTAGTTTCCAATCCTTTATTTCATGGGGGGAGTGGAATCCTGACTCAGCCCACCCCAGTGACAAGCTTCCTGGACCTTGCCTTCAGGCCTTGCTGCCCGCTTTCCCCTCTTTCCTCCCTTTTCCCTAAACCTCCTCTGGATATCTTGTTCCTTTGTTCTCTTAACCCTGGAAAATTAGCAAAAGTTGCATAAAAACCTTTGCTATCTTTAGAAAAGTAAACAGATAAGGTGAACAATTTGGGGAAAGAGGATACTCCAGAAAGGGCATACAGTTCTGTGGGCTGGTCAAGTGCTAGAGTTAAATCTCAACTGGAAGACTATGTACATCATGTAGACTTGGTTACTCTGCAGTCAAGTGGGGAAGCAGAAGAGGAAGACAACCAAACTTCAGTTAGGAGTTAGGGATGGCGGGTGGCTGCTCTTATCACAGGGCTTGGAGCTGAGAACTGGGGCTCAGTGCAGAGTTTAGGATTTGGGGAAAACAAGGGGAAGGAGGTGCTACCCATGTCAGTGACTTTGTGTTCATTGGTTTTGTTACTACGAAAGACAAGAATAAAGTCAGGAGTGCCAAAGAGACTGAATCTGCAATACCAGAAATCCTTCAGGACTTATGCAGACAGATATCATCCCTTTATACACTATACATAGACTTACTTGGGTGTATTTTAGTAGATAGGGCCATGGGTCTCTATACAGTAAATTTACTACTTCACCACTGAGGTATCTTTGTTTGTTTGTTTGTTTCATGGCTGGGGATTAAACACAGGGCTTTGTGGATGCTACGCAAGTGCTCCGCCACTGAGCTACATCCCAAGCCAACGCATCTTTGTAGAAGGAGAGAGATCAGAGGGGGAAGAATGTCACAAGCTAAATGATATAAACTAAAGAACAGCTGAAGCGATGAGTCTTAATCCAAGATGGGCATCCACTCAGCAGAGACAGAAGTAGAAGTACTTAGGTGAGAGAGGGGAGAGATGGACAGAAGGTAGTGGAGGGAGAAATGCCCTCTGACAGTTCAGAGAGAATCAGGCTCACCTGCTGAGAAGAAAGGGCCAGCAGCACAGGGCCCTGAGAGGACTGATGGGAGCTCATGATGGCTAGGAGGACAGATCAATGAAATCTTGCACGTTGACTAAAAGCAAAATATCAACCCTCCAATTTATACTAGTCCTCTGGATCATAAATACAGAGATAGAAGGAAAAAATTCTATATCCAACAATGGAACTACACTGACTGAAAGATACCAGAGACTCTACTGCCTGCACAAGTTCAGAAGGAAGAAAGAGGGCTGGGGATTTAGCTCAGCGGCAAAAGTGCCTACCTGGCAAGCACAAGGTCGTGAGTTCAGTTCCCGGTACCAGAGGAAAAAAAAAAAAAAAAAAAGAAGGGAAGAAAGAGAGGCAGAAAATGCTTTGGCACAATTTCAGGAAAGACAAATGGGGCAACACTGGGGACTTGGTCAGGTTTTTGGGTTTTGTCTTTTTACTTATGGTCACTCCTGCATAATATAAGCCTATATCAGGCAATCTGATCAATGGATAATGTAATAGGAGCACTAAAGGTTTACCAAAATCACACCAAAAAGAAATGAAACATGATATTAAGATACTGGTACAGGGGCTGGGGGTACAGAGGCAAAGCCTTTCCTAGTAGAGGGGAGACCCTGGCTTCATTTCCAGCACTGCAAAGAATGGAGGCCTCTAGAAAGTGTGTACATATGCTTCTTCTCATTTGCTGTTTCTTCATTTTTTCACAAACAATCGTAACACTGAATCAAGGAACTTAATATACAGTTCCAATCAACTCATATGCTATTATCATTTTATATTACTGAATTACAGGAAGGTATATATTGTCTTAAGAAAATAGGAGGAAAAAAAAAACTTCATTATAATCAACCTACCCCAAATAGTCAAAACCTCTTCCTCCATTTCTGGTCTCCACTCACTTTAATTTCTTATTTTTTTTTTAATTTTTATTTTAAAGAATAAAAGAAGGATAACATAATAATAGGGGGGACTTAGCAAATTACAGACAAAATGGTAGGAAATTATCAATTGTTATCGTTTTACGTATTATTATCTACAAAATAGTTTCTCAGGAAAACAAATAGACAAATAATAGTGAGTTAGAGACAAAAGAGGTAGGAGATTATCAAGAGTTGTTGTGCTATACTTTGGTATCTTCAAAGTGGCTTCTAAAGAAAATAAATAGAGCTATACATGAGTGACCTATTGAAAAATCATTAACTATTCTCAATGGTTGTTGTAGGAAACACATAATAATAAACATACATTATGAAATAGGTTAGGAACATTACAAACTTAACACATTTATGGATAGATTAGTAGGAAAATATCAATGGCTGCTGTAATATGTGGTGGTATCTTCAAAGTGGTTTCTCAGGAAGATAGAGATATGCAAGAAGGATCTAATAAGTAGTTACAGCCTAAGGGTTGTCAAAAATAGCATATTACCTCCTCACCAGTGACTCCTTTCACTGAGGTATGATGGCTGGAAGGAAGGCCAGGATTGAAAAGAAGGACCGAGAGACTTGCATCTGTGACTAGCAGCAGGCTGTTTTCTTGTTCCTCCATAGTCATGATTACCCAGGACTCCTCGATGGAGATGACAGTCTGGCCAGAGGGAGAAGGCAGACCATGCCCCAAGCCCTCTCATTCCTGTTGGACTAACTGGTAGCATGGGTCTGAGCTCTGGGGCCTCCACCTCAGAGGGCAGACCGATCTCCAGTGGTCTCCTTTGCATCCAGGGCATGGCCCATGGGGCCTCTTAGGTCAGTTCCTCTTGAGGTAGCCTGGCTTTTAACAGTGGTAGCAGATGAATGCAGTTGTCGAGTTCTTCTTGAAGCCCCGGGAATCAGACCTGGGATCTGTTTCTCTTAGTGGTGCAGCAAAAGCAGCTGCTTTTTCTCAGTCTCTTTGTTTTCTCTCCTTGGCCTCCTCCTCATCATGGCTATAGAATACTGAGGAGGCAATTCTTACTAACATCTCAAGTGAGCTATCTGGGGTGAAAGCCATTCTTTGTAGCTTTTTCTCTCCAGCTTCCCATTGCTTTGGGACCCCACAACCAGTTAGTGTCCTCTCCCCAACTGTCAGCACAGGCAGCAGGAATCCTGCTGCAGACTTCTCCAGAGCTTCACCACAGCCACTTTAATTTCTTATGATGAGAAACAGTACTACGACCTTGTGATTTCAGACCCCAGTGAACCAAATTCCAAGCATGTGGTCCTGAACACAGCCCAACCTCAGACTCCACATTAACAAGAATGAGGAAGCACCACCAGCTTTGGTCTTTTTTTCTGGGTTATGGCAAAGCACGATCTAAATTTCTGTATTTCCCAGAGATTTTATTCTAACCGAAGAGGTGAGAATTACAAAGTTGACCTTTATGGCTAAGAAGCACTTTCAAATTCCTGGACTTTTCAGAGAAAGTCGTAGGGTTAGATCTTCAGAGACAAACTCACAGTTTAGGGATGGGGGATTTTGTCCAGTGTTTCCTTAGCGTATGCAAGGCCCTGGGTTCCATCTCCAGGAATTCAAAAACAAGTAAAATGTTATTTTATTTTTTAGTCACACCCTGGGGCATGGGACCACACATGCAAAATCTCACATAATCTTCCTAACAGACCAGTGGGCCAGAAATTATCATCCTCAAATTACAGACAAGGAAGCTGGGATATGTAAGTTTGGGTTTCTAGTTCAAGTTCATAGACTGGAAGGAACAAAGCTGAAATTCTAATTGGCAATTTTTGAAAGCATTTTGAGTTTTCAGGATCACTTTGCTTTGTATAGGTCCTTTCTACTCAAGAACATTAAGGTGGCATATTATTCAAATGGAAATCTCACATTTGCTATTATGTTGACTATTTATTAACACTTGGGGCACAACACTAGATCACTGTAGAGTATAATGAACTGAATTTGCTTCCCATCCTAAACTGTAAACTGCCCAAGGGCAGGAGCTGTGTCATATTCATCAGTAGTTCTCCAATACCAGAAAACTTTTCCAAATAAATATTTGCAAAATGACTTGATAGGTGTATCAACGAGGAAATGAACAAACGAAGAGGCATGCAAGTGTGTATATTGTATCCTTTGCTAGTTTGTACAACTCTGAAGAAGGTGGTTAGTGAGTCTGTTTGACTTAACTGCATCCAATGTTGAAATCAATAAATAAGATTCAAGGAAATAGTTTAAAATCTTTGGTATTTCTGTTATAATATACATTCACTGAAGTTGGAATCATTTTCTTGTAAGTATACATGAAACCATATGAACTGAAGGTAATACACTGCCAACCAACAACAATGTAAAGAAGACTAAGAAAAAAACCAAAAGGAGTAGGCACAATCAGCATCAAACAAAATATAGTTGTCAATGTGGTCTATTTCCATAAGAATTTTGCCCTCTTGTTACTTCAAATAGCAAAGTATCTGGTTATTCTCCTGAGATTGTAGGTTCTAGTCCACTCAGTGGCATACAATGTATTTTAAAATATAATCAATAGTTTGTCCAATATGCATTTTAACTTAATTTTTGGAAGAAAGTCACATTATTCTAATTAATTCAAAACAACGAGCATCGTAACAGCTTTGAAGGAAGCCACACAAACATTTGCCTACCCCAAACTTGACACTGTCATGATTGCCTCTTCCCAGTAAGAACAACCCTGTCACGTTGTGGCTCTGGTGGGAAGAAGCTGAAAATGAGGGAACCGAGGTTCATATGGAAGTTTTAAGCTTTATCACTTCACCATCAATTATCCTTTTATGATAAATTAACTTGAGAGCTGATTTTGCATTTCTTCAGTCTAAACTTCCTGGTTAGGCAGTTCCATTTGCAAACCTACCTGTTTCACACCTCACCTGGCCCCTCACACAGCTTGAGGTCACTCTGGGTCTGAGTACACTCACAAGGCGTTCATCTCAAGTGACAGAGACCAAATTGCTGCAGGTGCGTGGGCAGGGCAAGGTGGAGTTCCTGGGCAAGGATGTCAGGCTTCAGAGCCCTCAGGGGCCTAGCATTTCCTTCTTCCACCGAAGTGCATGACCTGGTGTACGTGCAACTGTAGAGCCCAGGGCAACACCAGGTACAGTGGTGTGAGGAGGCCATCAGCCGTGACTGCCTGGAAACAGTAAGAGGTGTGCACTAGAGGCGGAGTCACCAACGCTGGTGGCAGAGCTATGAGTCTGGCTCTCGTCCTAGGCACTCACTCACTAGTCAGCTTTCATGGGCACTGCAACTCTCACCATCTCAACTTTTAGAAGTGTGAAGCTCTAAGGCTTTATTTTCTGAGCTTCACATATTGCATCATTTTTATATGAAGCCTATTGATTATTTTTACTGATGCAACCCAGTCCAAGCAGGACTACAAACAGCCCCAATTCTGCAGGAATCAAGGTGTGAGTCATTCCACCAGTTCAAAAAATCTGTGCCCAGCTGAGTTACTTGCTGACAGCAGAGGGAATATAGAATGGGTAGTAGACGAGGTAGTTATAAATACTAGCTGTAAACACACGATGAATCCTGAAAATGAGCACTGTAATTGTTGCATTTCTTCCTTATTTTGCTATGAATAGGTTGGTAAGGGTATATGTGTGTATTTGTGTATTAAGCAAATACCCATTTTCTTTCTTCTCTTGCTCTCCTGTGGAACAAGGTTTTTCAAATTTATATCACAATATTGAGATATTTTAACTTTACATTGTAATATTTAAGTTGTCAATGAGATCAAGCGATATTAAGAGTAAACGTCACTCATGGATTTTGCATTCTTTTCTGGGGAGAGTAAGGGTGCATTTTCTGTTACACACGGTGGTATCATCTTAGGGGCAAGTAAGCCCTTGTTAATGCCTTTATTTGGGAATTAAGCGTGGCTTAATGAAGTGTGTATGGATGCCAAGTTGATATGGGGTGAGCACCAGATGGTTTATTTTATGTGTCACCCTGGCAAAAGGTAAAATACTGTTTCAGGTGTTTCCATGAAGGTATTCTTTTTTAATGAAATTAACATGTAAATCAATAGCTTAAGTTTGATTACCCACCATCATATGGATGGGCTTCATCCAATCTGTGGGGGACATGGCCAGAGGAATGAATTAAGTCATGAAGGGGCATGCAGGAAAAAAAAATCATATTGGCCCTAGAATGCATGATTGAAGATTAAGGAATTTGTGGGGCAAAAGTTACCTGGTAACTTAACCCTAAATTCTGAACACAGCAGGACTCCCGCTTAGGGAGGTTTGACCTTTGTTCTTCCCCTTGCCCCATAAACTGGTTAGATTAACCTAAAGAACGTCACACAGCAGGCTTTCTTGCTCCCTGATACCCAGCCTGCTCTTGTATTTCCTTGCAATAAAATCCAGAGAGTATAAAAACAAAAGAAAACCAGAGAGTTCCTGGTTCTGCTCCTTGGAGGCTCACTCCTGCTGGGTGCTCTCAGGACAGTCCGTCTGGGCCTCTCAGTGTTTGCACCAAATCCTACCTCTGAGTAATCTTTTCATCCTCTGTGCTGCCCCCATCACACACTGCAATTCACCAGTCAGGTGACAGTGTTGGAGAAAACGACTGACATCTCCAAGTAGGAAGAATTCTACCAGCAGGCTGTCTTTGGACACTAACTAAAACTCTTCTTTGCCCACCAGCTCTGCACATTCTGCACTTATCAATGTGCACACTCCATGAGCCATCTCTTCCTGAACCAAATCCTATTGATTTTTTTCCCTCTGGGGAAATCTCACTAATACAGAAAATTTCCCATAATTTTGTGTAATGAGACTCTTAGGTTCATTCTACCAAAACCACAATGAATGAGATTATCTACAATCTTTTTGCCTTACTCAGATGTGTCAAGTACTATTATTTCATTTGACTCTCTAAAATATTCTACTTTGTTAAGTGGATAGGTATATTGATTCTTAATTTGCTCTATTTCACTAAATTTTGCTTTTATATGTGGTATTTTAAGAATTGATATGTAATGTTCTCTTCTTTACCCATTCTCAATCATTTATAATTTAAATTTTGTCTTCCTCTTGTGCCCAAGAATTCTTTTTCTGCTTTTAACAGCATTGCATTTAGGTGATAACTGGAATATAGGATCTAAGTTTTTAGGAATTTATTGCACCTTTCCATGTGACCTAATTCAGCATGGTTTTCAATGTTCTATTTATGTATTAATTTAAAATTCTATTTAGATCCAAATCTTGTTAATTATATTATTCAAATTCTTTATATTCTTAATTTATCCTTTCTTTATTCTGTCTTTTTGAGACAAATGTTTCCAGTCCTAATTATAAATGTGTCCATTTTCCTACTTATTTTTATTTACCTTAATGATGCCTGGTTAGTTATGTATTTGCTGTGGTTATATACTTGACTAGCTTTCCATATATTACAGAAATCTATTTTTTTCTATAAAATGTAATTTACATTGAAGTGTGTGTTATACAGTATTATTACTTCTCTTACCTTGTTTTTGTTAATGCTTTTCCAATAGTTTATCTGCCCTTTCTATCTTTTTATCATATTTTCAGGTGTGTCCCTTGAAGTGAGTCAATAGCTAGATTATAATTACATGCCTATCAGGTCATATTTCATTAGGGGAACTTAATTAATACTGTTCTTAGGGAAATTTAATACTGTTATTATTGCTAATATCCTTAAAGGCTGAGACTTACTAATGTCTTCAATTTTTTTGTTTTTGTTGTTTTGTTACATATGTTCATTTTAAAATAATATTTTCCACATGATAATATTGCAATAGGAAGAATTGCTTATTCTAATGAATCTTACTACATTTTTTTAATCTTGAGGGCTTCCCATTCTTTGGAGTCTTAATCTTATCCTTATGTCCAAATATTAATGTTTTCTTCCAATTAATCATTATGGTCTTTAATTTGAATCTCTTAACAGTAAGTTGTAGCATATATCAGAATTTACTGCCTGTAAATTCAGAACATGTATAGACCTTCTTTATCTTTGTATTTCCATTGAACCTAAAGTTTTCTCCCATATAAGAACAAATATTTGTGATTGAAATGGAATTAATTCTAACACGTGGCCAGTCCCTATCAATAAGAAAAAATTCATTTGCATAGCATGTTTGGGCAGACAGTTTTATGATAATTGTTTATTTACTTTCTTGTGTATTTTTTGGAACACCTAACATTTGTTGAGAAGCATAAGAAATCAAATTATGCTTATAATTACTTTTTGTTCTTAAGGATGGATATATTTTTACATCCCACATTTTTGTATTCAGAACCCCAAGGAGAATATTAAAACATCTCTGACTTGGTCATTGCTTCCAGACATAACCTGATATCAGATATTTCTTTGAACAATGCTATCAATACCACACACACACACACATTTAATGTCTTACAGAGAGCATTACCCTGACACATAGTCTTATTTATCACAACACTGCCCCCTAATCATTCACGCTGCTCAACCTCATCAGAGGTCTTTCCATCAAAGTGTGTCTCCATGGTAACAAAAGCCAGATTTGGCCATTTGGTGGTTGTTTGGAAGACAAAGGTCATTTGAAGGTTTATGACATTTAGGTTTTGGAGCACATTTTCAAGACTACAAATTCTGCATGATTTTGATATTTGGATGCACTCTTTCTTAATACCCTTTCCCTTGGAGTACATATATGTTTCACTGTTGATTATGCTTGTTTATTGGAAACAAAAGTAGCCAATGCAGCCAATTTTAATGAGATTTACTTCTGTCCTCATTACATTTCTTTCCAAAAATTCTTCTTCCTTAAAAATATGCTAAGTAAGAAAATCATTAGCAAACGTAAATCTCTAAAACTGCTGAAAATATCTCCAACTGCCCAAACTGGACATTGATTATTGATTAATTATAATGATCCTTTTCACCTAAAAATATATTTGAATTCTAAAATTGATCGAAGTAGGATAACAGAATTATACCATTTGTCATCTCATATTCTTATCTTGTTACATATAGAAAGTATTTAATTTATGGAGGGAAAGAAAAATGTGTTTTCATTGAAATGTAATTAATTGCATCTAAAGTAAAAATCATCTTAAAAGGAGAAGCTTAAGCCTAAAAAATGTTTAGGACCATAGGGTCTTACAAAAGAAAAGTCAAATAGAATAAAAAGCACAGTTGATCATGGATAATAAGGCTCAATATCATAGAGTTAATGCTTTTCAAATATATCTATTTAAAATAATAAAGGCTAACACTTACTGAGCACTTTCTATGTGCATACTAGGTTCTAAGTGTTGTATAAATATTAATTCATTTAATTCTCACATCAACCCTTGGAAATAGGTGCTATACCATCCCCTCATTTACCAACTAGAAATTTACACCCAGCCCCGAGAGATGTACTGCTACAAAGTGGCATAACCAAGATTCCAATCTAGGAATTTCAGTTCCTGAGCTTAAATTGACATCTCCAGCTCTTTAAAGTAAGGAGATTTCAATCTAAAACCAAACAAGATTATTTCTTTTTGTTTCCCATTTTAGTAGTGCTTACTGGTTATACAGATGAATGGATTTCATTTTGGCAGACTCACACATGTGCATGACATTGATTGTTTTCACCCCCTATCACAGCTTTGCCCCACCTTACCCCCTAGTTTCACATGGGGTGGAGGTTTCAATATAATCAATATAACTGGAAAAAAAATTTTACATGATGTCATGTAAAGAAAGAAGCATCTGATAGTAACCATAAAAATTTTCCATAAAAGAAAAGGAATATAACTAACCAGATATTTTAAAAATAGAAAAAAAAAGTTTAAATAGTAGGTTTTTTTTTTAATTAAAGCTTTTATTTTTCTCAATAACCATCTTAAAAGAAATCCAGAAGTGGACAGTAGAGGGCCATGATAGAAGCAGGCCTCGGTGGCGACAAGACAGGAGGATCCCCGTACCCCGAGGCAGGAGGAAGGCCAGACAGAAGCGACCAAACAGAAGGTACCAGGGCTTTCTTAGAAGCTGTTAACATGCTCAACACTAGTTAAGACACACTCCAGGATTAGTACCTGGCACAGAATGCTCAGCTGACTTATGAATGACTTTGTTCTATGGAGTTTGGAATGTGTGTCACGGTCACCAGGAAGGCACAATGGTGGCCACCACCAAAATGAGTTTGTCATGTTAGATTAGATTCCCACACTCCATGTATACCAATGTCTTGCTTGGGTTCCCCATCTAACGATGCAATTCTGATATATTTCCTGACAGAAATATGGAACAACTGAGTGTTCCTATAACTTATTTCCCTCATCCCAGATATCATCGCTCTCTGCTGCCTATGAACCAATATATGAATATATAAAATATATTCATTTTGTATGAATGTAAAAATATGGTGTTCAGTTATTTCCAGTGGATGGGCAAGTCTAGCATCAGTTATTCTATCATGAAGGAGACCTCCTCTCTGATTGTCCATTTCATTGATTAGGTCATGTTATAGGACACAGGAAAAGAAAGGAGTTTCCTGCTCGAATTATACATAACACTTCTCTTATAACTCAATTGCTTAGAAAATGAAGCACATTTCTTGCAGAAAGCTCATTAAGCGTTAGCAAATTTATTGAAGAGTTTAATCAGAATTTATCATAGTGAGTTGGTAAGAAAATTCTCTCAGAATTCCAAATAACCCCCACATGGGTCAGATTGTCTATATTAACTCTGTACTATAACATAGACACTGTTCTAAAAGTACACTTCCGTCATTCCAAATCTTTTGGAAATTGTGATTATTTAAACCCATCATATTTCATTATAAATGTGGTATTATATGTTTGTTTTGAATATTAAGGAAAATCTAGGTTACTATTCTTCAGCGCTTTACAGATAATTTCATAACAGCACTAAAGATGAATGCGATATAACTCTGATTTGCAAGCTGCAGTAACTTTTATAATTTCATTAAGGATATTTTAATACAATTATGGGAACTTATGGTTCAATGTAAAGTTGTTTTGTTGCGGTGCTTTTTATTTTGTTTTGCTTGCTTCTAAACATCTTCCTGGTTATGTCTCACTCTCATGTAGAAGAAATAACTCTGCATAGAGTGATCTGATCAGTAGCGAAAAGACTGGAATATGTGTCCTCCCTCTTATCTTGGGATTATAGCTAAGAAAGATCAGTGAACTGCCATGAGTGAAGGCAATATGGAAGGTGCTGATGTCTAGACATGATTTTCTTAGATTGGCTAAGACTACAGAGAGGCTCCAGGAGAAGTCAGTGCGCCGGGAAGAGGCTGTGGAAACAGACCTGAGGGACCTGGTGTTCAGGTGACATGGTGGGAGGCGAAGGGAATTCAATGCAGGCAAATATAAAAGAAGCAGATTCCAAGGTGGGTACCCTTCAGAATCAGGTGTGCAGAGAGTCAACAGCAAGGAAAGTCTGTCACTGTGCAGCAGGAAACACCGGGGAATGTAGGATTCAGAGCCCTTACTTGTAGAAGGACAATGGTACTAGGACAAGGGCAAGGCAAAAAAAAAAAAAAAAAAAAAAACAAGATTTGCGTTTAACTGGCCACAAATGGATCCATTCAGAGTTTTACAGGGTCAGGCAAGAACTCTGCCGATTCCTTCAGTCTTCTGTGTAGGTTGAGCTCTGAGACTTTTATGAACCTAAGCTCAGTGGAGCCAGCCAGAAACAGAACCATGAGAGGTAAAATGACACTGGGTGGAATCCCTGCAGGGTCTCAACCCCCAGCCTGCCCTCTGAGTGCTTAAATGGCCCGTCTTTAGAACCACTGTTTGGTTTCTGTTGAAGTGAAAAGTAGGGCCAGAGAGGTGACATATTCAGCCCCTAAGAAACCAGGCATTAGCGTGGTTTATCGGATGAACTGTTAGTTTCACACACAGAGAGTAGATTCCTGAGGGAATGAAATTAGACCTTTAAATTTAAAGGATATTTAAATAAATTTGGAAAATTTGAGCAATTTTCTACACACTGTAAATCAGGAAGAAATTCATGCTTTTTACCCTCATTTTGCATTTCCATCTAGCCAACATGCATAAGGAATTCACTATGTGCCAGGCACATCCAATGCATTTTAATTTTTTCATTTAATACTTCAAGTCTATAGGTAGATTTTATCCTACCTAACAAGTAGGAAAAAAATAATCTCAGAAAACTCCCTATGATTACAGAGTGGCAGGCAGTGTTGAAAATCACATAAGTCTGATGACACAAATATTCTCACAAGAGGGTCTTTCAAAGTATGAGTGATAGGGCCGGGGATATAGCTCAGAGGTACAGTATCTGCCTAGCAAGTGTGAGGCCCTGAGTTCTTCCTGGCACCAAAAAAAAAAAAGTATGGCAACAGATGATAATTTTCTAGGGCAGGTGTCATTAGGAATGGCGGGATGGGATAAGCAAAAATTATGTATCATGCAGAGTAGATCAATAGTCAACCACTACTTGTTGTACACTAATCACTATAAAAATTGTGCTAAGTATTAGGGCCATTGTCATTAAACCAGATGAAGAAATTCAAGATGTGCCACTCAAAACATGCCACATTGATATAGTGATTATTACATAGTGAAATCACTTGAGGAACTGGAACCTCCGAAAGGGCTATCTGGGCTGTCTTTTCCTACATATAACAAAGCTTAAAGATGCTTTGGGGAGAAATGTCTTCCACATACCTAGGTTGGAAAATAGCCTTACCACACTGGCAATTAGGGCTGCAGTGAACCTGAATAAGCAAATTCCATGTAACCCTTACCTTCCACTAGCTTTTGTGTACCCCCCGATCTCTTAGTAACAGCCCCAGAATTTCCTACTCTTGTTCTGAGATCCCCCTGCTCTTTCACTTCTTCACAAATTTACTGTTCTTTAAAAGTATAAAAGAACATGCTTTGGTCATTTGTGTGTGTGTGTGTGTGTGTGTGTGTGTTGCTGGGGAATTCAATCCAGGGGCTTTGCCTTGAGCTATACCTCGATTTTTTACATTTTATTTTTAAATAGGCTCACTAAGTCAATAGATTGCCCAGGCAGATTTATTCTGTAGTGGAGATCACCATGTACATGTAAAATTAACAGAACATTTATACTTTTTCTTAGCCAGCTTTTGTGTTAATCGGGTCCCTTGATTTAGCCAAAGAGCACTCCTATGGATGAGGGGGAAAATAGAGAGATCTCTGCTATCCAGGACACAGACATGACTCACACTTGACGGGCCTGTAGCCTAGCAGGGAACAGAACTTCCACCAATAGTGGTTTATTTAAGAAAAAACAGGGGCTGGGGATTTAGCTCAGCGGCAAAGCGCCTGCCTGGCAAGCGCAAAGTCATGAGTTTGGTTCCCAGTACCGGAGAAAAAACAAAAAAAAACAAAAAAATAAAAAATAAATAAAAAAAAACTGCCACGTGTATAAACTTTGTAAAAGGCTGAAAATAGAGGCACCAAGTGGGGGCTAACATGAACCTAACGCTTCTGTGAAGTTAACCACCCTAATTAAGCAAAAGGAGGGAATCAAAAAATAATTCTAAAAGTGAAAGAATGGAGAAAGAAAAGTGAGGAAGAAGAGCAGTGTGGGGGTAGGGAGAATGTGTTGAGACAGGCGAATCTGTGCAAGGTGAATTTAGGGTAGGCTTGAAGAGCCAAGGAGAATTTCTACTCAACAACTGGAGATACAGGTCATGTGTGAGAGGCCAAGGCCAAGAGACCCTTTCCAGAGCCCTGGAAACCACCTCATACACAGTCAAGCTGCACAGGATGACTAAGGAGCCCCAGGCCCTCCCAGACGTGGTCTTCCATCCACATCCCTGTCAGTCTGTGGGTCCTGCAGCAGGGAAGAAAGATCACCAGGGGAAAACAAAATGGGTAGCACTTGACAGACCATAGTCCCTCTTTAAGTAATAATAATAATAGTAATAATAACGGTAACAACTAAGATTGCCTGTGTTTTGTACTGTGGCTGAACTGTCTAGTTCAGCCTTCCACCCACAGTGGGAAGCACTATCACACTGTCTTCACTGTAAGCACTAGGAAAACAGAGGTCCAGGGATGGTAAGTGATTTCCTAAGTGCCATCACTTTGAAGGCCATTTTTAAGATTCAAACTCAGGTCAGGGCTTTAACCCCAACTATAGATCAAGCGGAAAGGAAAAAGGAGGATTTTTCCTCTCTGTCCTGGAGCAAAGGGAGAGAATAGAGTTCTTCATTTTTTTCTTGCAAAGATAAAATGCAGGGTAGAGCGCTTGCCTAGTGTGCAAAGGACCTAGGTTCTTGGACAAGGCCCCCTCCTCCTTGCACTAGAGGAAGGGAAGGAAGTAGCTTTAGTGAAGTATAATTTATGTAAATCCACTCAAAACAAGTACTAGGGCTACAGCTTAGTGGTAGATCAATTACCTAGCATGTACAAGGGTTTGGGTTGAACACCCCAGCACTATGAAAATACATAAATAAAAGAAAAAAAAGACAAAATGCATAACATTATACCATGATACTATTAGAGGGAAACATATTAATCTATGTCTCTCAGAGTCCAAAGTATTTTAAATATATTTTGCATTGCCTGATATTCTGAATTTTGTCTCATCTTCTCATCCTTCAAATTGACCAAGATAGAAGTGGTACTCTGTCTTTGGGTTCATGATAAACTCCTCTTTTTAGCTGCTCCCAGAAGAGATTTGAAGACGGGGGTTGGGGCAGAGGTTAGAGTATAACAGCAGGCGTGAAGGGCCATCGAGTACTGGAAAAATCAGCTTATCAAGTCACTCTCCAAAGTGTCCTCTAACGTCCACAGAATTAGTACCAGGATAATCAACATGAAGAAAGGACTGTCTCATTCTTTAACACATGAGAGAAGTAAAGCATAGCCAATCAGGACGTTTCCTGAGCTCTTTAACCCTTGTCCTCTAGGGTAAGGAACAGGGTCAACCTGATCCCCGTGATGTTCTCAGGATTTAAGGAGCTGTGTTTATGAGCTCTTTGCACTTACAAGCTTTGTGCACTGATGAATAAGGGTTCATCAAAGTTTGGCTTTTTTAAAAAAATTAGGAAATATATATGAAAGCCCAAAATCCTGCAAAAATGTGACTATTTTATGTATGCAGAAAAGACAAAATAAAGGCAATGCATTGTGAACATCTCTTTCTGCCTGAAATATTGGTATGACTGTCTCACCCTACAGGCCGGTTCTGTGCGGTCATGCTTAATGGAATAGTATGTAACAGCCGCCTAGTATTTCCTGGGCAGTGGTACCATTGCAGAACCAAAGCATAAAAGTTGCACCTCCGACAACAATATGAAACATTTAAGCACAAACTCTCATCTCAGCTTTGTGACTCCTTATCTTCCAACATCATTGTTTCCATTGTCCCTCTGCTGTTTCAGATAACAATGCTTTCTGGACACTTGCCTGATGGTCATTTAAGAGATTAGGGGCTTCCCCATACCCCTTAGTCTACCACTGTGCTGATTCCCAGCTACACACTTACCATTTGTAAATCAGTGGAGCAAGAAATTAAGGACTCACTGGCAGCCCTGCCTGTGGAATACCAATAGCAATAAAGGTGTAGGATTGCCTTGCTGCCTTACTGAGGCCTGCCGCATACCACATAAAAATAAATAAGCATAATTATGTTAATCACCAGGAAAAATAATGAAGCACACTAATAACCAGATTAGGATAGATGAAATAAATTCCCTGATTTTGCCATGCAAAAATGAAGAGCTACTTTTAATGCTTTATTTTCACATTTTAATTCTTAGGTGAATTTAGATTTTTTACTCTTCTGTTATATACAGTGGTTCCCTTGCTCTGCTTTGAAGTACAAATTGTTCTGCCCCAGTGAAACCTAATAATTAGGAAACAAAAGAAGGAGTAAGGAAATTGTTGAATAGCATAGCATCATAGCTGAGTAACTTAGTTTCTTTTCTTTGTTTAGAAAGACCAAAATTTGGCTTCACTGTTAGTTATCCGTAACCCTTCAAATGCTAGGTGAACCATCCAAGCTAGTAAGGAGCCAGCAGTGTGCCTCGATTCTGCCAGGATACTGCAGATGGTCATATTTTCCCCTTTCAAGAATCCAAGGCAAGCAAAGGAACTACCCACACATGTAACAAAGTGTGGGAAAAGACACAAAGTCCTCAAATTCCAAATAGTTTCTTCAGTTATTTAGCAGTGCTTCCAAATGTTTAGGGAGCAGCAAAATATCAGTCCTTTGATATGTAAGACTTCGGATGTCAGGAAATTATCCGCATAGTCATTAAACTATTATAGCATGCTACAATAATGAAAACTGTATGGCTATAGCAAAAAAATCAATAAACAAAATGAACACCCCTGAAACCCTAATATATGAATTTATTAGAATTCCTTACTATTAGAATTTACTTGAAGATAAAAATGTAAAGAAGGGATATATTAGTGTATATATTGGAGATTGGCTAATTACTTGAAATAAGTATTCATGCCTCAAATAAATTCCAAATAAAAAACTAAACATCATAAAGTAACCTGAAAGAAAACTAGAATAAAATGTAAAATCATCAGTTTGAGAGCCAGTTTAATGTATGGAAGACACTATCAATTTAAAAGTTAAAAATGGCTGGACACTGTGTGAATATACAGAAATGTTAATACTTTTAATGTAAAAAGATAGTTATAGATATAAACTCTAATGTGAAGGGGCAATCTATCCCTTACTTGTTTACCAAAAAGACCTGGGAATAGATACCACAAAAGAAATGAAGACAACTAGCACCTAAATCTGGTTTCTAAATCTTAACTTCCATCAAAAGAAACCTGAACTCTTTGGAGCAAGGGCTGATTCCAGAATTCGTGGGGGCGGGATTGGGGTGGAAAAATGCAAGATGGACTTAGAATATCTTATTGTGCCAAAAAGTAGCAAAGTGCTTAAAGAATATTGGAGGTAAGTCAAAGGGATGTGGGAATTCCCACTAGCCAAATTAGAGAAGATCCGAACAGCAAAATAAGTGATAATAATAGATTACAATCCACTAAATCAGAAGGAGTCTATGATTGTGGTGGACAACAGGACACCATACATTTTTAGATGGATTAAAGAACCAACAGTGCACTCCAGAAAGAGAGAAAGGTTTCGTTTGGCCAGCCCAGCTCAGAGAAGCTCTAGCTTCTGAGTGCCCCAAAGAGAGTGTCACAAAGGTCTTTATTAAATTTGTGTTGGGAAAACAAGCCCAAAACAAAGGCAGTTATTCAAAAATAACAGATCTATAACTCTGGCCATTTGGCATACCTCACTCACTCAGGTAGGGAATCTAACCTGAGAACTTGTGAACACCTCCTTACCCCCACTTAGCATATTAAAATGTGCCCAGGCTGGAGGAGGGGTTGGGGAGTGTGCTAACCTTGGTCAGAAACCGTTGAGCTCCTGGGAGGCAGAAAATTGCCCTTTAAACTACACCAATTTCTTCTTCATGATGACATAAACTAATAATGAACAAATTGAAATTTTGAGGCAAAGAGAGATACCACAGCTTCAAACTACTTCTAAAAATATTATGCTTATTGATGAGAATGGGAAAGAGTAACTTTAGTTAAGAATCCTGAGAGATACTACCTTAATCAAGTATTTGAAGTGAACACCACTTGTAAAGTCACAGATCTTTAGTGTCTGACCTGATAGGATATAATAAAAAGAATAGAGCATCCCTTCTATGTTATTCCTGAAAAAGACTCATAATAGAAATCTAATCATTATGCAATACCCAAAGAACTCAAAATAATTGTCCTGCAGTCTTCAAAAGTGCCTAGATTGTGAAAACCAAGAGAATACTAATGAACTCTTCCAATTTATGTTTACTAAGATAACATGACAACTATATGTAATGTGATTACTGATTAGATATTTTTATATAAAAGACATTATTGGGACAATTGGAGACACTGGAAAGAGGCTGAAAGATTAGGTGGTAGTAATGGGTCAGTGCTCATTTCCTTATGTAGCAGAATATCCTTGCTTATAGAAAAAACACACTACAGTATCCAAGAATAATGTGGGATTATATGAAAAACTTAGTTTCCAATTATTCATGAATTAAACAATTGTTAGAACTTTTAAAATATTTTTGAGGTTGTTTCCAAATAATAACAACACCATTAGCAAACAAGCAAGAGTAACTTCCAAATTTTCATTTGCGTTCAGCTAGCTGGCCACAACTAAACATTGGGTTCTTGTCATAATCTACTTTTAGCATATCTGTTACAGTAGTTTAATCTTTCCTTGCATAAAATTAAATGTCAAACACTAGAGGAATTATTGTGCTATTGCTATACCCTAGGACACTATAAATATTTTTAAGTGTTTTTGTTTTGTCAATAGGTAATAACTCCACAAGATTTTCATGGTGCCACATTGTTTTAAAATGAGGGTAAAGTAAAATAGTGTATACCAAATTCATCTGATGCTGGATATACATTTATAATTTAAATAAAGTACATTTCAACCATGGTTATATCTGGCCAATAAGGGTATGGGTGATTTATTTTTATTTTGGTATTATGTGCCAATTTCTCACAGTGATTATTTGTTTTTAATAAAAAATTAAAATCACAATAAAAATTAATATAAAGTGCTGTGAAGAGGAATAAGAAACAGCATTTGATTCAGGAGGCAATCTGAGGATATGAAATCCTGCTCAGTATATCAAAGTCATAGTGGTAAAGAAGCCATTAGTGTAAGACCGGAAACCAGCATTTCACCCAAGAAAGATCCCGTCAGCTGTGATTCTGCAGCTCATCTCTGTGGTTTTGTTAAAATTCAGCTTTAATCCTTGAGTGTCCTAAGGTGAAGACGGAATGATGGAGGCACTTGGGGTAGAGGCTAGCTATCTGCCTGTTTCCTACTCCGCAGTTTGGTATGGGGCTTAGACTAAAGGTGAATCCCCAGCACAGGATTGTTGCTGGATGCCTTCTGACTCACATTCTTCCTGAGTCACACTTCTACTGGAAGCCTGTGTGGCCCAAGATGTTCATAGTAGTTCTATTGAAAGCTAGTTTCCACTGCCTATACTGATATACACCAGACACCCTCTTTATAACCTTTCTCAGGAGGCCAGGGGCAAATTGCAGGATTAAGACTCCAATAAAAAGAGGTAATAAACATCAATCACTCACAAGATCCAAATATTTGGTTTCCTGCATGCCATGGAATCATTCTTTTCAAAATGGTCTGTTCACTATCAAAAAAGTCAGAGTCTCTGCCTAGTCACCATTTTGTTTTTTGTTTTGAGACATGGTCTAGCTAGGTAGTCCAAGCTGGCCTTGAACTCACTATGCACCTCTGCTGTCCTCAAACTTACTATCCTACTGCCTCTGCCTCCCCAGTGCTGGGATTATAGGGATGTGCCACCATATCAGGCAGCCTTTTAGATGAATGGAAATTGCATACAGAAATCCTCTAGAACAATGTCAAACATGCATTTGAAAATTCATACAGCTTCCTATCTTAGACTTGCCTTTGGCTTATTTGAAATTGGCAACGAGGCTTGTGTTGACACAAAATATTTGTAGACTTTGATCTACTGGTGCTAAACCAGACATATGACAGATGGCAAAGAAGTATGAACTGAAACTACCATATGACAATATGAAGGAAATAAGCTTCTTTTTGGAGAAGTATTTAAATGTGTCATAAAACAGTTTTATAAAAAGTAACATTGCAAATGGCTTAAATTCAGTATGAAGAAGAACTGTCAGCTTTGGAGTTAGGTTGCTTGTGTTCAGATACCAACAGATACACCACGGTAAGGTAGAGACATAATGTGACTTCAATTCTGTAGGTTTGGGTTTCCTCAAATGAAAAGCAGGGAAAGCCTCTTGGGATGACAGTGAAGGATCAATGAAATGATGTGTGAACAGCCCTTGGTATAGTCCTTGGTCTAAATGAAAAATACTTGCTAAAAGTTATCAACATCATTATTCTATTTAGAATATGGATGCATCCACTGTTGCATACATGTAATTGAGACCTACCTACTCTGAAAGTATGCATGGGCATACAGATAGAGTAGGTAAGAGAAAGAAAAAGAATTAGGAAACACATACTTGGTTCTTCTCCAATCCCTGCCTTGCTGCTTAGACTTGTTTTAGTAATCCCAGCCTTCTCCATCTCCATAAGTGCAATACAACACACCCATTTACTTGGGGCAAATATTCCAGACTCTTTTTTTTTTTTTTTTTTTTTTGTCTTTTTGAAACAGGGTCTCGCTGTGCAGATCAGGCTGAACTTGTGCTCACTTTGTAGCCCAGGCTGCCCTCGAACTCACAACGATCCTCCTGCCTCAGCCTCCCGAGTGCTGGGATTACAGGCGTGCACCACCATGCCCGGCCCAGACTCATTCTTAATAGCTCCCTTTCCCTCCCTGGCTGGCCACCCTCTAATTCCAGTTATTCTAATTCCACCTTCACCCCTGTCTGGCTGTTCATAACAACTTTTTGTTTTGTTTTGTTTTCCAGGACTGGAAATTGAACCCTTTGCACTGAGCTACATCCCTAGCCTTTTCTATTCTTTTCTTTTGTACAGGGTCTTGCTGAGTCGCTCAATTGCACAGGTTGGGTTTGAATCTGTGATTCTCCTACCTCTGCTGCCCAGAGTGCTGGGATTATAGGAGTGTGTTGCCATACCTGGTTTAAAACAGCTTCTTAAATTTTCTCCCAGCTTTCACTCGGAATCTGCTCTATTCCATTTCTGACACAAAATCCGTACGCTCCTCTGAAGTAAATTAGACTACCTTTCTCCTTCTATTTAGAAACCCTTCGGTAGGTTCCCCATTGTACTTCAATTAGCATGCAAATCACCTTGCTGGGGCCTCCAAGACCTGATATAATGTGGCTCCTAATATCCCAACATCGCTTCTCTCACTTCCTTCTTTACTACATTTCAATTCCTTGAAAAGTCAACGTCTTTTCCACTTCACAGCCTTTAGACATACCCCTTTCTCGCCAGAACACCCTTCCATTCTTGCATAAATGTTTGCTCCCTTCCTGACCTTCAAGCCAGAACTTCAAGGTCCCCTCCTTAGAGGAGACCCTCCCAGAACTCCAACTAAAGCAGTCAACCCTCTCCCCTCAGTTATTTTCCAGATCAGCAGCACTCTACCTTTTCAGTAACACATACAAGAACCTATAAGTGTTTTATACAGCTTGTTTAAAAACTGTTTTCACCTTCCTCTCCCCAAGACTTATTATTTGAAGACTGGCACATGTTTGTCTTTTTCATTTTTTTCATGTGTGGTGCTCACATTATGCCCAGTATCAGATATAGGGGTGACATTTATTGACAGTAAACATTTGCTGAAAAATAGGGTGAACTGTTAATTTTATCTTATACATTTCTGTGTTGAAGATATCCTTGCCATGTAACTTACTTTCAATCTTTACTGAAAAGCAAGAGAAGAAAAGAGGTAAAGTAGCTCATTTTATGTTTGTAAGTATACTACAAAGGTTGGAAATATATGATATTGTATGGACTGGTTATTTAAGAACTCTCTGCTGCCTGAAAATAGACTCAAGCATGTCAAAGGAGCAAATATAAATTTAGGAATTTTGCTCAATGCAGTTAATTGATATTTCCAAGGATATTGTTTTATAGGAGTCATTTTTTGAAAATTTATTTCTGATTTCAGAGATTATACTGATTTAAACTGATAGTACAGCCACATTTCATAGGATCCACCCACCTTGATTGAAAACCAAAAAAATGGTTTATTTTCAAGTGGGTATTTGTCATCTGAAGGACTGTGGTCTTCTCATGAGGCTTCAACTGAGTGTTTTCTGGATAACCCGGCCAATATAAGAGGTTAGTGCAATAAATGCTGTGGTCATTTGGAACACACACACACACATATGCACATGCACACACACACACACACACACACACACACTTTTGAGTCTGGAGGCCTTTGTTCTCAAGCAACTAGGATATTATTGAAGACCTTGCTTATCAAGGTCATATCTCATCCAAGGATATGGTCCTCACCCAATTACTGCCCATGAATGTATCTAAATGGGGAGATCCAGGATTCTTGTTCAATAAGGGGAAGGGGACAACTCTGAGGGGCCAGCCATTCCAGGTCTAGAGCTCTGTGGGATAGCTAAAGTCTCAGAATGACATTGACAGCATTGAGTTCAGCTCCTCCCTCAGCCCAATCCTACTTTCTTTATTTCCTCAATTATTGATCCCAAGAGTATACTTCTTACATACAGATTTCCATGTCATGATGGAGGCAGTATCTCCTTTTTAAGTCAGTGACCCAGATGATTTGATGCCACCTTTTCCACCATTCTCCTTTTTCTTGGCTTGCATGGACTCCTCTAGGGACAAGGGAGAGAAATATAATCTTCCCCACAGCTCTCTCCCACAGTAGATGGTGTCTTATGGCCACTTTAGAAAGGCGATGACGGTCTCCAGCTAATCTGCCTTCAATCCTCAGCCAACATCCATCTTTTTCCCCCACATCCATCTTCCTTCTTCCCAGAGAAAAATTTAAGAGGGACTAATTTCTTACTAATTAATTCATAACAGACTAACTATAAATGTATACTTTGATGCAATTAATTTAAAATTATGAGCTATAGGATGAATTGTGTGTGTCCCCCCCCAGCCACTAATTTCATATGCTGAAGTCCTAACTCCCTGTTCTTTGATATGTGAATGTATTTGAAGGAAAGGTCTTTAAAGAAATAATTAAGTTAAAATAAAGTCATAAAAATGATTTCTAATTCAATATATTCGAATCTCTAGAAGAGGAGAGTGGGTCATGGACACACAGAGGAAGATCATGTGAAGACTCAAGGAGAAGCAGGCCCTCCACAATCAGGACAGAGGCCTCAGAAGAAAGCAACCTTCCCAATACCTTGATCTTGGACTTCCAGATGCCAAAACTGTGAGAAGATAAATTTCTGTTTAAACTCTCCAGTTTGTGGCATTTTTGTTATCACAATCCCAAGTAACAAATCCATATGCAATCATATGCTCTGCAAATTTTGCTTTGTGCCCTGTTGATGCCCTGAGCACACCTCACAAGGCCAGCAAGCAGCATCTACAGGAGGGCTCCATCATGCCTCCAGGTTGTGTGAATTCTTCACCTCCTCCCCTAGCTTCTCCGCACCACCTTGTTTCTATAGCTGTATTTCTGTCTGAGGGGGTACCTTGAATTGCCTGTTTGGTCTTAAGAGCTTTTCCTCCAGGCTCAGCCTTATACTCCTGTGCACACTTCTCTTTTCTTGTGCTGCTGGTAGGCTTATTCTTTACCCATAGCCCCAAGCCCCAAGAAACTATCCTGGCTAGACTTTCACTAATCCACCCCTACCTCAAAAAGTAGATTGAGAGCTGGGGATATAGCTCAGTGGCACAGCACCTGCCTGGCAAGTGCAAGTTCCTGAGTTTGATTCCCATTTCACAAAACAAATGTAGATTGGCAAGATACTCCAACAGCAACATGTGGCTTGGAGGGCCTGATTTGCTACCTGAGGATTACTCAGACTGATACTGTCCTGATTCCTCACCTAGAAATTTGGGAAATAGATATTTTGAGCAGCCCAGGGTTTCCTGGATGTTAGGCACTTGGCTATAACATGTCAAAATAATTAAAGGAAATAAGAGCATCAGTGTAAATGACAATTCTCATTGTCTAAGGAATCCTTCATGTAACCTTTCTGAGCCTCCATCCCGTCTACTCCAGGCTCTCTACTGATCAAGTCATTTCTAGGGCACTGTAATGCCTCATGGCACCATCACTCTTCTGCCACCCCATACCTCAACCATGCCAGATCCCTGAGGAACTCTTGAGGGCCCAGGTTGCATTGCAGTCTTTGACAGAACAGGCATCTCAGGCTGCTGACATAAACATGGTTAAGAACATCAAATCCCTTCTTTCCACTCAAAAACACTCAGCTCCTAGTGTGACAGCTGTTTAGTTGCTTCCCTTACAGCTTCCTGTTGTCCTTGGAGTGAGTCAGGGTTCAGGGACACATTTGAGTGACAGCTCGACTGAACTATCCTCTGATGACTCAGGTTTTGTTTCTGGGTTAAGCTTATCAAGACTCTTTCCCTTGGGGCAAGTTCACTCAAGCTCACTCCTAGTACACACACTCTCCAGCTCCTCCTGCAGAGAGATTTCTGTTAGGGTGCCCGGCTAGAGCTCCAAGTATGGCCCCCAGAGAAATGAAAAGCAGCTTTAGGACAAACTAGGGGTGTCCTACCTCCAGCATCACCCTTCACATAATTTTATAAAGAGTGAGCTACAGAAAAAAAAGTAAAGAAAACATGATTGCTCCTTGGGCAAGAAGCTGAAAACAGGGTTTATCTTCCTCTATATTCTATGTTGCTTTCACTCCTGTTGTCTGGTCAGACTTAGGGCTCCTGGTTTCTACATTATTGCTATCAAAGATGAGGCTGTTGCTTTACCTTCCTAGGGAATGGCCATGGTACATCCTAGTTCTGTCACCTACGTGCTCTGTGCCTGTAGATTCCCATCAGGCACATCTGCCTTGGAAACTGTGCTGTTCTGTTCTGCCTGGCTCCTGACTTCACTCAGAGAAGCTTTATGTCAGGAAGACTTTGAGAGCTTTTACAGTGACAACTGTTTGCTCCTGCTCTGAGTATGACTAAAAAGGTGAGCAGTCCTGGATGTCTTTGTTTTTAAATCTGTCTGATTTGAGGTGGAAATTGATTAAATAAAAATACATGTATGTTGACATTATATTTTTGGACAGAAAAAAGGACAACCTCATATAGGGTTATTCAAAAGGAAGTCATCCCCAAATCTTGCAATTAGGTTACTTTGGGTGATCTGCTAGCCAGAAATGACGTCAGGAAGTATAATCTTCTTTTCAAAAAGATAATTTTGGGATGGTGGTGCACACTTGTAATCCCAGCACTTGGTAGACTGAAGCAGGAGGATTGCTGTGATTTTGGGTCCAGCCTGGACTACAAAGCAAATCCAAAGCCAGCCTGAATTGCACAGTGAAACCCTGTATCAAAAAGACAAAAAGAAAGAAAACTTTCTCTGTTTTCTATTTTTCACTTGCATGTAAATTCAAAGAGCTGCTACTACTCAAACAAGAATTTGGAAACAAGGCACGGTTGGGTTTTTTGTTTGTTGGCTTGTTTTTCCATATGGAAAAGGCTATGTAAATTCAGGTTTCTTAAGGACTCAGGAAAAATGAAAAGCAAGAGAATAGGTAGAAAAATGTTACTTCTTCTGTTCCATGGAAAACAGTGGCCTTTGATTTTCTATTATGCTTTCATCCCACTGAGATATGCTTGTAACCTGGTAGAGACCATTACCAGATGTAGGTTTATTTAGGGTCTATTTTCTCTGCAGTGCACTAACAGCCATCAGTATTAAACCCTACATGGGATCAAAGTTAAACACAAGAGCCACAGTAGAGCAGGAGGACACAGAAAAGTGCTCATCTAAGAAAGCCCTGGGAGAAGAGGTTTCTCTTTTATGTGCCCTACTTTGCTGCTTTAAAATCCACATCCATGAAATACTATGAACAGCTACCCCCAAAGTGCAAATAACAGACTGATAACACTGATTATATTGAAAACAGTATAAATGAATAGATTTTAAAAATCTTAACTCACTCATTTCAATTGTCTACATTCTAACTCTGCTTTTATTCTTTTAAGTTCATATTCTTCATTTTTAATTCTCCTGCTTACATTTGTAATTCTTCTTGCTAGGGAACCTTAAAAAGGAATTGCAGTGTAAGTGTGTGGGGTGCAACTTGTACAGATTCCTCCAAAAATGTTATGTAAGTTATTGGATTTTCAACAGCCTGTGTTAATTATTGCTTTACTTAGACTGTTTTCTATACCCTGCCCACATATCTCTCCTCTTCTTTTCTATGAGGCAATGGTCACATCAGTCCCATCTCCCAAGCCTTTCCATCACAGGCCACTGTGCCATGGCTACTGCTGCAGTCCCAAAGGAGGCTGCATATTGCAACATGGCCCAAGGGGTTTTCCCAGCAGAAGGAAAGGCAGTAAATTGAGAAGCAACTCCTTATTCTTGTTTCTCGGAAGGTTCCGAATTAGATGTCTAGGATACTAGCTGCAAGTCAGAGGTCATGACACCTTCATGCATTATAGGGACTGCTGGCATGGGATTTATAAAATCAAATCCTGGGTACCAAAGGAATTTAAGTCAGGCACTGTGATATTGTTTCCAAACATGCCAAACAATGGAAGCATATTTCCAAAAACAGATGGATTTTTTTCTTTGAATAAAAACAACTTAAGTTATATTAAGATGTAAATATATTTAAACACCTGAGGTTGCAGAAGATGCCTACAATATGAGGGACCATTGATATATTACCTACAACATGGAGAGGAACCCCGGCATATTGACTAAACCTGTCATTTTGTATTAAAGTCAACCTTCTTGTTTGCAAATATAATAATATCCTTGAGCCTTTAAATAATGTTTGAGGTGAAAAGGAGACAATTCATGTGATGAATAGGCTGATACACGGTACATGTAATAATGGAAGGCCCTGATTAAGAACAGTATTCAAAAAGGCTTTCAGGTTTAATTCACTTGAAATTAGGACCAAGCATTTACATATTGTAAATTATTTTCAAAAAAGCTACTAGCTAATAAACAAGGCTGCAAGGAAGACTTTGTCATGAAATATAAAAATAAAATTGTGAAAGGAAACAAGCTGCATAGATAGCCACATTAGGTTATCATTGCTAACTAATCCCTAATCCCATCTCCTCTGCAGATGATCCAGCTTTGGGGACAGGAAACAGATAGGAGAAGCAAACTGCCTCAGGGCAATAGAAGGTGGACTTTACCTCTCCTATTTAGCTTTCCTTCAAGCAGCAATATTAATGAGTACAATAGAATATGGATTTGCATCTCCCTGATTTGATATCTACCTTGACATGATCCAAAGGCCCCTGGACGAGGTAACAGTCCAGCAGTTTCTAGATGCTCCCTCTACTTCTTTCCCTCCCAGCACACATTAGTCCAGCCCAACTTGGGGGCTGCTTTGCTGGGAAACAACTCTGACATTTAAAACCCAGAGAGAGGAGAGAAAATCTGACTCTTTAGCCAGAGGAGGAAAGGAAAATGGGCTCTGAGAGCTGGGGAGTGTGCGTTACCTCAGAAAGAATAGCACCAAAGAAAATGATATATTTGTAATACAAAATAAGTTCCAGATGTACCACTGAGCATGTGCTGAATAGACCTGAATGAGCACAGTGAAGCTCTCAAGAACTAAACTATGATATAAACCACTACCCAAATCCCAGATGTACTTCGAATGGCTCCTACATCAGGCAGACCCAAAATAGCGTAACGAAGGAGAAAACTAAACTGATGTTAGGACCAGCACCCTAAAAATGAGAGGATATATATCGTGTGAACCTACCTATAGTACACTTAAATTATTATCATGGTCAACATCAGTGTTATAGGAATTCAAACTTAAAATCTACTGGCCATGGGGGATTTCTTCTTACCATAAATAAGACTGGGTGATAAGTAAATGGATACTTCTCAAGTATTCACAATGCTTAGAAAGGAGTTATTTGTCAGGTTTTAAACATCAAATATTATTACAAAACTACCCTACACCTGGAAAAGAAATCAATTTGAGACTAATTGTATTAACAATTTTACAAAATTTTCTGTAGCAAGTTACAAATGATAATCTAATCTACCTCACCACTAAAAGACATCAAAGCCATTGAGGAAAAAACAGAAAATAGCTTTTCTTTAAAGAGGTACAGGCCTTGCGCCCAGGCAGCGAGTTCTCCGGGAGCTGCAGCGCTCCTGGGTCCGAGTGTGGGCCGGACTCATACCACCGCGATTCCCAGCCGAAAAG
>NW_004955429.1:3351437-3375355 GCF_000276665.1 Chinchilla lanigera | reverse complement strand
AAATAAAGAGGTACATACTTCTCAGGATGTATATTTTGTTATGTACAATGAATAAGACATAATTGATAAGAACTTCTCAGGAACTAGTATAGATCAAATTAAATTAGAATCTCTGAGAGAACAATCTAAGTGTGTATAGGCTCATAAACTAGCTATGTCCATGAAAAGTTCAGAAAATAATGACTCAATACTTCTCTTCACATGAAAAACTCTAGGCTGATCATAACAATGCATCTCTCATTTAAATGAAAAAAGTTCACATTGTGGTAAATAATACCTGAGCAGTAGATTTACAGGGTATTTTGGAAACTGGTTCTTAATAAATAGCCAAATAGAGATGTATAAAGACTGTCAATTCTTCAGAGCAGTTGGAAAATAAGAATTTTGCTTATTTGTATATAAATGTAGACTGATGCAGCAGAATAGTAGTTTTAAATTTTAGTAGCATCATTCTGGAACATGTAGTATTAGTTTTATATTAGAACATTATTTTAATTATATTTGAAAATTGATTTATTCCTCTTTCTTCTACCAAATGATATTTCTCTAAGTTAGACAAAGTGTTCAGTGTTCATTATCAGAACAAGAGGCAGTGAGGGGGCCGATCAGATTATGGTGGGTAACAGAAATCCCACATAGATTTGGGCTCTCAAACTTGTGTCCCTTGTTGCACCATAGATCGTTACCAAGAGAGGGATCTCAGAAGAACAGTGGTTACCTGAAGACTCAGAATTCTTCCATGCCACAGAGTCAGTAAAGACAAACTAATGAGCTCAGGGGAGGCATGGGAGTTAGGTAAAAGAGTAAGAAAGACCTGAAATCAGAAATGGAGAGCTGCCCAGCAATCTTTTACCCAGTTAGGTAAAAGAGTAAGAAAGACCTGAAATCAGAAATGGAGAGCTGCCCAGCAATCACCAAGTGGTAAGGTGAGTACTATTACTAAGTGATGTTAAGTAGTCAAGGTCAAACACTAAATAAAGGAGCAGGATTTGGGCTTAAACAGATGCCTTTAAAGGTGTGTAATCACACTGGCATATGGATGAAGAATGAACCAACCAAACAGAATAGCAAACCCAGAAACAAACCCTTATATTACAGACTTTATAACATTTTATACCAGTGGAAAAAGCATGGGTTATTTATAAAAGTTAAACTGGACTATTTTTCATCAACAGGAAACTAATAAGATTAGGATTCTTCCCTAAATCATACATAATAATCAATTCAACATGTCAATTTTAAAATTAAAATCTTTTAGAATATGTAGGAGAATATTTTTAGGACTGTGGGATATAGAAAGATTTCTTAAGATAAAAAAAAGCATAGCTCATGAATGGTTAGATTAGTAATTAGCAAGTTCACCATAACACTTTGCAATTTATCTAAGGACTTTACAAAGAAAAGAGATATCTTCATCCACAAATTGGTGTAGAACAAGATACCTCAAGTTTCCATGAAAGAAATCTTTAGTTTTCCTCCTAGATAAACTATGATGCATAAGAATATTTTATATTTATATTGTGACTTAGAGAATAGTTTCATAAATGCAATTTTATTGTTATCACAAATATTGTCAAAAAACAAGCTTAAAAATCAAATACAAATTATGAAGAAAAAGTTCTAGACTTAACAGTTTCATCGGGTGAACTGTTAATAGAAAATATGTGGCTTCTGATCAGATTTATCTTGCCTTCCTCAGGAGCTTGTTTGCTACTAGTAGACATGTCAGTCATCTTGAAGTCAGACAGTTGCTACAGTAGCATTAAAAATGGTTTAGAATAAATGTGAGCTTGATATGCACCATTAAAGCGTCAAGTGCAATAGTTTCTTGTGTTTACTTCCGGAAAGACTCAGGCAAAGTGCCTGAGTGCAAAGTGCTTAAGAATTAGGAAGATAGCTCACAATCACAGCTATGGAAGTAATAATATCCCACCCCAGACAAATGTGTAGTTCTTCTTAATGTCAACAGGTGTGAGACACGCATATTGGATAGCCAAGACCTCCAGTGCCCTCGCTGCACACATATTGATGCAATAAATGGGCAGTTTGAACTCTTTAATGAGGACAATAATAGACTTGGCTGTACAGTCTTATTTGAACTTTATAGTTCTATTTTTTCTTTGTAGTTCACCCCCCAGGAAGGCCAGAAATGTCCTCACTACACATTTTTTGCAATTTACACAAAAGGAAACGGGATCACAGCTCACTCCTGTGAGCCAG
Organism: Chinchilla lanigera; assembly: GCF_000276665.1. Taxonomy (NCBI): domain Eukaryota; kingdom Metazoa; phylum Chordata; class Mammalia; order Rodentia; family Chinchillidae; genus Chinchilla; species Chinchilla lanigera. The sequence continues at coordinate 3,373,135 of NW_004955429.1, read as the reverse complement.
GTGACAATGATTTGATGATGGTGTGGCTCTTGGCTACACACATTCTGAGTCAGCCTCTCTCTCGCTGTTCCATTTGTCCTGCCTCCGTGTAGCCTGTGGTTTGGTTTACAGTAGCAGTTTCTGTGGTCAAAGCTGACTGTAGGATAAAACACCATCCGAAAATTAATCAGTTAGTGTTTGAGGAGGCTCAAGCTACTTCTAGAAAAAAAGCAAAAGACTGGCAGTTACTAGCGTTGGTCTTGTAGAGAAAAATAAACTAATTCAAAAAAAAAAAAAAAAAAAAAGGAAAGGAAATCTGGGTCCATTTTACTTGATTTTCTGGCTCCCCATCAGCCCAAACTGGGTGCCATGGCTCAGAATTCCCCAGGATTCTTGTCACCACTCTAAACTTCCTCCCTGCATTTTTGGCACCTTCAACCTTGACCTTGCCTGTTCCCAACCATATGCAATCTATCCATCATGGATTTCTAATTCCATTCTTGAAATGGCCAACATTGCAGGAGAAAATGTTTTAAGCCAGTTTTAAGTCCAGCTACTGCGCCCTTACACTTCCTCAGGGACACCCACATTATCCTTACCCTCCTCTTGTTACCCTGGACCCTTTCCCTTCTCCAAGAGACCCTGCCCCGCAAGCACACAAGTGCCCGTACACACTCTGTTTAGGCCGACTTCCCAGAGTAGCCCACTGACAATGTTCATCACTCCATTTGAAGCTCTTTACATATATTCACTCTCTGCATTTTCTGTTTCTTTGTGTCTCTGAAGATTAATGCACCCTTTCCAGGCCAGCAAGTACCCATGTGTTCATGCACCAGCCCCAAGTGCCTTCTCCTGAATTCACACCCAGGAGCTAAGTTTACAGCCAAATTAGAACTGTTTGGCTAAGTTTATAGCCAAATTAGAACTGTGTTCTATCTGCAGGGTTAGCACTTCATCAATTAGATTATATGTTTGTTCTAAAGAAGATTGTGAATTAAGTCATACAAAATATCAGGAATGGAGCCTAATTTGAAAGTCTTTAAGTGAAGAGAGACCTAGTATTGTTTTTGATGAGTGTTACATTTCCCTTGCTCTTCATACTCACCTGGACAAGTGCCTCACTTTTCCTATCTTTTTCCTATCTTTTCCTATCTTTTCATCCAGTCATTTTTTATTCACCATGCAGAACCGCTACCCTGAGTTAAAGCACCCAGGACACATATAAATGCTGGTCTCTATTTTTGATAAAATATCTAAACAAAAAATTTAATTCAGTAAGATTAGAGCTGTGGTAAAGGTATTATGGGAGGAGAAAAAAAAAAGAAGGTTCATGTGCCTTTGAGCTATTCTGAGATTTATAGAAAATCAGTAGCATAGGGTATACCATACGTGCTTAATGTGCGGTATACATATTTATTTTTCTAAGATAGATTAGTGCATGGTCTTCAATTCATTATTTTCTGCTGGTTCATTTCTTTTGATCTGACATTTACTAACAAGAAAAAAACTTTCTTACATTGCTACCCCTCTAATTTTCCTCTTTTTTTGTCATTAAACTGTTTAAGAGAATTTCCCTTAGCTAATATCTTTTCTTTGCCACCCATTTATTCTAAAATTAAATAGGACCTTGGGTAAAATAGAAATCTTCCCAGTATTTTTGGGGGGAGAAGAGAGTGATTTCATTTTATAAACAAAGCTTTTTGTATTACTATTATTTGTATGTATGTGTGTGTTATTTTAGAGACATATGGTGAGGGTAAATGCAACAAATGTCTTTTCTTATATTCTGGGGCTGTTAATAATTTGCTTTAAAGAATACTTCAATAAAACATTGTCCTTTTAGGATCTTTGGGATCAAGGAGAAATTTTAGAGATGATCAAATCTCAGGGGTCTCAATTAACCAGGGTCAGTATCTGGGGGTTGATGTTTGTATCTTAATTTCCAGGCTTGGCCTGGAATAGGATCTCCATACACAGTTCAGTCATATCACATCTGCTGAGGCACTTGTCCAGGTGAGTATGAAGAGCAAGGGAAATATGACACTCATCAAAAACAATACTAGATCTCTCTTCACTTAAAGACTTTCAAATTAGGCTCAATTCCTAATATTTTGCATGACTTAATTCACAATCTTCTTTAGAACAAACATATAATCTAATTGATGAAGTGCTAACCCTGTAGATAGAACACAGTTCTAATTTGGCTATAAACATATTTAGCAGTCTTGTTGAATGTGTGAATTAAAATCACCCCTCAAACATTTTAATTTTGTTTTGTTTTGGTTTTTTTGGTTTTTCTCCAGTACCGGGAACCGAACTCACGACCTGCGCTTGCCGGGCAGGCGCTTTTGCCGCTGAGCTAAATCCCCAGCCCCAAACATTTTAATTTTGTAAAAGGGAGAGATGACCACATTTTCCCCTTCATTCTTAGGTGGGTTCTTTGCTGGATCTAGGTACTCATTTACTATAAAAGCCAATTAACAAAACGAAAGCATACTGGTGTGCATGGGGAGTATAGCAAGAGAATGAAATCCAAAGAACTGATCAAAGCATCTTTTTATATTTTTTGGACAAAGAACAATAAATTTGTGAAAGAATGACAGCATGAACAGATTTCTGAATTAGGGTATGAAATTCTAGAGCTGTTACTAAGCGTTACATGAAAGGTGCTTAAAAACTAGTGGGAGATAAGGGTTACTTCAACAAGTTTGTTTATTTGGGTCCATTACAGCCTCAATTGCTAGTTTCTGGTGATCAGAGCTATTTTTCAGCCTTAGCATGGGAAGGATGCCCCTCCACCAACCATATTTTTGGCTTGCTGTATGTAGGAAAACAAGGTCCAAATAGCCCTGTCTGAAGTTCCAGCTCTGCATGTGATGTCCGTTTGAAAAAAATCAATATACCAAAACAGCATATTTTGAGATGGCACATCGTGAACTCTTTCAGTGTCAATTAAGAAACACTTGAAAACAGACCCTATGGAGGAAATATTTTTATTAGGAGTATCTGGTTATATTAGATTATTCTAAAGCTTTCTTCCATATTATTTTCTATATTATTTCTGTTTATGCTTCTACTTTAGTCTCATTTCGGAATTCAACATATTAGTATTTCGTTACTCTGAATGATTTAATTCACTTAATTGGTGTGTTACCACATGGTTGTCCATATTTAAAAGTTATCTTAGTGTCAACTGTCAGATAATGAACAAATGAATGATGACAAAGACTGATCACATCATTTTTTACTGTCTACTGTATTTTAGAATACAGGTTTGAAATGATTTTTAAAATTGCATTATCAGAATCACAAACATCATCAAATGTTTATTTTTAAATGAATGGCATCCAATAATTTTATATCTGTAACAATTTCTGAAAAGGAGCTGTTATGACTTATATCTAGATCCCCGCAAAAGCTTCATGTGGTCAAGGGTATGGTTCTGGGAGGTTATTGCATCATGGACTGGATCAAGGGTGTGCAATAACCATATCAGTCCACTGGATTAGCGTGGTTCTCGGTATGGCTGAATGGATTTACTGAAGACAGATGCCCTAGATGTGAATGGAACCAACCAACAGGGTGCTAACCTGAATGGAATAAAAGGGAAAGGAAGGCTTTCTGCTTGCTACCTTCTGCCTGTCATTCCATAAACCATTTCTCCTCTGGTGTGCTCCTCTACCATGCTGCCCTGCCTCGGAACTAAGCACTATACTCTAAATGCTCGAAGGTGTAAAACAAAACACATTTTTGGTGGACATGAGTGGGAAAAATATGTTGAGCTTGGCATACCTAAAACATGTATTTTAGGTTTTGTTTCTGTGTTATATTTTCTTAGCTTGTTTTCCTGCCAACTATGGCCTGAAAACTCTACAGTGAACTGAAACAAACCTTTCCTTGTTTAACTGTTGTGTCAGATATTTTGTGTCAGCAACACGAAAATTAACTAAGACACACACCCTCAATGATCTACTTTCTTCCAACTAGGTCCAACCTCTTTAAGGTTCTACCAGCTCCCAGTAGTGTACCCTGGAGACCAAGGTTTAACACACTAGACTCTGGAGCTTATTCCAATATCACCCAGTAAATCTAGTTGTGTAGTAGCAAATTCCTAGGAAGGCAAAAGTCATTGTCAGAAAAATAGTGAAATGGTTATGCTTGTGTCTAGTTTTACTTCAGTTCTATTTCAGGGTTCTTAGGTTGTAAAATCTCCTCAACTTCTGAAGTCTGGGCTCCTTCAGTTGAATTTTGCTTTATTGTTAGCAGCCGTATTTTTAATCAACTTTTTACTCCCAACGTGACCATAAAAGCTAAGACATGCCTGCCCCACCATCCCTTAAGTTGTGTTCCATGTTAACCAATCCAATCATTTTTAAGCAGTCATAATAGCTTCCTCAGTTAGCATCCTTCCCAACTGTCCCAGCGTCTGTAGGGCAATCCAGCATTTAGAGCCAAAGGGCCTGGATATTAACCTTCAAACTCAGTTTCTCATGTACAGTATGAAGATAATAATACTGACCTTATGTAGATCTAAGGATTAAACATATGTGACAAGAATTATACAAATGCTATCAATTATTAATAATCAATATGCACTGTCATAATGGCTTTGAATGACTGCCACATTGTAGAGAATTTCAGATTCAGAAATAAGTAAATATGAAGATATTTTGGGACATCTATGAAGTTTCCTACTCTTCTATGTAGAGAAACACCTATGCATTGAATGGCAATCAACTGTACCTCACCATCATGAGAATGGCTACTATAAAAATGAAATAAAAATAAGGTTGGGTAGGGATAGGCCTGGTATGCACAAGGCCTTCAGTTGTACCTCCAGCACCAAGAAAACAACAAATTGATTAACTAACTAACAAGTGTTAATGAAGAAATAGAGAGATTAGAATTCTTGTGCACTGTTTCTGGGAATGTAAAATGGCACAGTCACTATGAAAAACAGTACAGTGGTTCTTCAAAAGCTTAAAAATAGAATTACCATTTGATCCAGGAATTCTACTCACAGATACACATCCAAAAGAACTGAAAGTGGGTACTGCAGGAAATATTGGAAATTCAGGTTCAAAGAAGCACTATTCACCATAACGAAAAGGTAGAAGTGACCCAAGTGTGTATAGATGGATAAATGCATAAACAAAATGGGGATTCTGTTTTTGCATCTGAATGCATACGTACAATAGAAGATCACTTAGGACTAGAGGAAGGAAATTCTAATACATGCTACAACATACATGAACTTTGAGGACATTATGCTAAAGGACAAATAAAGTATGATTCCACTTATGTGAGATATCTAGAGTGGTCAAACCCATAGATGCAGAAAGTAGTATTGTGGATGCCAGGGGCTAGGGTGGAAAAGAGAATGGGATTTACCATCCATTGAGTACATAATTTTAGTTTTATAGGATGAAAAGAGTTCTGTGAATAGATGATGGTGATGGTGGACAACACAGTTAATGAACCTAGTAACACTGATCTGTCAGTTTAAAAATAAAGATACTAAATTTTATGTACACTTTCCCAAAAGTTTTAAGAAGTTTTTTTAAAGGCAATCAAACAATCTGGCCTATTAACAGCCTTTATTTCTTAGCTGAACAATTGTCTGTGTGTATATACATACACATACATATAAAATCAAAGCAAGGCCATTAGAATGTGTTAGGTTAGAGAATTTTTATAATAAGGCAACTCTATAAAGTATACTGCGTGTAAATTGCTATTCACTGCTTGGGTTCAGAACTTACAAATCATCCTACCTGAGATTAGGTATTTACCTTTCTTAGCCTTAGTTTAAACACCTGCAAGGTGGAAATGCAAATCTCTTTCTAGCAGGGTTCTTTCAAATATGGAGTTAAATGTAGCACACATATGACAGAGTCAGTCAACCCTCTTGGCTCTTCCCATAGATAAGCACATTAAAATGACAACTGCAGCTTGATCATCACTGTCAAAAAGATCCGAAGGTCAGAAATATCATATATATCAGAGAAAGGGAAAAGGGTGATGGTCCCACTCTTTTTCTTCAGAATAATGAGTTGACTGCTTTGCAGAATAGAGGTGTACATTATAGCACCCATTTTCTGGCTCTACAAGGGGTCATAGTTCCCAATACTCACCCCACCTCTACCCCTCCCTATAACCTGGGTTTTTGTCTTTGTTTGTTTATTGTCTTTTTGAGACAGGGTTTCACCATGCATTCCTACAATCTGGACTCTGCTTGACCAACAAAGCTGAAATCTCCTGCAGCAAGGGGCTAAAATTATTTGTTTTGATTTCCTTCACTTAAAAGATGTTTCTGTGTATGTTTTTAAGCACTATACACCAAATGCTCAAAGGTTTTTTAAAAGAACACATTCTTTGCAGACTTGAGTGGAAAACAATATAATAAGCTCTGAATACACCACTATAAAGGTACATTTTGGTTTTTGTTTATTACATTTACTTAGCTGGTTTTTCTGCTTTTCAAAGCTCCTTCATGGAGTCTAGTGTCCCTATTACACTAATTGGCAATGTAAATATTTTAACAAACTCTGTGGTATTACTTTACCTCAGCTTTAGGTAAATGTATAATTCAACACTACCAAGACAACTTGCATCACACCATAATTTGATGCCTCTTGGCATCCAATCCATTAATTACATGGCAACAAATTTTGCAAAATTTTGAAATCACAAATTAGTATGTAATGCAGAAGTCAAGGTTATGTGTTCATTTCCATCCTATGAACCCTCAACAGGATACTTTGGAATTTTTATTAGTATTTTCTCAAATCAAAGAGAATAATATTCTTTCACACATGAACATGCTCTGAAGACTTGGCCTATTAATTAACTATTATAATCATAGGGAAAGTTAATTATATTGTTGATCAGGAGAAGTTCATTCTGAACCATGTTTACCTTAAAAACTATTTCACGGTCATTAAAGGATTCTCATTCGGTCTCTCTGCACCTTTCTCATAGTGTTAAAGGGGCGGGATATGCAAACATTATTCTCTTTTCCTTCCCTCTTTTCCTTTTCTTTGTTCTCCTACTTTTTGGTCCCCAAAGTGTGGTATTTTTGAAAATCTCTGCTTTAGCAGGAACAAGCTAACAAACAAGGAAAAATATCCAACTGTTTCATAAAAATGGTTGTTTTCACTGGTTCTGTGATTCACCTGTAATTGCCCAACTGATTCTTTATTAGAATCAGTGGAGTAGGTTTGAAATCTGGGACTGTTGTTCCCTGGGGCTCCAGCCTGCCTTTCCATTTTGATGAGATCAGTCATAGGAAACGTGATGCAAAAAGCGGCGGCGCTCTGGCCAGCTCTGGTAGAACTTGAGTCTGAGGCCCTCTCCAGTAACACAACCAGAGCCCTCCATGTGTTAGCATTGAAAACAAGCCAGGCGATGGCTACATGTGACCTTCCTTTTGGTACATTTAATCATCCACCCTGGGCAGATAGGATTCATTTACATAATTCAGAACCCTCATTCACGGAAAGAATACAGTTAGCATAATTCTCCCATATTTGCTTAACGATTTTTGAACCTGAGGTTTATGTTGATAATGAATATGCATCCAATTTTCTGTGTTATCTTTATTTAAATTTGTACGGAATACTAAACACTGGGCATTTCGAGCAGAAAACATTCCATTTTTTCAATACATACAATTGACAAATAATTGACAAATCTCATGAAGACCACAAAGCTAGACTACCAATTCAGTTATTTAATTTACAATAATCAATGCTGAACATTTTTTTTTTCTTTTTTGTTTTTGTGCTTAAGCATGCCCTATCACAAAAGACACAAAATTTTATTTACAGGGCTTTTAGTTTTCTTCAAGCTGTATCTCAAGCACTTTCTAAAGTACAAGTCACAAATAGGATGTGTCTTTAAAGAAAAAGTCTTCCAAATTTGACGTTTGAGATAACTATTGAATACAGCTAATAGTGGTTATAAAACTACCTGAAGGAAACTCTAGTTTAGTGTAGCAAACTCCCCCTGGACAGCTGAGTTCTTCACTCTTATTATACTACTAGCTGAACACATATTCCATTGCTTTGGTTACAAGACTATTATCTGTTTTTGTCAGAAATAGCATGATAGTCACTACTAGAAGCTTTGTACAGGTTAGCAAAAGGGTCTCATGGTTAAAATTCTAGCAGTACTTCTGAGTATATTGACTGGTGGTACAAAGGGCTGAGATGGAGAAAACAAAGTTTATTTGCCACTGTTTACCGTAACACTTTACTCTGTACATGGTTTTATACCAATCATGATGGATTTTTCAAAAACTCTTCTGTCTTTGTAAAAGTTTTTTGGAACTTAAGTTTACATTGAGAATGAATATGCATCCAATTTCCTGTGTCAGACATCCCATATTTTAAGATATTTCTATATTGTATAAATTAAATACATAGGAAGAGATGCTTGTGGAAACCCAAACACAATTATCCAAACATCTTCAAGGTGATCTTCTGAAATCAGTATCCTTTAGAATATAAGAAAATCCAACTGGGCAGGAGATAATGTTACCTTTTGTGATTGACCATATTTATTAGATTAAACTTACTTTTCCCTATTGCAGGAAGTTGGGCCTAACTCCAACAAAGGGATTTTGCATTATTGAAATGTTCGCCTGTTATCTTGAAGTTCAAGGTGGTGATGGAAGTTCTGGCCAAAATCCTTCCAACTGGTGGAACTCCACATTTATCCTTATGAGCTGGGACAACTGGTTATGGTGGCAATGCACCTGTGTGCTGGACATGTAGCTATGAGATTCAATATTTGCACTGTTATGTTTTTGTCTTGTTTTAGTCCTATTCCTTCTATCCTCCTGTTCCTCCCATTTGAACTGGGGATATTTATCCTGTGCCGTTGTATGATAGAAGTGTTTAACTTTCTGTTTAATTTTTAAAGAGGCTAAAAGAATTTCTATTTATTGAATTAACAAAGTACGGGGACCTTATAGATGTTTTTGTTTAGTATCCATAACATTTGGCCAAAACCTATCTTAAAATTAATCAGGTATTGAGCAAAGGTCCTGGTTAAAGGCTGGAGACAAAGAAAGGTGGCCATGGTGCTACCATGGACTATGCTGTGAACTTGATATATGGCCTCAGACAAGTGAATTCATTGCAAATATCCAGTAAATGATGTTTAAATGCCCTTTCTCTCCTATTACACTTTCCACCCTCCAACTCAATATACTCCATCAAGGAAAATACACAGTTATAAATATAGACATAAGTATACCATAGAGAGGGTTTAAAAACAAACAAAAGTAAGAAAACCTCATGCTATATTTCAAACTTTCAAAAATCTGTACTGTAAATATTTTGAAGGAAAGATGTCAGATATCTTCCTCTCCATACAGGCATGTGCCACCACAACCAGCTACTTTTATACCCTACTGGATACCCTCATTCTTGTCCATTCTGTCTACCCCCAACATATGTGTATTATAAATTTACTTTGCATCGGTTAGATTTATTACATTTTCTTTGAAAACACATCATTTAGAGTAAAACTTTTTTTGTATTATAATTTTATTTCCAATGAAGACTTCAAAACAAACATTCTAATTATGACAGTGATCACTTAAAATTTTATTTTTCTAATTATGAGATCTAATGGAAGTATCTGATATTAAATGAATTTAAATCAAGGTAAGAAATAGATAACCAAAAGAAAGTGATCATTCATAAGAAATGTATTTTTCCTTTCTACTCATTCTATTACTGCCTGAAAGATAAAGACAATAAGCAAATAAGCCTGTGTTTTAGGCAGTATATGAAATTGCTTGTTTACACTTTATGGAAATGCAACTTCCAATGAAATTACAAAGTGAACAGTACATATCTCCTCCTTCCTGTACAATAATATAATGACAAAGCAATGACAGAAGTTCAAAATCCATAAACATGAAGTAGAAGGCACTAAAAGATTTTAAACAGTGTGATATTTTACAAATAACTGCGTAAATAAAATCTTGGACTTCTTCTGCCTGAATAGATGATGCAGTAAGAAATAAATTTGGTACACTTGAACCAGTAAGATGTATGATGTAAATGTTTATAGGTCCAGGAAGCAACCAGACCAGAATGCCCAAGATAATGATTAAGAAAACACCTGAGCCACCTGCTCTAACAAGTTAAGAATCCAGACCATAAATTAGATGATTTAGATAGGATTGGTGGTGAACGAATACATTGATCTTAACTATATGGGATCATTTATATCAATAATTTTCCAGCTTAAAATATCAGCTCATATAGAAGACACTTCTGCAAACATTTTATAGTTACACATGGCAAAGATGGGTTTCAAATTCAGTACAAAGAAGAGTTCTAGCATTTAAACGCATTCAGTAAATACTGAGTGATAGATTTTTTTAAATGGACAGATGAAATTTCTGAACAGTGCCAATTGTATGAATCTTACTAATTTTAGAAAATGCTCTTCCTTAGGAAAGGAACAATCAAGTATATCAAAACTTAGATTATAACAGATTGGTAACTATAGAAGAGAATCAAACTACAATCTGAGCACTCATATAGGTGCTAGCTTTGGAAATTTATTACCTTAAACAGATTACTACAATTGTCATCTTCGAAAAGCCTTTTTATTTCATACTACAGTTTCCTTTTTACTAAATAAGAGACATCTGCCTTACAGTAATTTCCATCAGAAAGGAATGTAGTGCATATAAAATGATATTCTTGAAGATTTTGCACATCTAGAGAGGAGAGAACTATTTTTTTTTCCTTACCTGAGAGGGTCAAGTTCATATAAGGAGTTTCTTAAGGCAACATTCTACTTTTACTCAAGGAAAGAGAATCTCAGGTTCATTTTGCAGTCCAAATCTTTTGCTAATCCTTTTATCCCCGGCCCTGCTTAGCTTTGAGTCTATCAAAACAACCTCTGGTGTGCTGTCTCCATTGTGGAAATGAACAATGAATCTGACTGTAAGGGACCATAGGCGCTATCATGGTTTTAGGCTGTTGGACACAGTGTTCTCTTCTGCTGGTACTGTACTTCCACCTATTACAATTCAATAGCAGTGTTACTTCCATTGACTTATCAGAAGCTTCCCAACCTTTTCTTGCTTTTAGGACCCTCCTTTATGATCTTAGAACTCACTGAGGAATCCAAAGAACTTGTTTTGTGTTATATCTATTGATATTTACCCCATTAGAAATTAAAATAGAAAAATTCAAAGAATCTATTTATGTTTAAAATAATTCTAAAATCCTAAGTAGACATTAAATATGAGAACTATGTTTAGTGAAAAACGCCTGTATTTTTCTAAATCAGAGAAATTTCATGAGAGAAACGGCACTGTTTCACATCTGTCTTGGTTACTTTTCTCTCGTTGCTGGGACAAAATACCCAATGCCCAAAATGAACGAAGGAAAGGTTTATTTAGCTTACAGTTTGTGGAGGTTTCAGTCCATGCTTGGCTGGCTCCGAGGCAGAAGGTAGCAAAGCAACAAGAGCAAAGCCAGGAACGGCAGCCGAACAGCAGTGCAGCCAGAGCAAAAGGGAGGAATGGCAGCAAGCAGCTTCTTTCCCTGCCTTACTTTGTAAACAGGCTACCCCCACCTAAGGGGCATGTAGCTCTCACATAATCTCCATGCCCTCCTCTTCCACAGGCTCAGGATGTATACAAAATAAGCACCCTGGCTTCCTGCTGAGTCACTTAGCCAAACCTCTAGACTCCCCAAGTTGACACAATGTATCAACCATAACAACATCCCTACATATTTCTATCTGCTTCAACTCTCAATCCATTGTGATAAATGACATGTTACGGAGTCACTGGAAAACTTGGCTCCATACCATGAAAGAATAGGAATGGGAAACATTCTGTTATTATAAAAGTAATTTTGAACTTGTGAATCGCTGACAGGCTTTCTGAGGCCCCTAACCATGTACTAACCATACTCTAAGAGTCACTGGTCTCCTCTCTTCTAGCTTGTATGGTTTTCAGATGCATTCTAAAATAGATTTGTCTCTTGATAGCACAGTTGACTCTTCAAAAACACAGATTTGTACTGCACATGTCCACTTCTACACAGTTTTTTCTTCTTTCTTTTTTAGATTTGCAACAATTTGCAAAAAAACAACTGGCAGACGAACAGCATAGTCTAGAATAGTGAAAAAAATCTTACAAAGGTATATCTTGAATGTATAAAATATATGTAATAGTCTTTTATCATTTACTGCCACAGAAAATACACAAATCTATGCTGCTTTTTTTGGTACTGGGAATTGAACTTAAAACCCCTTGCTTGCCAGGCAGGCGCTTTGTCACTGAGTTATATCCCCAGCCCCCACAACTCTATTCTTAAAAGCTAAAACAAACCTAAAATCTTACCCTCACTAAGATTTATAGACCACTACATTTTGCCATTTGAAGTCTTGAAAATGTTAAAACACAAAGGAAGCAGCATTAAATCAAACTGCATAAATTTATCTGTAGTACATATTGTACTGTTGTAATAATTTCATAGCCACCTTCTGTTGCTATTGTGAGGAGTTAAAAGTTACACATGGATATTTCAAGGGGGGTGGTGGCTCACACTTACAATCCAGCATCCTAGGATGCTGAGGCAGGAGGATCTCCAGCTTAAGCCCAGCCTGAGAAAGTTAGCAACTTAGTAAGAACCTGTCTCAAAGTTTAAAAAAAAAAAAAAAAAAAAGGAGGGGTAATAGTTCAGTGTGAAAACCCTGGGTTCAATACCCAGTGTGTGTGTATGGGGGGAGGGTACACATGGAGTTTTGACTACAGTGGGGCTAAGGACCCCTAACTGCCACGTTGTTCAAGGGTTCACTTCAATTACATATTTAAAATCTTCTCTGGAGTCTAATATCTCTCCAACTAATAAAATATTTTATAGATAATTTCTTAACATTCTTTTGTTATTTTTCTCTCACAGTCTCTTTTTTTTAATCATTCCTGGTTATTTTATGTTCTTTCATACTATTGTGAGTGGGATTGATTTTTCTATCATATTTGTCGTGTATTAACTCATGGTCAACTTGGAACATCCAGCTAACCTGAATTAGCGTGGTGCTGGTTGTGGAGAGCCCACCTGAGGACTGTTGCCAATGGCATAAAAGGAGAACTAGAAGGGAAGATGGTGTGCTGTTCATTATTCTAGAGAAGCTTCTCGTGCTGGTTTTCCTGATATGAACTCAGCTGTTATCATCGGAGGAGCTGGGGTTTTGTTGCTGAAGATGCTGTGGTTCTTTTCAGGGAAGGCTGGTCTTCACTTTGAGCATTACTTCTTGGCGCCAGTGCAGATCCCTCAGCCTGCTGGCACAGATCCTTCATCCCACTGGTGCAGACTTTCTAGCTTCCACCACTGACCTTTGGGCCTCCCGGCGCAGATCCTTGATACAGACTTGCATGAGGCAATGTCATGGGCTTTAGGCCTTCAACTAGACTTGTGGAGGACATTGCCATGGGCTCTAGGTCTTCAGCTGGACTCATGCAGGACACTGCCATGGGATCCAGGCCCTCAGCTGGGTTCTTTGGGTCTCTAGTGTGTGGACAAGTCTCCTGCACTCTTCTGCATTTGACTCTTTGGGTGAATATTATAAAATAATCTTATAAATTATGTGTTCTGTATTAAATCCTTTCCCCTGTAAGCCCTGACTACAACAGTATTTTAGCTGTTTATCCTTTACCTATTTTAAAACTGCTGCTTTATCACTGTGTGTGGGACACTTGATTCTTCTCTTAATAACTTACCCATTTGGTGTAATTTTTTTAAAAACTTGAAAATTTGAAGCTGTTTATAGGCCACTGATATGTTGTATATTTAAAATCATCTGTCTAATGTCTAGATTTTAAAACTATTTTGTTAGAAAGGGTTTTAAAAACGTTCACACATGTTGAACCACCTTTTGACATATTCAAAGGATCTTAATTTTTTTTAAGGCACTAGGGCTTTGTGGCCTGTTTTATAATTCTTCTGACCCCATGGGATGAACAGAAGCACAAGCCGACTGTGGGTCTCACCTTTTACCTGTGAAGAGGAGGCATAACCTGAACCCTCCTCGGAGGCCGTCGGGTCCGGCCGGCCTGGCCCTCGCCCCAGCTCCCGGAGGGGGTTCCGCACGTCGGGGAGCAGGCCTCGGTGCGGGCAGGCAGGGTTGTCCCAGGGCGGCCGCTCCCTCGCGACTCACACCGCAGCCAGGGAGGCGACTCACCAGGACCTGCGGACCCGGCCCCAAGCGCCCAGGAGGCGGAGGCGCCCTTGGCCCGGGGCCTGGGGACGTGAAGGGCGCGGGCGCGCGCGGGGAGGGCGGGTGCGCGCGGGAAGGCTGGGCGGGCGCGTGCAGGGAGGGCGGGCGCGCGCGGGGACCATGCGCTGAGGGCCGAGGGGCCCCGGGCGGGAGGAGCGGCGGCGCAGGCGCAGTGGGTGGCGTCGGCTCACTCCAGCCCCCTCGCGTCTCCCAGGCGCAAAGAGCGAGCTGCAGAGTCGCAGTCCGACTTGAGAAACAGCAATTTTGCGCGTAAAGGCTCCTTCCCACTTGCGCGCCAGCCGCCCTCTTCTCCGGAACTTCGTGTTCGCACCTAGCTAAAATTCTCCTCCGAGAAAGTTTTTCTTCCGCGTTGATCGTTATGATGTGCATGGGCCTTAAGCTTTGACAGAGCTATTGTAATGGCACTGAAGTTTGCAAAAAAGAATTTTTGAAAAGACAAAGAATTTGCATGGATTTCCTGGGGTGTCTGCAGTTTTCTTTGTGAACTGACTGATTGTCCAGATGCTCTTAAAGTCGCAGGAGTTTTTACAGTTCAACTCAGTCCAGTAACCTTAGAGTTGTATGCCAACCCCGGAAATGAGGTGCTTTGTGTTCCCTGCTAGTTGTGTAAAATAACTAAACCTGAGGAATGAGTGGTGCAGTTCTGCCTAAATTGTTTCTAAATTAACTTCTGATTTCTTTCCCCAGCAGCCTGAATGTTTCTCTCTATAACACCATGAATTTTTATTGTGTGTTACAGACCCAGGACCACAGCTGCAGCCTAGACACGGACTGTATGCCGTAGTGTCTGAACATTATTATGCATTATTTTCAAGTTTTGTTAGAGGTAGGTGATAAAGTTGTCGAGTTTTCTGGATTTGCCAGTGCCTAAGTGCCAAGTTTTGACAGATGAATTAGAATGTATATTATTCATGCCATCTTGATTTTAGTACATTATAAAAAGATAACTTTTAAAATGGGAAAAATACAGATAGAAGTATAAGCTTTCAAAGATAACTTGTTCTTTATGATATATTGATAATGATGTCTCGCCTGTGAAAAATTACTCTCATCTGTCTTAGTCCTTTTTTATTATTATTGTTGGAGACAAAGATGCAAAATAAAAGATTTGCTGATCTTTGGTAGGGGATATATATAGAGAGAAAGACAGAGACAGAGACAGAGAGATTTTGGTCTCATCGCATAATGGATGACATCATCCTGCACTCTTTGTTCGGAGCCTAATATTTTGTGCCTATATTACTGGAAAAATAACTTTTATCCATCAAATCTAAAATATTCGAAGGCCCATTAGTTGTTATAGCTATCAAATAGTGTTGATAAACAGAAATTATAAAGCTCAAGTATACTTTAGAATGCATACTTGACTTTTAATGTGAACTATATAAAGTTCTGATATGAAATGTTTATCATCTTAATTTCTGTAATGTCACTTCAGACTCACTTTTTACAAACAAGGATCTTTTCCTTAGTTTTGTTATAAATTACTTGAAAGATGTGAACTACCAAATAAATTTCTTTTTCCTGGTAATAGAATTGTCCATTAGATGCTAAATAGAAGATTTTCACTAGGCTTTCACAGTAATGAAGACCATTTATCAATTTGGGGCACACAGGAAGTGAGCAGCCTCAGCTTGGGCAGGATTACTCTTTTATACTGATGCCATCTACTATTGAACAGGTAATTTCTACCTGACCTGGTTTATTTTTTAATTCTACCATTTACAAGTACCTTAAAAACTTTGAGACTTTTATGAAATTAGGAGCTATAGTAATGCCTTTCTAAAAGTTTTCTTATGAGCACATTGGTACCTAAACTATGACAGGAAGACAGAGAAATGTGGCTGCTGCCTTAGCCATTTTTCCTTTGCCTTGGAGTAATCAGACTGTGGATAGGTTTATGTTTATTGACCACTACTCGATAAGGAACACAAGGGTTCATGAAAAAGTCATAAGTTGATAGTTTTTCTTTGTTTGTTTGGTTTTTGGAATTGAACTTGGCACTTGCCAGGCAGGCGCTGTGCTGCTGAACTATATCCTCAGCCCCTCACATATTCAAATGAGTAAGTTTTGTGTATATTCCTGTAGTCCTAGCTGAAGATGGGCACTCACTCTTAGGGTGGGCACCTGCTCTTAATTTGCCACAGAGCTGTCGCTCTGATGTACTTTACCAACACCAGCATCACTCATGTGTTTTACCTCCCCCATCTCTGCAGAGACTTGGGTTTGTGATTCCTGACTCTGGAAGTAATGCCTTACTAACCTGAACCCAAACTGTAGCCCAACTTTTATCCTTAAAAGTGTGTAATTCTGCACTACTTTTACAAAGCAGTTCCTCATAAAAATCAGGTGATATTTATATCAGCTCTTAGAATTTGTTCAGACATGCATTATTACCCCATTTTACAATTGTGGACATTGCCTCATAGTTTTCTATGAAAGCTTAAAATAGTGATCTGTTGCTTTTTTTTTCTAGAAAATGATGGCCTTTCTTTTAGGTTCAGCATTTTTTAAGCAAGTAATTTTATCTTCATAATTACAAAGGGAGAAAATGAGTGGTGGGAAGCAGAACACACATATGAAAGTCTATAAGTACACTTTTCTCCCCAGCTATAAAACATTGTTCAGCAAATTAAAGGGAATAAAGTGAGTGTGATGGCTTAGTCAAAATAAAGCATGCATATAACTGGATAAGGTACGTTTTAAACTCAACTTTATCGTCTGTATTGTTGGAAACCGGAGAGGGAGGTGTATCTTTCCATCTGGTCTGTATTGAATTAGACCAGAGATTCCTGTGAATCTGTGTTTTCTGAGAAATGAGATGCCTGAAACTTGTTTGGTGATCAGCCTTGTGTTTTATATAACATGCTCAATTTTCTTCGCAGGCCTCTTTTACGTGGGCCTAATTGTGCATGGTCTTGATGCTGTGTGACTGTGTGACCAAATAGAAAATCAGGGCTTGCAGAGACTTGGGGGAAACAAATCCTAGGTCATGAGGCAAAAGAGGGCTTACAGTGAGTATTCTAAAGACCGGTCAGAAGAGAGAGAGTGAGGTTGAAATGACTGAGTGGTGAAGAACACAGGATGAGTTATGGAAGTCAGAAATGGCCACAGCATTGGGGGACACAATAAGAACATGGATTTTAGCAGGAAAATAAAATGAACGATTTCTGTGTTGAGTTCATTTCTAACTGCTCTATGGAGACAACATCAGTAACTGACCTGTTGACATTCCAGTGTCTTTTCTATCACAGGCAGAAACTTCTTTTGATATTTGCTGTAAACATTAACTGTAAACGTTTAAGCAGGTTGGTAGAATTGGTATGTAAAGGGAAAGGCCTCTGAACAGTATTCTATAGAAAATACATGATGAATAGTTGTGAAAGTGAGAATTGTGGTATGCAAATCCTGCTTGGTTTTGAGTAAAGCCAACTGTTGCTTTCTTTGCCTGCTCTGTATCATCTAGCAACTTGCAGTTTCATTGAGAAATGGTATTGTCTGCATATATTTTGGAAAAACTAACAATTAAATTTGATAGTTGCCTTATATTTAAAAGAAAATGTAGTCAGATCATTTATGAAACAGTTATCCCAATGTTGTATTTCTAGGTACTTTCATTGACAAATATTTTAGCATTATATAAAAAGTATAATGAAATACTTCAACAGAATGATCTTTGAGAATAACTTGTACCTGCTTGTTAGAGGATATAAAAGATCCAAATTAAATGCTTGGTGTTGGAATATCAAGGCCCATTACTACAAACACCTCAAGAAAAATGGTTTTTATTTTTCTTTTTTCCTTCTGCATTTCCAGGAAGTTAACCATTTGACCTGTTTTTAAGTATGTCTTTTCCTCCTTAATACTATCCACCTGTATCTTTGCTTTTCTTCATTTTAAACATTTAAAAACTTTATTTAACTTTTTTTATCCATGTGTTTTTGCTATAGAAAATAGGTAATTTGTTTCAGGGACTTGTTATCTGTATATGGTCTGTATTTTATATATATAACATAATATATGTCATATCTTGATCATTTTCAGTGCCTTTACCTCTTCTCTTCCTTTCCTCCTCTTGTTGATCCCTTACCTCATCTCTACGAAGTCTTTGTCATCTACCATCTGTTCTTTTATTTTCTTTATTTTACTCTTTATTTATATTTTAGGTTACTCATATAAGAGAAACTATGTGATATAGAGTTTCTAAAGAGGTAAAGATGTCATACTAGTTATATATGCATGCCAGTGTTTATGGCACTGCAACTCACAATAGCTAAGCTCTGGAAATACCCTAGGTTAGTGGTAATGAACCTGTGGCATGTGTGCCACAGCAGGCTTTTGTTATTGCTGAAAGTTCTGAAAGATTTGCCACCACTGGCCTAGATATTCATCAACAGAGGATCAGATAAAGAAAATGTGGCATATATACACCATGCAATATTATTCAGTCATAAAGAAGAATGAAGTAATTCACTTGCAGGGCAATAGATGGAATTGAGACCATAATGTTAAGTAAAGTAAGTCATACACAGAAAGTTAAATATCCTGGTTTTCTTTTCTTTTCTTTTTGTTTTCTTCTTCTCAGTCTTCATGGGGATTTGTCTAGTTTTTAAAAATTCTTTTTGAAGAATTATTGTATGTATCAGTCTTCTAATCTTATTCTTTATAATCTCTTAAATTTTACTCTTCCTTTTTCTCCTTTTGTTGATTTTATTATGAGGATATATAACAGTTCTTCCTTTCTAGCATAAAATTTGAGGCTATTTATTTCCCCCTGTGAACTGCTTTAACTGCACACCATAAATTTTGATGAGTAGTACTTTCTTTGTTATTCAGTTCTAAGTCTATTTTTAAATGTTCATCCTATTTTTTCTTGGATTCTTGAGTTGTTTAGTCATTCCCTTTTACAGTATCCAGTTATGTAGTTTTAAAACATTTTTCTTTTAGTTGTTGATTTCCGATTTCATTGCATTTGTCATATGTGCTCATAAAGAATATCTTTGTTCTTGGACATAGGGTTCCATATATATTCTAGCACATCTGATACAGTCAGAAATGGTGAAATTGAGCTACTGCTCCCTTTCCTTCATTCAGCTATGGGCACGGCATCACTCTGGTGATTATCTCTGCTTAACTTTAGGAGGTCATGCTGCCCAAGGTGGCAGATCATTAATTCCAACACAAGTGGAAGACAAAATGAGAGGCACTTGGAGTCAGAGGTGGCTGACCACAGTGGGAGGCACCTGACGTTAGAGGTGCCTGACCTTTTAAATACTGGAATCCTGAATTGTGCTGAAGCTTTTAAAGGGTTCCTCTTCCCGAGTTCCTCTTCCCTCTGCCTGTTGCTGCTATCCTGTGATCTTCAGTAAATGTAACTACTGTACTGACTTTACTATGAGGTATATGCTTGTCAGTTCTTTCCTTGATGTAGACAAGAACCTGAACTACTTTGGCCCACTCAACTGTAACACATACACTAAATTCTCCTTGTTAATATGTTGTTTAAATTTTACATATTTTAAAATTTTTGTCCATTTACTCAAGAATCACTGAGGTATATTGAAATTTCTCAATAAAATTGTAAATTTCTCCATTTATCTTTTTTCTTCCAAATTTTATTTAATATATTTTGCAGCTCTATTTTTGAGCTATATTTTCTTGGTAAATTAAGATTTTGATTGCTTTGCAGTTGACTGTCTTACCTTTAATGAGTATTTTTTACCCTAACAAATATCAGATATAGTCCTAACAAAGTTCATGCTTTGTTCTGTTTAGTATTTACATAGCACTGTTATTTTACTTCCAATAATTCTCTGTAGGTTGTATGTATATCTCTGTAAATATTCTATAAATAGAGTTCTATCTTTTCTTTGTTATGTTTGATCCATTAGTAATTATTACTTACTGGCCTATTTATAATTATTCTCACAAGATTATTTCTTTTCTTTTGCTGTTTCCTTTATGCTTTTTCACTGAGGTTTTGGTTTCATTAGCTTTTTATTTTTTATTTTTATTTTTTTGTTTTTGCAATTATATATAGTTTATTGAAAATACATATTTTTTCCTTTTTACTTGCTGATTGTAATAATAACAATAGTAACTGTAAATGAAACACAGGAGTGAGAGCAAGGTCCATGGAAATGAAATTAAAGCTGTCCTCTGAGAAGTACATTCAGAAATATTTACATGAACTATAAATAAGCCAAATGTACATATTACATCGTTATGCTTTTTAAATTTTATTTTCAAGAGAAAAAGAAACAAAATTTCAAAATAAGATAATAGGAGAATAACTATGGTGAATACATTGCACTTTGTTATCTTCAAAGTAGTTACTCAGAGTACAAGATATAGGCATGAAAATTGTCCAAACAATATTAGCACAAACCTTTCTTTTCAATAAACTAAGAGAAATTGGTGTTATAACTATCTTAACTGTCTTGTGTATATATATAGTTTTTTTTTCTTCCTTTTCTTTTCCTTCTTTTTTCTTTCCCCCATCCCAGTTTCTCTTTCTTTTCGAACAGTTTCTACCCATTTCACAATATCTATCATATATTTTGGATCTTACTTACTCTTTTAGCTTCTCACACTAGGGAGACTATGATGTTTACACATGTAACTCTGATTTATTTCGCTTATGAGTATGGTTTCAAGTTGCATCCATTTACCTATAAAAGTTTCAACTTTATCTTTCTTTATGACTGAGTAGTACTCCATTGTATCAAAAGACTACATCTTTTTTATCCATTCCTCAGTTGATGGGCATTTGGGTTGTTTCCAAGATTTAGCTATTACAAACTGTGCTGCTGTAAACATGGATGCACATATATCACTGTGGTATGATGATTTTAATTCTTCTGCATAGATACCTAGAAGGGGAATAGCTGAGTTGAATGGGACTTCTAATCCTAGTTTTTTGAGGAATATTCATATTCATTTCTACAATGGTTGCACCAGTCTAAACTCCCACCAACAATGGAGAAGGGTTTTTTTTTTTTTCTCCCAGCCCCTTCAGCACTTGTTATTGGTTGATTTATTCATAAGAACTATTATTTCTGGAGTGAGATTCAATTTTAGTGTTGCTTTAATTTGCATTTCTCAAATGAGCAATGATGTTGAACATTCTTTCACATATTTATTTGCTGTTTGTATTTTTTCATCTGAGAAGTGCCTGTTTATCTCAGCTGCCCATTTTCAGATTGGATCTTTGAATTTGAAGGGTCTGATTTTTTTTCAGTTCTTTATATTTTTAGATGTAAGTCTGTTGTCTGAGGGACAGCAGGCTGTAATTTTTCCCCATGCTATGGGTTATCTTTTCACTTTGTTGGGGATTTCTTTTGCTGTTCAAAAGCTTTTTAATAAGGTCAGATCTCTGGGCTGGGGATTTAGTTCAGTGGCAAAGCGCCTGCCTGGCAAGTGCAAGGTCGTGAGTT
>NW_004955429.1:3272993-3350087 GCF_000276665.1 Chinchilla lanigera | reverse complement strand
TTACTTGATGATGTTGTGTAATCTTCTTGATGATTCACTATATTCTGTTTTCAGTATCTTATTAAGGATTTTTACATCTATGTTTATTAGGGAGATTTGTCCATAGGGTTTTTTTTTGTTTGGTTTGTTTTTTGTTTGTCAGGCTGGGGCCTTCTCTCTGGTTTAGGTATCAGTAATACTTGCTTCCAGGAATGATTTTTAAAGTATTGCTTCCCTTTCAATTTCATTAAAGAGTTTCAGTGTTAGTGGAGTTAGGTCTTCTCTAAAATTCTTGTAGAATTCACCAGAATTTATCAAGGCCTGGTTTTCTTTGTTGGTGGGTTTTTAATTTCATTAACTGATACTGAGATATTTAGAATATTTATATCTTCTTGATTGGTAACTTGTAATTGTTCTACCAATTTGTTTTGGTATTGTGTACATGTCCAAGAATCTGTCCATTTCTTCTATGTTTTCCATTTTATTAGAGTAAAGGTTCTAGAAGTAGGTATTGATAATTTGGATTTCCACAGGATCCATTGTGATTTCCCCCTTTTCACTTATAATTCATCAAATTTGAGTCTTTTCTTTCCTCCTTTTGATAAGTTTGGAGAGGTTTATCAATTTTATTTAATCTTTCAAAGAACTAACTCTTTAATTCATTGATTCTGTGTATTGTTTTCTTAGCCTCCACTGCATTAATTTCTGCTCTGATTTTTATTATTTCCCCTCTCATACAAGCTCTGGGTTTGATTTGTTCTTCTTTTTCTAGGAGTTTAACAGATTCAACATTAAGTTGTTTGAACTTGTTCTGTTTTCTTGATGTGAGGGTTTACCACTATAAATTTTCCTCTTATGACTGCTTTCATTGTGTCGCATATATTCTGGTATATTATATTGGCATTTTCATTTAATTGTAGATATTGTTTAATTTCTTCTTTAATTTCCTCTGTGAACCATTCATTGTTCAGAAGGGTATTGTTTAATTTCCACGTGTTTAAGTAATTTTTGTGGTTTCTTTTGTCTTTGATTTCCAAGTTCATTCCTCTATGGTCAGATAATATGCATGGGGTAACTTTTATTCCTTTGCATTTACTTAAGCATGTTCTACGGGGTTAATTGTGGTATATTTTGGAGAATATCCCATGTGCAGCTGAGAAGAATGTGTATTCTGATGTTCTTGGTTGGAACACCCTCTAGATATCTACTGAGTCCATTTGTTCACAGGTTTGTTTTAATTCTGATATTTCTTTTTTGATTTTTTTGTCTGGTTTACCTATTTAATTGTGAGAGTGGGGAGTTAAGGTCCCTCACTACAACTGTGTTAGTGTTCATTTGATTTTTCATCTCCATTAATATTTGTTTTATTTTTTGGGTGCACTAGTGTTTGCCGCGTATATATTTATGCTTGTTATCTCTTCTTCTTGGAGTCTTCCCTTAAGATGCATATAGTAACCCTCACTGTATCTCTTTTGATCCATCTTGATGTGCAGTTCACATTTCTGTGACTAGAATAGCTACCCGCTTCTTTTTGTGGGATCCTGTCATATGGAGTATTGTTTTCCATCCTTTGACTTTCAGTCTATGAATTTTTTTGAGTTAAATATGTTTCTTGAATGCAGCATATTTTTGGATCTTGCTTCTTGATCCATTCTGTCAGTCTGTTTCTTTTGATTGGTGAGTTGAGTCCATTTATGTTGATGGTTACAATTGCTATGTATTTACTTATTTTTTTTTCATGTTATTTTCCTGTTGTTTGTTCCCTGTCTTTCTTCTCTGTTTAATTGCTTGCTCTGCTTGGTGAATTCTTTCCATTGACGTTCTTGTGGTTGTAGTCTTCATTTTCCCTCTCTAAGATATGCTTCAGAGCATTCAAAGAGCTAGTTTGGTAGTCATGAATTTCCTTAGGTATTCTTTATCATGGAAGTATTATTTCTCCATCAATTTTGAAAGATAGTTTTGCAGGGTACGTGAGTCTGGGTTAGAAATTGTTTTCTTTTAGGTCTTGAAATACCTCACTCCAAGCTCTCCTTTATTTGAGGGTTTGTGTTGAGAAATTTGCTGTGATTCTGATGGGCTTCCCTTTACAGATGATTTGTTTCTATTCTCTAACTGCTTTTAATATTTTGTTTTTGTGCTGAATTTCTGGAATCTTGATTATTGTATGCCTTGGTGTAGATCTACTTTGTTCATGGCTGTTTGGAGTTCTATATATGCGAAATTCTTTATCTATGCTTGGGAAGTTTCCTGCCATTTTTTTTTTTTCTGTGAAGAGTGTTTTTATGCATTTGCACTGTCTCCAGCTTTGTCACTGACCCCAATCCATCTTATGTTGTTCTTTCTTGCTTCATCTTGTAGCTGTTGGATTGATTTTTCATGGTCTCTTACTATTTTTAAGATATTTTTCTTTTCATGATCACTAACCACAATTTTGCTTTCAAAAGCTGATATTCTACTTTTACTTTGTTCAATCTGGGTGTATACTTTCAATGGAGGTTTTAACCTCTTGGATTTCTGTCTGGGTCTGTTTTATGGATTCCATTTCTTTCCTACAGTGGGTATTTTTTTATAGTTTCCATCATTTCTGTAAGCTCTTGAATATTTTTGTGTCTACTCTAATATCTTTTATTTTGAGCATCATTTCTTTTTGTACCTGAGAGATTATTTTTTTCTATACCCTTTTCCACTTTTTTTTTTTTCATTTTTGTTGCTATCATTTCAGAAAGTTCCAGTATTTGACTTCCAATTTCCTCTACCTTATTGTGCTCTGGGCTTGTCCTAGGTAGGCTGGGGGTCTGGGATTGCATTTTGCTTCTGCATCTTGTTATTTTCTATTTTCTCTTTTTTATTTTATTTTGTTTTCTATGTTGTTACTTGCTGATTTCTTATGATAGATAGCTCTATCACTAGAATCTAGTCTTCTCAAGGAGATGTCTGTTCTTCAAGGATGTCTTCTAGGTGTAAGTGATTCTTTATGTCTACCCCAAGAACCTACCTTCCCAATTTGTTAAGGGTGAAAATTTACCCTTTTCAGCACCCAGTTTCTTGGTACTGGACTATGGTGATGATTATGACCCCAATCACTGTGTTATCATATAAGGGAGAAACTACATGTATGGCATCCTGGCTAAAGTAGTACAGTTGCAATAACAATAGTTTCAAGTGCAGCTTAGGTACTGACAAACTGTGGAAACTATTAACCTGATACCTTTAACCACAGGAGAAAATTCTAATGTTATATGACAAAACCCAACATATACCATGTACTTGTATTCAAGTGACTTTCCCCTTAGTTGAGTGATTTTATTCTGTTGTGTGTAGTGGGGGAGTGTTAAGACAGGTAGGGGACAAGATAAAGTGGTAAATGAGGTAAAATATAGTAAAATCAAGGCTGGAAGTCAAAAAATAATCACTGAAGTTTTGGGAAAAGAGGATACAGGAGGGAAATAATAAAGGAGAAAGCAAAGGAGTATTGATGTGGATCAGAAAGGAAAGAGACAATGTTTACTCACATGAAAGCATCATAAACTCAAGAGATAGTTGAGGAGAGAAAAAGAATCAGTAGTAGAAAATAAAAAATGAAAGTGAGAAACCTAAACAATGAAAAAAAGAAGGAAAAAAGGAAAACAGAATAGAAAAAAAGAAGGAAAACAAAATAAGCACAAAATACAAGACAAAACCTAACCAGACAGGAGAAGGATAGCCAGTCAGATAAACAAGGAAGAATAAAAGTAGCAAAATTTCTCTGATGTTCACAGTTCTCTGGTAGTGTCCAAGATAGATCCCAGAAGTGTGCTCTGTACTCTAGCCAAGTATGCCATGGGATTTGTTCCATGGTATGGAGCTGATCTTGCCTCTGGATATGGGGTCTAGCACTGTTCTGTTGGTGGAGTTCTCCAGAGCCCTTCAATGTAGAATGGCAGATCCACTGGCTTCTATTCTGTGTTTCTGTGTGCTAAGGCCCAACGCTGGTGCACCTCACCTACCAACTTCTGGCCTCTCATTGCTATGTAAGACTTTTCCACGCTGCTGAACCTGCATGTGTACCTGTGATGGGTCGTGGTATCGCTGGTCATGACTGTATATTCCTTCTGGGTCCTAGCTTGGTCTTGCTGATGGCTCTACCCACTGTCATGGTGTATACCCACACTCAGGTCCACTTGGCCTAGTCTCAAAGTTTATATTTGCAATTAATGACCCTAGATAAAACTCTAACTTTCTGATTCTTCATGGCAAAATCTCTACTTTTGAGAAGTGTGGTCCATTTTTTAAAAAATCTTAGTTGCATGAGAGAACATAAAAATAAGTTTCCCAAAGAAGAAAGTGTGCAACTTACAATATCGTGATGCAGTGGAAGATTGTGCAGACAAAACAATTCATGGATGGGAAAATAAATTAATCACACACAAAACTGCATTGTCAGTACTGTGTATTCCATGTTTTGTCTCTCTATTCACCTGTCAATGGACAGTTGGTAATTTATGTTTTTATGAAGATGGATGTACAAATATCTCTGGGCTCATGTTTTGATTCTTTTGTATATGTATTCAAGAAATAGTATTGATAAATCATATGGTAATTCTGGATGTAGGTTGTGGGGGAATTGGCATTTGTTTTTCCACAGTAGTTAAACTATTTCACATTCCTACAACAATGAACATGAGTTCCAGTTTCTTCACAATCTCCGCAATAGCTTTTGTTTTCTGTTTTTATAGTACCCATTCTAATATGATTGAGGTAATATCCCATAGGGGTATTTTATTGCATTTCTCTGATTAATGATGTTGAATTCCATTCGTCTGAGTATCTTATTTAGAGATATAGGACAATGAAACAAAATAGAGAGCACTGGAATAAACTCATATACCTGACTTCTGAACTATTGCCAAGACCTTTCCAGGGGAGAAAAAAACAACTTTTAAATGAATAGTGTTGAGAAAATTTGATATGCACATGCAAAAGAATGAGGTTGAATATTCAAAAGTTTTAAGATTTCTATTCAAAAGTTTTAAGATTTTGATAACAATTGCATTGAATTTATTCATAACTTATGTGTCATTTCATTTCTTTCAGTAGTGTTCTGTAGTTTTCAGTATGTAAGCCTCTCTTTTCATTTATTTCTAAATATTTTCTTCTTGATGCAGTTATAAATAGAATTACACATACACTTGATCTTAGCCAAAAGGCTGAGAAGAAATTATATATAGAATTGTTTCCTTAATTTCATTTTTTTATTGCTCATAGATTGTGTAAAGAAATGCAACTGATTCTTTTCATGTTAATCATTGTATCTACTACTTTGCTGAATTCATTTGTGTGTGTGTGTGTGTGTGTGTGTGTGTGTATGTGTGCGTGTGTGCGTGTTCTTTGGGAATTTCAACATACAAAGTCCAGTCATTTGTAAACAGAGATATTATAATTTTACTCTTATCTAACTTGAATGCCTTTTATTTCTTATTCTTGCCTAACTTCTCTGACTAGGACTCCCACTATAGTGTTGAATCAAAAAGCAAATGTAGGTGTCTTTATCTTGTTCCTTATTATAGTGGTGAGGCTTTCAGTCCTTCACTGTTGACTAAGATATTGGCTGTGAGCTTCTCATTTATGCATTTATTATGTTGAAGTAGTTTTTTTCTATTCCTAGTCTGTTGAGTATTCTTATCTTGAAAGACATTGCATTTAATCAAATGCTTTTTATGCATTAATTTAAATGATCATGTAATTTTCCCTTTTTAGTTTGTTAATATGGTCTGTTTAATTGATTGATATTTGTATGTTGAACCATTCTTGCAGTCCAAAAATAAATGTCAAGTGGTCATGGTACATAATCCTTTAAATATTCCATTAAATATCAATTTTCAGGTAGCATTTGGTTGAGGATTATTGCATTGATATTTAGTGTGCTGCTGATCTGCAAATTTTTTGTTTTGTTTTGTCTTTGTTTGAATTTGCTATTGGCATAATACTGGCCTCATAGAATATTAGGAAGTGTTCCTTTTTACACTTTTTGAAAGATATAGAGGAAGATTGGTGTTAATTCTTTAAATGTTTGTAGAATTCATCAGTGAAATTATCCAGTCCTTCATTTTTATTGTGTTTGAGAAGTTTTTGATTACTGACCCAATCTCTTTACTTAGTATAGGTCTATTAAGATTTTGTACTTCACAATTCAGTCTTATGTGCTGTGTTTGTAGGTGTTTTTCCATTCCATGTAGTTTAACAAATTTGTAGTTTAACAATTAATGTATAAGTGTTTATACTATGATTCTTTTTATTTCTCTAAAATCACTAACAATTTGCCTTCTTTCTTTGACAGTATTAGTCATTTTTGGCCTTCGTAGTAAGTCTTCCTTAAGACATCAATTTTGTTAATCTTTTTCAAGAATTATCTCTTTCTGTTTGCCCTTTATATTATTGATGTACATTTTCATCGTCATTATTTCCTTCCATTTACTGCTTCTGTTTGTTTCTCTTATTCTCTGTTTTTCTTCCTTTCTTTTTTTAACTCACAGAAGATGATTTATTTGAAGGAGAAAAGTGGGTAGAGATGATAGATAGCTACCACAGGGAGCATTCAAAAGTGAAGTACTCCTTCCTTTCTTAATGTACTCTTTTACAGCTGAAAGTTTCATCTTAACCCTTTGCCATGTTGTATGTTCATATGTCCCGAGATATTTTCTAATTTCTCTTGTAATTTTTTCTATATCTCACTAATAGAAATCCACTTTCTATGTATTTTTAGATTTGTTCAGTTTTCTTTCTGTTGGTGATTTCTAATTTCATTCCATTTTGATCAGAGCGATACTTTGTATGTTTTCAGTCTTTTAAAAGTTTTAAGACTTCTTTTGCAGTCTCATATATGATCTGTCTTGGAGAATGTTCTTTATGTAGTTGAGCAAAGTGTGTATTCTGTTGTTATAAGCTATTATTACAGAAGCACCGCTTTCTTCTTTCAGTTCAATGTTTCTTCTATTATTTTGGATCTCTGATGTTAAATGCATATAAATTATAATTGTTATCTTCTCCACAAATTTATAATTTTGTTATTATATAATGTCCGTCTTTGTAATTTGTAACAGTTTTTGGCTTAAAGTCTTTTTTGTATGGTATTAATATAGCTCTTTTTTTATTGCTGTTTTCATGAATATCTTTCTTTTTTCTCTCACTTTCAATCTATTCCTGTCCTTATATCTCAGTGTGTCTCTTGCAGGCAGCATATACTCAGATCAGGGTTTTTTCCCAATTCTGTCAATCCAAGTCTTTGGTTAGAAGTTTAACTCATTTACATTTAAAAGACTGATTGAGAAGGACAAATTCTTGCTTTTTTGAAAAATATTTTCTGCATGTTACAGCGCTTTTGTAGCACATTTACTCCAGTTTTGCCATCCTTTTTTAGTGATTTTTGTAATGATGTGCTTTCATTCCATTCTCATTTACTTTTGTGTATATTGTACAGATCTTTCATGGTGATTTCTGCAAAACATATCTACAATGTTCTAAAATTGTCACAATTTTATTTCAAACTGGTACCAATTTAACTCAGTTGCACATAAACCCTCTACTCCTTTATAGCTATGTCCCAAACTTTGTTATTGATGTCACAAATAACATCTTTTTATGTGCCTATTAGCATAGATTTATAATTCTTTTATGCATTTGTGTTTCAAATCATGTAGAGGATAAAGTGGAGCTAGAAAATAAGTTATAGTAATAATAGTGATTTATGTATTTTCCATGTAATTACTTTTACTAGAGAACTTTACATTTTTATATGGCTTCAAGATACTATCTAGCTAGCTGTCATTTCAGCTTAAAATGCTTCCTTTAGTATTTTTTAATAGGGATACTATAATGGTAATGAACTCTCTCCACTTTATATATTTGAGAATGTCTTAATTTCTCTCTCATTTTTGCAGACAATTTTACCAGATATTAAAGTCTCAGTTGACTCTTCTTCCAGTGTTATAAATATCCTACTGGCTCCTGGTTTACAAGATTTATTCTGCTTGGTGGAGAAATCTACTGATAACATTTATTGGGAATCCTTTGCATGTGATGAGTTGCTTTTCTTCAGAAGTCCTTCTTTGCGATTTGACAGCTTGATAATAATACATCTTGGTATGACTTGCTTTGGGTTTCCTAGCAATTCATTGGACCTCTTGGGTTTCTAAATCTATGCCTTTCCTTAAATTTGTGCAGTGTTTCAGTCATTATTTGTTGAAGTAAGCTGTCTTCCCCTTTCTTGTCTCTCCTCCTTCTTGAATTCTCATAATGCCTGTATTTTTTTCTGATTGATGGCATTCCATAAGCCCTCTGTCCACATCTTTTTACCCCTTGTCTTGGTTACTTTTCTCTCATTGCTGGGACAAAATACCTAATGCCTAAAATTAAGGAAGGAAAGGTTTATTTCACTTACAGTTTGTTGAGGATTCAGTCCATACTTGGCAGGTTACAAGGCAGAGTGGCACATGGCAGAGGGCTACAGCTCATGGCGGCAGAACACAGCAAAAGCAACAAGCACAAAAGGGAGAAATGGCTGCAAACAGCCTTTTCCTCTCCCTTACATGTGCAAACTATCCACTCCAGGGCGGTTGTAGCTCTCACACCCACAATCAATCAAACTCTAATTAAAAGCCTGCCCCATGACTGCATGAGGCTTTGGGGGGACACCCAGACACAAACCATAACACCCCTTTACTTCTCAGATGATAATTTCAAATGGCTTGTTTTCAAGTTCACTGGTTGTTCCGCCTATTTGTTTGCTATTGAACACCTTTAGTGAAATTTTCAATTCAGTTAGTTTAATTCTCATATCTGGAATTTCTATTTGGCTTTCTTTAATAAATTTACCAGATTTCATGTGATCCTTTCAAGTGTTCCATCTCTATTCTTTGAAAAATGAATTGATGACATTATTTTTTAAATATTTCATAGCATTCATTGTTGAAACAATTTGAAATTTTTCTATTTGCTTTTTTTCTGTTCATTTTATTCAGTATTTAGCAGCTATTTATGGAGAAACAACCTTGTTCCTGGCATAGCTTTAAATTCTTTGGGCTATTAGTGATTAAAGCAGACAAAGGTTTCAGCCTTCATGGGCTTACATTCTAGTAGCAGAGAAAAACAATAAATAAAACATTACAACAGAAAATTGAGTTGTGTTTTAGGAGATTATAAGTGCTGGCAAAATTGAACAGGGTAAAGAGGACCGAGAATTGGGAAACAGAATGGGGAAGAGAAGGGCATATAAAGATTTTTAGATAAAGCAGCAGGTAGGACTTACTGAGAAGGAAATGGGTGAGATAAGACTTGAAAGAAGTTAAGCAGTGAACCACATGGCTGTCTGGGGAAACAGTGCTCCATCAGGAAACAGAAGACAACCCAACAGGGGACCAGCTCCGCCCCTCCTTTTTTTATAGTGATCCCAAAGTTTACTTTCTAGCAGAATTAGTTGATAACCTTCAAAGCTCAAGATATACAACAAATCAATTAAAAATGTAAGTCTTCATTTTTAAAATATGGCTTTGCAAATACATTTTCAAACTGATGGTAAACAGATAAATCAAAATACATTGTATATGTGTGTATATATGTATGTATATAAATTTGTTAGCTAATATGATCATATAATTAAGAACTTATGTGTTTTTAATTGTATGGGTAGAGAATTATTTGTCTACAACTGCTAAGGATTAGACAAAACATATGAGCATTCATTATTATGTAGAATGCAGTTTACAGTGGTCATTAGATAATTAGTTGTTTACTAACTGATAATTTAGTCTTAAGAAATATATAATTTAGTGGTGGAAAAAATTTAGTTTGAGTCAGAAGACTTCTTTCTAGTCTACTAACATTCCTTAATGTATGATTTTAAAGAAGTCATTT
Source organism: Chinchilla lanigera (assembly GCF_000276665.1). Lineage (NCBI taxonomy): Eukaryota > Metazoa > Chordata > Mammalia > Rodentia > Chinchillidae > Chinchilla > Chinchilla lanigera. The sequence continues at coordinate 3,340,220 of NW_004955429.1, read as the reverse complement.
TAAGTGGTTTCATTTTACTAGCGTGTTGAGTTGTTTTGGTTTTAAATGGGATTTGATTAGGTATATTCTGTTGTTTATGTTTCTGTATTTCTGTGGTCATTGTTCTATAATGTGTTATAACAGTGGTGCACTACTTTAAATATTTGTCTGGTTAAATGTTGTTAAAGAGAAAAATTACATTTTTTGTCCAGCTGATATATTGCTTAGTCTCTGATTCTTTACCTGAACACTTCAGAATTACTTGCTTCCTCACCTGGTTTCCTGTAGCACTTTATGCATATTTCTATTATTGCTTTTCATCATATGTTATGGTTACATATTTATTACCTATCCATGAGTTGGCTAGCTTTGTATTCCCAAAGTTATTAAAATTCTTTGCATATCTTTGATGTTTAGTCATTTTTGTTGGATTTTAATTCTTGTAAATTGAAAAACCCACAGTAAATTTCTAATAGTTAATATCTGAGAAATGAAACTTGGGTTCGGTATCATTACCGCTTGAAAGGCAGTATTTCATGTAATGAATGTTTCTCCTGGTTGAAAACTTCTATTTCAGACATTGAGCAAGGTATAATTGGTCTCTTTATCTAAAATTTGTATTATATAGATGACATAAATGCTTATTTGAATGACTCAAGCAGATAGATATGAGAAGTAGCTACTTTGTCACTGATTATGAAATCATTAAAGAGGATGATTATTACTGATTACCTCTTTGCATTTTGGATCAAAGGCACAAATTTCGTGAAGATTACATGTTCTAAGAACCATTCAGAAGTGTCTCTTTTTGTACCAATATAATTTTTAGAAGACATTCATAGCCATTTACTAGATGATGTGCCCTTAAGTATAGTTAATCAGAATATGATCCTTAGTTTGCTTTAGATTTCCAGATTCCTTTCAGTTCTCCATAATCTTTATTTTTGTCTCTTACTTAAAAAATCCTTGTTTGAAGAACCACGTTTATTCACTTATTCAACATCAATGTTCCATGCACAGAGATAAGCATAATTAGATTTGGAAGTAAACACAATAGATAAGGTCTCTGCTATCAGAATTAGCAATAAACGAACATATGCTCATTTAACTAGTGTTCATTGATTGCTTACCATGTGCTAGCCATAATCTGAGAATTGTGCATACATAGTAGAAATAACAAAATCTACCCCTCTCATAGCATACATAACCATGGAGGAATAACAGAATAAATGGGAAGGCTAACTTTATGAAGATTGGTCAGAAAAAGTCTAAGAAAGTTGTATTTGAGCTGAAAATCAGATGACGTGAAGGAAGAACCAAAGAAAAAGGACTAATTGAGGCCGAGTAGCAATTACCAGGAATGGGAATGGACTCACTATGTTTCATGGACATTGTTTTGTAGTTTTTGAAGTGAGATGATTAAATAATTTATTATTGCATCCTTTTTTTCAGTTAATAGTGAAATTAGGTCTTCAGTTGTGAAGTTTTGTGGGAAAGAGAGGTCAGTGAAGAGCAAAAATTTTAGGAAAGACACTGCAGAGTAGTAACTCCAGAAAGGGAGGCAAACCCCTCTGTGGAATGGGAGGGGGAAGGGAATGCCAAACCAGGGAAGTGCAGTAAAATATCTAGGCAATGTTGAGGGTCCACATGTGCCTGCTTAGTCAATGTGGTTGTGTGGGTTTTATCCATCTACAAGCACAGGTGTGAGGAAGATGCAGCATTGAACAAGACTCTCTTTTCCTAGGATATCGTGGTGGGGAAAGACAGAAAAAAGTGTAATTGCAGTAATACAAGTTTTAAGATCAATTCTGGGGAAAGGAAAATGAATTAGGAGTGAAGACTGGAGAGGGTTGAACCTAGATCGAGTGAGGACTTGAAGGGTTGGTGCTGTAATGAGGTTAAAAGTTGTTAGGGTGTCACACAAGTAAATGTCATTGTTTGATACTATGGAATATTAATACATAACCTATTAATAGACGTGTTTGTATACAAACACAACTGCAGTCAGATTTTTAACATTAAAAAGAGTGCATTTGTATAGTAACTGACAAAATGTGAAGGTTACTGAAAGTGTGGAAAGCACTTTCTTTTTTTAACCCTCTTTTGTAATTTTATAGAAATAGTTAAATAGCATATAAGAAAAACATGGAACGTTAAGAGCATTACTTGGGATGAAACCTGGGATCTTAGTTTATCTATAACCTCCTTTGTGAAGTCACTTGACATTATTGACCATATTCCCTTAATTCATTGATTAATTAACTAATTATGTCAGCAGTGTACAAGGTGCTAGGCATAGAGCAATCATATCAGATATTATCATGCAAATAATATCTGATATAATAAATTATATCTGATATCATTATTGTTTTTGTAATGATATCAGATACTAATGTTACTAATAATGTCAGTAAATGACCTTATTGACCAGTGTTTTAGGTAATTAATTAGTTAATCATTTTAGTACTGTACCAGGTGGTAAGTGGACAGGAGTGATGTCAGAGAGCAGTGCAGAGTGCTTTTGAAGCGCACAGAGCATGCAACACAGAGGCGGGTGCAGTGTGGTCACATTTGGAGCAAGTGGCATCAGGGCTGAGACCTTAAATATAAGTGGATGTTAGAATTTAGTAAGGAAGTCAAAGGCAGAAGAGAGAGGGGATGGTGTATATATTAAGATGCTCCAGCAAGAAAGAAGTGATGGGATGTTTCTGGAGTAGCATGGTATGAGAATTTGTGCTGAGGATGAGGCAGGGAAATGAAACAGGCGCCATATTTTAGAGGACTTGGTAGAATGTGGTAAGAAAATTTTAACCTAAAAGCAATAAAAGAACCCATTATTGAATATTACACAGAGCTTTAACATAAAGCACTATCACTTATCAAATGTAGGTTTAGTTTATGTGAAAAAATTGAATTTTATTTTCTCTATAGTTATTGTAAGATTCGTCAATTCATTCTAATATCTACATTTAAAGAAGCAAATTAAAATGACCCAAATATCTTTTCTTTTAATCTAAGAATAGCAATTAATATGAGACTATATTAAACATAGAAATAAGGCCCAGCTTAATAAAGCATCATTAAATTCATATTAATCTGTTTGCAAGGAAGAAATTAAAATTTTCTGCGACACTAAAGTACATTTAGTTACAGTGGTGTATTTTCTGTTATAGCAATGAAAGTATTAGATAATTTCCCATGAGTTTATGTATGCCATTTAATATCCCTAATCAAATGTAGATGAAACTGTACTTTTTCTCCCCAGTGATTTAAACCTTTGAGATGTTCCCATTAACTGGAAAAACAATCATCTTCGATCATTTTCCTGATCCTTCTGATACATGGGAAATTACCGAAACAATTGGCAAAGGAACTTATGGGAAAGTTTTTAAAGTACTGAATAAGAAAAATGGCCAAAAAGCAGCAGTCAAAATTCTGGATCCAGTTCACGTAAGCCACCATTTTCTCCTTAATTAATTTTATTTTTATCTGTATGGAGCAGTTTAAAAGTTTGCAAGCATCTTACATCAAGTCATTTATTATAGTGTCTTTCTAAAACAAGTTACATTTTGAAAAACAATGTTAAAGTCTATGTGTTCAATTTTATTAGTTTACCTGCTTTACATATATAATAAAGACACAGTAAGTACTTGATGAAAATGAATATATGAATAATCATGTAAAGAAATGAGGGCTCAGTAGTTCAGTAGTTTATTCCATACTATTTTAAAATTTTAAAAAATTATAAAAATATAAATGCATAGTCAAGAAGTAACCATAAATGTCATCTTACCCAGATTTCCTTTTCTTCCCACATTTACTTAAGTTTCTGCTAGAATTTTTTCTTAAGCTGAAGTGAAGAGGTTTTTTAAAACTAAATTTCTTTCAGAAAAGGGAAATTAATTTTCAAGTTTATTTGTTTCCGAAGCTCAAATGATGGTGTTTTGTAAGAGCATGAAGTTTCTCATTGCGAAGAATTGAATTTCCCGTTCAGTCCTGAAGTTTGTGCTTTTAGTGAGGCCCCAGTCAGGGTCCTCCCCACTTTCAGAGGTTGTGACAAAGGAAAACACCAAGCCTTCTCCTTGTTGTTCATACCATGAGGAAACTGAAAATTCTATTTTCTGGGGCTGATTTTGACTCTGTATGTTTGTGGGTATGTGCATGTGTGCATGTGTGCATGTGTGTGGGGTATGTGTGTGTGTGTATGTGTGTATGATACCATTGAAGTTGAGACCTTGTCATGCAAGGCAAGCACTGACCACTGAGCTACACCTGTAGCCCTGTTTTCTGTGAATGAGGGCTGGTAGTGTGGGCATGTGTTCAGGCTGCTGGGAGACACCAGTTCTCCTATAGCACATCACAGAGTCAGAATGAGCTCAGTAACCACACACTCACCAAACTTCTATTGAGAGCAACTCCTCTAATGCTAAGACTCTTGCACTTGTGGAAGCATGGCAGGAGGGAAAGAAGGGACAGTGTGCAGCAAGGATATCAGAGTTGTGGGGCCTTACTGTAGCTCATCTGCTAGCTAATGATTGTGTGAGAGGTCCTTGAGCCTGCCTTTGTTCATCTTAGGGGCAGATGCTCTCTTTTGCTAACCCTATTATATTTCACTCTTCCATATTATATTGAGCAGAGAAGAAAGGAAAGCTGGTTCATTTTAAAGTAATAAATGAGATACTCTAGTGGGAAAACAATGAGCAGCACTGTGCCCAGGCTTACTCGATGTGGAATATATTTATAGTAGCATTTAAGTAGAAGGAAGAGAGGCACAAATTATGCCACATCAAAGTGCCTGTACCTCTTTATTTCTTCTAGCTTTTGCTGTTAGGGTTGGGGCTTGCAGCAGCAAAAAATAGGACTTTAGACTGATTGCAGCATTGGTTCCCATCATTTCTTTCCTTCTTGGTAGAGAAGCACCATGGCCTTAACACATATAGCTACTCTTTCATAATGTGCTTATACATTACTTACAGACCTTATAAATCATGTGCTCTACTGTTGTTGTTTTTTAAAATTTATTTTAAAAATAAAAGAAGGAAAACATATTAACAAACAGACATCCATTTACAAAATAGCATAGGAACAATACAAGCAATACAGAGTTACAGACAAAGTGGTAGGAAATTGACAATGGTTGTTGTATTACGTATTGATATCTTCAAAGTGGTTCTCAGGAAAACAAATAGAGACATGCAAGATTGATCAAATAAGTAATCATTAACTGTTCCTTTCAGGAAAGTGATAGAAGTCAATAGTACAACTATGTTAGTTATCCTGTATATACATACATACGTAATTTCCCCTTCTTTCTTTTCTCTTTTCCCTCACCGCAGCTGCTCTTTACTTTTGAGCATTTTCCTTTCATTTCATAATGTCTATCATACCTCCTAATTTTTATTCACTCTTTCAGATGCTTACACTAGTGAGACAATACATCGCTTACACATGAAGGTCTGGTTTATTTCACTTATGAGTATGGTCTCTAGTTGTGACCATTTACCTGTAAAAGCTTCGAGTTTATCTTTCTTTATAGCTGAGCAATATTCCATTGTATAAAAGTACCACAATTTTTTTGTCCATTCCTCAGTGGACAGACATTTAGGTTCCTTCCACAATTTAGCAATTTCTACTGTTGTTTTTTAATGAAAAGTTAATTGCTGTGTAGTACTATACTAAGTTTGTTCTTTTGCTGTTTGTATTCTTCTCATAGTACGCATATGTTTTCCTAAGAATTATTCATTCTTCCTTCATCGTGTCACAAGTCAAGTAAAAGAGATTTATACCCAGTAGACCAATAGATTAGAATCCCAAATAAATTTAAATATATCCACACAATTTATAAAGAATGTCTTTTAAAAACATAAAAGTCTTACTGTTATTTTAGTTTTTAATTTTCTCTGGAAGAAAAATCATTAAGTGGGCAGGCCTAGGAGATAAGAAGAGTTTAGGCCTGGATTTTATACTATACAACCTGGACTCTAACTTCTCTGAGTTTGAGTTCTACCCTTTACAGTTCGAACTCATACAAATTATCTCTGTGATTTCATAATTCTGTAGTAAAACAACATAGACAATGAATGCCACCGTAACAGCAGTACTGTAGAAGTAAGGATTTCTTATTACCATCTGAGTCATTTCATATACATGTGATTTTGTAGAAACACAACTAAGTGACCAGTTTACAAATTTTATTGCAATAGCAAACTGCTGGAGTTGGTGGCACACTTCTCTATTCCCTGCTCCTCAGGAAACTGAGGCAGAAGGATCACAAATTGAAGTCTACCCTATGTAACAGAGTGAGACACTATTTCAGAATAAAAAAAGATCAAAAAGACTGCAGATTCATTGCAGTGTTCCCTGGTTTCAATCACCAGACACACACACACACACACACATGCACACACACACACACACACACATGCACACACATGCACACACAAAGGCAACCTGTTTTACTTTGGTAAATGGGTGTTAGTTACCTAACAGTTATATTCCATCTTTTTTCACTTTTTCGAAGAGTAAGAGTATATTGCCTGCATGACTGGTTTTTTATAGCTTCTCAATATCTACTATTCCAAAAAAAAAGTAAACCAACTTTCTAGTCCTGAACATTTTTATTTGAAGTCAATGTTCTGTCATTGTAACCAAGTTACTAATACAACAAAAGCAGCACCTTCATATAAATGGAAGCAAAATGCAATTGCATTTAAAAATAGCCTTTTATTTTTCGTTGTAAAATTCAATTAGGTTAATATAACGAGATGCATTTGATTAGCACAAAAATCACAATCTCTCTTCATAATATAAAGAGAAATTTCAGTGCACAGTACTAAACAAGGTAAAAACTATTATGATTGTGCTTTAATAAAATTAAATTCTGTTTGATAGCCTAACATGTTTATTTGGTATTATTTATATTTTTCTCACAGTTCTCTTACGATTTTTTGAAACTAGGATATTGATGAAGAGATTGAAGCAGAGTACAACATTCTAAAAGCACTTTCTGACCACCCTAATGTGGTCAAATTCTACGGGATTTACTTTAAGAAGGACAAAATAAATGGAGATAAGCTGTGGCTGGTTCTTGAGGTAAGTGTTTGAGCATCACTGTGTGAGTAGATATTTGAAGTGTGATCCTGGAATGACTTAATGATTCTATAACATCAACACCACAAATCACTTCTCCCCAGTAGACTATTGTGTCTAATTATGATCTTGTTGTCTTAATATATATACACCAAGAAATTAAAAATCTACAAAGATTATTAATGAGTAAAAGGAAATGAGTCCACAATGAAGAAGAAATGAAGAAACAGATTATTTTTCCTGCAGGAAAAGAAAAGAAACAAGTTACCAAAGGGATTTTATTGGTCATGTTTACTTATTTGTTTATATTTTATTCATTGATGTGACTGAGGCTCTGACCCAGGTGTCAGGGCATAAGAGAATATTAATGTTAAGTGAGACTTCAGTAGACGAAAATAGCTGCAGTCATCTTTTACTGTCTTTAATGACTGTTAGTGACTTAAGCTACAGAATAAAGTATTTATACTTATGGGGAGAAAAATTTGTTAAACATGATGGTGATGCTCGTTGGCACAGCACCTGCCTGGCAAGCACAAGGTCTTGAGTTTGATTCCTGGTACCAATAAATTAATTAATTAATTAACTAAAAAATAGTGTTAATACTGAATAAGTTGTCAAAGGGAAGCTATGGAGTCTGACTTTTCAAATCTTAAGAGTAAACTTTCTTGTGTTTGCCTGTCTTATTTAAAGGGAAAGTACTAAGTTCCCCAATAAGGTGACTGCCAGTCTGAGGAGAATTCAGGTTTTTGGATTTTCAAAACACCAGCAGATTCCCTTGTCTGGCGATAGTTGCTCTCTGCTTTCATGGTGGAGCTGGGGACTCACATAGTAGAAGGCAGAAAGGCAAGCGAGCCTAATGCTGTGTAAGGCCTTTAATCCTATTCACTCATAATGCCCCATCATCTTTTAAAGGCCCCACCTCTTAATACTTTCTCACTGGCTGTCGAGTTTCAAAACCAGAATTTTGGCAGGGACGCAGTCAAACCATAACAAATGCAATAACCACATGTAAATTTCATCATTTTCCTAAATCATATTTTTCTACTAGAGTTTTAAAGTGATTCTACAAATAAATTATTGTAGAAAATACTTGAAACTACTATACTCAACACTTAATATTTACCTCATTTTTGTATAGTTAAAATGCTTGACAGTATTACTCAGGAAATTATTCTATTCTTTCACCTAATATAATTTGAAATACAACCTGATAATGTTTGTCTTTTTCAATGCAGATAAATTACTTGGTTAATAAAACACGGATAGTGTTAACATGGGTGGAACTGGAGATCATTGTGTTAGAGGAAATAACCCAGACACAGAAAAACAAGTACTGCATGATCTCACTCATACAAGTACTGCATGATCTCACTCATATGTGGAATATAAAAAAATCAATCGTATAGAAGCTGAGAAAGGAAGCGTGATTACCTGAGGCTGGGGGAGTAGGGAGGATGAGTGGGGAGAGATTGATCAATGAGTACCAAGTTACACATAGAAATAAGTTGTTCTTCATTCTTTTGTACAGTATCTATTGATTATAGATAGTAGTTATATACTGTGAATCTCAAAATTCTAGAAGAAAGGATTTTTGAATGTTTCACTACAAATTTTTAAAGTTTCAGGAGATAGTTATGTTTACACTGATTTAAACATTATATAGTGTATGTATGTTTTGAAACATCGTATGAATATGTTCAGTTTTTATGTATTGGTTAAAATAAATCTAATTTTAAGAAGAAGCTAAGTATGATGGTGTACACCTATAGATTTAGCTATGCAAAAGGCTGAGACAAGCAGAATCACTTGAGCCTAGGTTTAAGGCCATTCTAGTTAACATAGTGAAAACCTGTCTCAAAAACCAAAAATAACAATGAAAAAACAGGTAGAACAAAAGGTTCAAATATAAAGTAGTAAAAATGTTCATCAAGTTTACAGTGCTACCTTCTCCTGAACAGTGTACTTTTGATATACTGTAATTGCAGCACCTGAAAAGATATGGCTGAGCATCTATGCCCTCATTTAATAATCTATCTTCTTAATTTTGACAGAATTGTTGATTGTAGTTCTGGAACCTATATTCATCTGTTTCAGTCTATGGGTCTCCAAGCATCTAACCTCTGATACCTCTATTTCTCACATGGGTGCAGTCCACTATGTCCTGGATTCATTGGTCTCTTCTTTCACTTTGTATAACAATATGTCCTTTATTCCTGTTACCCACTCTGCTGTTGTCACCAAATTGTGAGTCCTTCCAGTTCCATTTCAGTAGGGAACAGAACCTCCAGTCACTTACCTGGCAGGGTCAGGATGCTGATGTTCTGTATGTGGAATAGAAAAGAAGGTGTCAAGTCTTCAGATGAGAGATTTTGGATTAGGGATTATCCTTTGCTTTCTGCCCCTTACCAACCACACCTCCACCTACAACAGTGTATAACTCTACCTTGGTGTACCTGCTCAGTTTATCTACAAAGCACCTCCTCAAGTCCTTTTTCTTGTGGCTTCTTCTGCTTTGCTAGATCAGCTCCAACTTGCCCATTTGCTTCTGTATTTTAAAATTCTATTGACATCTCTTGTCCATTGCTCTTTTTTCTTTCTTTTCTTTTCTTATACTTTTCATTCATTTTCGAGCATCTTAAAGGAGATTGATAGGTGAGAAAAAATTAATTTCTGTTTCATTTGCAACTTGATTATATTATGGGGAGCCTTCCAAAATGTAAAGTAATATTTTCAAAATTGTTTTCGTTATCTGAAGGTGTATATTCTTTTCAAAGTTTAAAAATTTCAAAAATAACCACTCATGTCCTTTTAAATTTGAGAATTTATTAATGATTTTTTATCAGTCACTTGGACAGCATGCCTGACACCCATAACTTCTTTAAGTTTAAAAGAGGTTTGTTTTGACTCGTGGTCTCAGAGGGTGCAGCACATAGTTAGCTGGATCCCAGGAAGAAATGGCATGGTGGAAAGGCAGGGCAGGAGAAAGCTGCTCAACCATTGGAAGCCAGGAAGCAGAGAGAGGGAGAAGAGCTAGAGTAAGAGACTCCCTCAAAGTTGCACTCCCATGGATCTGCCTCCTAGCTGGGTTCCATCTCTTAACAGCTATTCAGTTATCATCCTCCTAGTGGTTTGATCCACTTGTGAGCACAGTACCACCATAATGCAAACAGCTTCCGAAAGCCCACTTCCGGACACAGAGACTTTGAGGGGTGGGGTGTTTTAGGTCTAAAGCATAACAGATTTCAAAATGATTTTGTATTTTTTTAGTTTAAGATAGGTTTATATTTTCAGTTAAATCCCATTGTCAGCAAAGATAAACTTCTTTTAAAAACTCATCAAAATTTAATTAGCCAAGTCATAGAATACAAATTATGCCCTTAACCCATTTTGCCTTAAATTAATGGAGAAATGTGAAGGTTTTTTGGTGTTGATTTTGTGCAGTTGAGAGGTAATGCCAATTTTTAATGTAGTCTTGAATATAATTTTGCATATCTTTCAAAACATTTTCAATAATACATTTAAATTCTTTCTGCTATGTATAATAAAATGGGAAGATTAGCATTTAAATAGAGATTCAGGTACTTCAACTAATGTGGGCAGAAAATGGATAAGAAACAAGGTATAAATCTTTGCCCAGAGATTAAAAACTATTGAATGAGATCAGTCAGTATTTTTAGCCTATCAAATCCATCTTCTAATTATATTGGTGTTTCTCAGTGTTGGTACTTGGAACTTGGTGAGAGTTGGAGACTCCTGATTATAGTTAAGTAGTTTTTTGTTGTTGTTGTTTTCTTTTTGGGGGAGGGGGTTGTTTTGTTTTTTAAGGGAGCAGAAAATATTGATTAAAATAGTTTTGGAACAACCACTACAAGTAAAGTGGTAACATAATTGAATCAGCAAAAACCTAATAGATTTTTTTTTAATTTCCCCTATACTTCATTATTAGATGGAGATACTAGAATACCTATTTGAGAAAAATAGTAAATGAAGTTTAATAAAATGATATTTCAGAAATCTCGTCTCTATGAACTTACAAAATGGAAGAGGGGAGCATAACAAAAGGAAGAAGTTGACAAACATATATGAGTATTAATTTGCATATGCAAATTAGAGTAATTTCATATACCCATAAGTGGCTAGATGTACAATTATCTGATTTATAAACATGAATGGTGCAGGTGCTGCATTAAAAGCACTTTCAGAAAATTGGCTTGTAGCATCAATACTTTGTGCTACAAAATAACTGCTAATTACACCTCTTATCATTAGAAAGCCCAAATAAATTATTTTGCATGAGGATATCCAAAGAAAGGCCCCAAAGGGGGTAATGTTAACCAGAGAGTCACACTAGCAAAGATAGACTTCTAATGTGAATGTGCATAACTAGAGTATGTGGGTCAGGGTATATCTGAGCAGTGTGTGCCAGCCTTCATTGTAAGTCTGGCACATGGGAAAGACTCTACCAGCCTACACAAACTCCAGCACAATGACTTTTTACCATTGCCAGGACAAGTCATTTTGCTTACATTTCAATCCAGAATTGAAATCCTAGGAATAACATTTTCCCAGGTCTTGCTGGACAATCTATTTTTAGTTGTGATTTTTTTTCACATTTGATGTAATTTTTCTTTTTCCTGTGTTGTCCCTTTATTGTTCTGTAACTGTTTAAGCATGAATGACATATAAGATTCTCTTGAGGAGTTATTTCCTCCTTACTTCTCTGCATGTTCAGTTACAGATTAAATGTTCCCCAAGTTTAGTAAAAGATCACTCTCTCCTGGCCCTGTGCAATTTCAGTGAGACATTTGAATGGAACTACGTGAGGCTGGGGATTTAGTTCAGCGGCCCAGTGCCTGCCTGGCAAGCATGAGGTCATGAGTTTGATTCCTGGTACCAGAAGAAAAACAAAAAATAAATAAATAAATAAAATGAATGGAACTACGTAATAAGAGAAAGAGTAGAAAGTTTTCTGCTGTGTTTGCTGACTTGGGTTTTTACAGAATATCTATGGGGATTTTTTATTGTCATATAATATTTTAGATTTTCCTAATGACACAGGCGTAGAGGGAGAACCAATGTTAGTTTTTAAACTTATGCTTCATTTTGAGATGTCTTGCTTACATCTCTTTCCTCCCGTTGCCACCACATTCTTAGCCTGTTTAGTAAGAGGCAGGTACCACTTTTCGCTTTGTACGTCCTTTCATTCCTAGTGCCCACTGTGGGGGGTCAGTGTCAGGACTGTGGGGAGGAGAGGCTGGGAAGCTGGGACTGGTCAGTGTTGTGTAGATGTGTATCACTTGAACCAGGAAACCAAAACAGGAATAGTCCAGAGTTAAAGTTTTCTCATTAATCCTTCACTACTGATAAAGAGAAAGAGAACTGAAATTTAATTGTGATTTTTCCACTATTGGTTGGATCAATAACCACATTTTAACTATGCAGGGAAATCCAGACTTCTCTCTCAGGAGCTGTTTGCTTAGTGCGCCTTCAACCACAACAGGGCCAAAATACAGATTTGGGACATCTTTCTATTAAAGGCCTTTTCCTTCATAATCCAGTCTTAGCTCAAATTGCTCCTTTCATGGTGGTGCTGCAGAATGCATTCTGTTATTCAACTGAATCGGCCCTGATTTGTTCATTCTTAATAGTGACATTGTTTTCTCTCATGGCTTTCCAATTATAGCATTTTTTTTCTCTTTGAAATTATATCCCTTTCAGGAGATCAAAGACTGGCAATTACAGGTGGTGTTTGAAATGCACAAACATCAGTACAAAGTCATGCAGCCTCTCACATGCACATTTTAAGCCATCAAAGTGGTTTCCATAGACATAAATACTACTTTTCATAGACCATGCATTATGGGTTTTTCTGGTTTTTGTAATTACATCTAGTAAGTCAGCAAGGCCTGGCATGAGGAAAGGAAACATGGGGTGAGAGAGAAGAGTTGGAATAAGATTGTGTTCAGCTGTTCACCCTTTCATGGTGTCAACACAGGAGACAAAAAGGCATAGCTGTCCTGTCTGTGTGTGAAGGGCCAGGGGATGCAGAGCAGGGGCGGCAGCTGGGCGTCTGTGCTCTTAGTAGTGCAGCATTATTTCTGCTTCCCTTTGGCAGAGTGCAGTCGCGGCAAAGGAGCAGACTACAGCATGATTCTTTTCATGTTCTAAGAGCTGGACAACCATTGCCAGTTCTCATAGAAAAGGTTATTATTTGGTGTGCTTGCAACAGAAAAGATGACCAGTTATGTAGAGGAATTTCAGTTTGGGTTTTGTTTAAAGGACAACATGGAAAAAAAGTACAAATGCACTTCTTGATATTTTAACAGAGGAAATATTTAAATTGTCTGTGTGTGTGTGTGTGTGTGTATGTGTGTGTGTCTGTTCTCTGAACAGGAGTACAAGTTTATTGTATAACTTCAAGAAAAAAAATTAGGTGACCAAAGATGTCTTATATTTGATAAAATAATTATTATACTCATTAAAATATTTCTTATAACTTTTTTCTTTTATTGTAGACCTTTTTGTTGATAACACTACCAGTGTGTGAGGGTACCCAGAATTTTTAAATGTTTTAGGGTGAGGGAACTGTTACATATTTGGAGTTAGTGGTTCCATGATGGTGCACACTTACCAGAATACACCTACTTGCGTAGTTAAATGATTCAGTTACGCTGTATGTCATAACATCTTTGACATGACATCTTTGACATACTGTTTACACATGAGGGAAGTAACATCACAATTTTATACCCCACAAAAATGCACATTAGAAAACATATATTGGATGATGATGCCAGCTATCATTAATGTTTTATCAGTATTTTGTTGGAATCTAGAAATTTGGTGCATTAATATATTTTATTGAAATTAAGTCAAATATGTTACAGTGTGAGTAAGTACCTTCCATACCCTGGGAAAAGATGTCCTTTGGTATGTGTGCACACACGCTCATGCATGTGTGTGTGTGTGTGTGTGTGTGTGTGTGTAGACTTTTCAGAACCTAAGTTTATCTACCCAGGCATTTACTTATTCCATAAATAGTAATCTCTTACTTTGGGCCAGCCATTTTGGTAGATCCTGGACTCTCAGTAAAGAAGAAAATGAACTCTTTTGTCATAGAGTTTATTGTCTAGTGGTGGGGAAAGAATTTAAAATGAAGGCAGGTTAACTATATATTTTACTAGTGCTATCATGAATATAAATGTGGAGAATAAAAGAGAAAGACTTTTATGAACAGTGATCAAAAAACGCCCATCATTTTAATCTGCCACCTAAAAACAGAAAGGGAATAGTTATACTGCCTTTATTCTTTAAGTGTTTTCCTGACTTCTCTGATGTGAAGATTCACATCACCTTGAATCTATAGAAGCAAGAATTCCCAAAATAGGGTCATAGAAACTATATTAAAACACACACATGGAGGGAGGGGGAGGGGGAAGGAGAGAGGGAGAGAGACAGAGAGACAGGGAGAGAGAGAAAGAGAGATTTGTAAAACACTGTCAGAAAATCTGAACTTTCAGCATGCAGAGCTTGTCACTGGACATGACAATATGGTATTGACATTCCATTGTGCCATAAACAGCCAGGAAACTACAGAAACACACTTTGCAAACACTGGGAAAGAACTTAGGCTGTTTACTAATGAGAGAAAACAAGTGAGGTAAGTCAACTGCCTGCCAGAACAAAATCAACATTTCCTAATGGATGAGAGCAAAAGCCAGACATTCAATAATGTGACAATAATATCCAGCTCCAATATTAAATGATTAAACATGTGATAAAGCAAGAACATGGGACCCAGTATCAGAAGAAAAATTCCATAGAAGTAGACCTAGAAATAACAGCGACATTGGAATTAGCAGGTTGGGACTTTAAAGCAGTTATAAAATGTTGAAGGATTTAAAGGTAAATATTAACACAATGCTGAAAGAAGTGGAAGCTAGTTTTAAAAAAAGAATTGAACTTCTGAATGGAAAAAAATACAATTATCTATGTGAAAAAATCTTAATAATTGAGTTTAGTAGCAGATGTGGGAAGATCAATGGATTTGAAGACAAGAACATCAAAGTATCCAAATTGAAACAGTTATAAAAAAGGAAAAAAATAACTGGGGAAAATGCCTTTGTGACCTGTGATAAATTACCTCATATTTCAACATAGATGTAATTGCAGTCTGAGAATGATGAGGATGAGCAGTGGGTATAATATTTTAAATAAGCGAATGACTGACATTTTTCTAAATTTGATGAACACTAAGAAGCTTTGCAGAACTAAAAAGCAGCTGTTTTACACTGATTATGGCTATTTCACTGGACAGTAAGTCCAGGAATTCTTTCTACTACCATTTTGGAAATAAGACTCTTATGAGATAGTGAGAAAGAAATAGTTTTGTTAATCATTTTTGGAGACCAACATGATACGGATAAAACATGACAAAGACAGTACTAGAAAACTTCACTCTCACATTCCGTGTGAACATACATGCAAAAGTCTTGAGAAAATACTAATAATTTACACCCAGTACCACATAAAAATGTTACTGTATCAAGACTAGAAATTTTATGTTTTGCAAGAATGTAAGTTTGTTAGAACATTAACATTCGCAGCATCATATTTGAATTAATAGACTCGAAGTTAAGGTGAAAAATCATGGAAAATACTGTATTTACAAAACTCTACAGTCACGTTGTCTAAACACTTTCAGTACATTAGGTATAATGGAAAGTTTACCTAATAAAAAATTCACCCCCTGGGGCTGGGGATATAGTTCAGTGGCATAAGCACCTGCCTGGCAAGCACAAGGTCGTGAGTTCGATCCCTGGGACCGCAAAAAAAAAAAAAAAAAATCACCCCCAATTTAAAAATAACTGAGCAAAATATATGGATACTTTACAAAAGAATGTATAAAGATATGTTCAATATCTTTCACCTTTGGGGAAAGTTATACTGAAACTCCATGAGACATTATTACACAACTATTAAAATGGCTAAAGTTTAAAAAGCTGATAACACTGAGGGTTGGTGAGGTTATAGAACACACTGAACTCTTCA
Source organism: Chinchilla lanigera (assembly GCF_000276665.1). NCBI lineage: Eukaryota > Metazoa > Chordata > Mammalia > Rodentia > Chinchillidae > Chinchilla > Chinchilla lanigera. The sequence continues at coordinate 3,324,101 of NW_004955429.1, read as the reverse complement.
ACATTGCTTATGACAGGTAAAATGATGCAATTACTTTGCACATGTGCAGCAGCATCTTGTACACATGAGGTGTAATCACAAAATACAGTGAATGTTTAAATAAAAACATTTATTACAGTAAAAGACATATTGCTACTAATCCCCTTCATAATACTCCCCCTCTCCTTAAACATACTTATGCAATCATTCTTGCCACTTTCTAAAGTAGCTCTGGAAGTTTTCTATCCTGTCTTCAGCTGCGCTGCCTTGGCTGCCTTCATGTCCTGAATCAATTCAAAACCTTTACCTTTCAGTCATTTTGACCTAGGGGAAGAGACAAGCGTTGAACCGTGCCAGATCTGGTAAATGAGGTAGATGAGAACACGCCCCAATGTGTTTATGAGCCTGCTTTTCTGTGGATGGGACTCAGTGGCAGCATTCACTGTGTTTTTGAAGATACATTTTAAAGACATGAAACGGAACTTCCAGAACCACTTCATAAAGTGTCAAGAACATTGGGATGAGTTTGTTTGAAGTGAGGAGTATTTTGAGGGAGATTAATGGCATATACCTTTTGCTGTAATAATTTTTTTTACTTAGATACACTATTTTTTTATCAAGCCCTCGTATACCTAACATGTAACCTAGAAGTTTCTTTTCCAAGTATGAGCTAAGGAGTAGTGTCCACAACAAGACTCAGACTCAAATGTTGGGAGAACTTTCATAAAATGAGCCAAGTAAAATCCAGAACAACGGGCTGGGGATTTAGCTCAGCGGCAAAGCGCCTGCCTGGCAAGCACAAGGTTGTGAGATCGGTTCCTGGTACCGGAGAAAAACCAAAAAAAAAAAAAAAAAAAATCCAGAACAACTATTAGAAAATGAGTTTCTGCTTTTGTGGCACTTTCTCTGGTTTCAGTGTCACTTTTGTCTGCAATTTCATATAAATTATTTTTACTCCCAAACCTTTGGTTTTTAAATGTGAGGCTTTTTTCATAACACATGCAGCAAATAATATAGTAGAAATCATACAAGAAAGGTGTCTAATATTTCCCAACATATTGTATTATTGATAAGTAAAATTTGAATATCAGACTTTCATCATGTATTCTATTCCTCTCATATTATGTAACTCAGATAACTTTTGAGGTTGTTTTAAAAGTACCATTCATCTGAAAATAGCAAGTGATTCCTTTCCTGTGGCTCCTAACACTGTACATTATTGTCTTGTAGGAATTACTATTTTAATTGAACTGCTTAGGTTACTCAGCTTTTTAAGTGAATTTACCATGTTAAATTGAAGCAACAAAACTTAAATTTCATAGGGAGAGATTGTTTATTTGCTTACAATTTTTAGATTTTCAGATAGGTTTGTATGTGTGGGTCTCCAGCAAGAAGATAATGATGATTTGTATTTTTGGTCCATGCAGACTATTATTATGGTGTGTCTACTACTTTACTCCCTGGAAATTTGTGACTATATTTTTTCACATGTTGTCTATTTAGATTTACAAAATAGCAGATTATGAAATCATTTTTTCTTTTTCAGTCATTACTGACTTAGTATTCATGTCTCTCACTTCACATTCTGGTGTGACTTTAATTGATCTTTATGCCAAAAGCAACTCACATTTCACCATGGCTAAATGCTGTATTTTAGCATACAATCAATACAATCAATTGTGAGGTTCCACCTTTTGTCCACAAACCAACTCAACAGCTCATTCACTATTAACAGTGTTCCCAGGTACTAGAATAAATAACTTGTTTTCCTTTTCAAACCATTAAAATGTTTTCTGTTTGGATTCTAATATACATATTTGTTTACAAAAATTTACTGATCTTAAGTCATTGGAAGTGATTTAACTAATCATTTCACAGTGGTCACAAAATACTGTCTGTGTGGAAAAAAACCTTTCTTCTGAATGTCACCAAAAAAAAAAACCAAGCAATGAATATAAAGAAAAACTGGTAAAACTGAATGATCCACCACCGCCCCCCCCCCGCCAAAATACAGTTCTGTATCCCAGAGGACATCAAAACCAAGGTAACTATACCAAAAAACCTGGAGAAAACTAGGGTCAACATATATGACAAGAGGTTCCTTCTTCTCTTTAAAATCTTTTCCTTTTTTCCTTCCAACACAATATTAGCAATCTCTCTGTGAAATTCTACAGTACTTGGCACATAAGTCTCTTATCCATGTAACTGTGATTCAAGACCTAGCACATAATCTAAATAATTTTTCCCTATCCCTTTGCTTAGAGTTTTTTGACTTTAACACTGTTGGCATGACAGCCTGGATGGCCTCTTGGTGTGGGGAGGGTTCTCGCTCATTTTAGACATTTGGCAGTAACCCTGGCTTCCAGATATCTGCTGCAGCTTCCCAATTCAGACAAGGTGAAGTATCCGTGCAAGCAACGTCTCTTCTGGTTGAAAGCCACAGTTTTAACTGTATTTTTATCCTCCTTAGGAGTAGAAGCTGTCCTTGTCATCACTGATCTGCTTTAACACCTATCTTGGTACTTTGCACATACTAACAACAAGTCAATAAATATTTGTTAACTGTGAAGGAAAAAAATGATTATTTTCTAAATATCAAATTTTCACTGAGTACTATTATGAAATTTTATAGACTATATATATGTATCATATCAAGAATATTTTGAGTCAGTAATTCACCTCTGTAACAACTTACTGGGTATAAAATTCAACTATGAATAAATAATTTAGTTTCTGAGAAGATACTATAAGGGTGCTTTATATGTATTGAACTTGGATTAACTTTTTATGTTCCTTCATTATATCAGGTCGTTTTTGTGTATTGTTGGTGTAAGCAACTACTTGGGTTTTTTTAAAGAAAATGAATGGGTCTTATTTTTTGAGAAGTCTTTGGTTTCCTGAACATTAAACAGAAAGTACAGAGTGTTCCAATAAACCCCTTCAACGCCTCTTCTTTTCTCTTAATACTAACATCTTAATTAGCCAGGTATATTTGCTGTAATATATAAGCCAGTGATGATACATTATGATTAACTAGGGTCCACAGTTTAAATTCAGATTCTCTCTTTAAATGTTGTACATTTTGTAGATTCTGACAAATGTGTAATGACTCGTGTCCATATCATATAGACTAATTTCAGTGGCATACAAACCTTTGCTCTGCTTTTCATTTCCCTGAATCCCTGGGAACCACTGATCCTTCTTATTGTCTCCAGTTTTCTATTCGGACGTTGTGTAATCAGCGTCATATAGTATGTAGCCTTTTCAGATTGCCTTCTTTCACTTAGCATTACGGCTTCACCCATGCATAGTGTTGACAATGGATTTTAAACTCAACTCAAGCATACCTTTTTTTTTCATGGACACTTTTGAGTAATACAGAAGTGTGCAAAAGTAATTGAACATCTAAATATAACCCATCCTCACACCATGTAAAAAATTAAGTTAAAATGGATCACAAATTTACTTTTATGGAAAACTAAAAAGTATAAAACTTCCTGAGGAAATTATGAAAGTTTTTGTGATCTTGGATTAAGCAAAGATTTCTGAGATATGACGGAAAAAGCACATTCCATAAACATTTCTTAAATGTAAACTTTGAACTTCTGCTCTTTAGAAGACACTTACAAGGCCAAGTCACAGACTTGAAGAAAACATTTACAAAGCACATGGCTTATGGGAAACTTGTATCCAGAACATAAAAAGAATTCTCAGAGTGAGTAATGAGAAAACAGCCCCCAAGCTATGCATGGTGGCACATGCCTAACAGAGTATTTTGTGATAGTCACTATCAGGCAGGTATGTATTAAACATCCTTTCTTCATAGCCTCCTGAATTAATTTCTTAATTAATTTCTATTAAAACTGACATAAGTGACTTCATTTTGATTCTGACAACTCTTACTTTTCTCTCCCAGTAGCTGGAGAAGGTGCAGCTAAAGAGAGGCTACATTTTGGAAAGGTAGAAAAAGAAATATGCCTCCCTACAGTGATTTTTAGCAATTTTTAAACTAGTTCTAAATCTTGGGCCCCTCTAAGTAAGTGGCTTACAATTCTAAATGACTCAATTTCTTCTCCATCAACTGTAATTTTGTGAACTGGTCACACTGGCTTACCAGGGAGGCAGACTGACCCTGTGTTTAGCAAGCAGGGTAGTAACACCCCTTCATTTATCCTTCTAAAAGGCTGTTCCTCTTCCTACACAGAGCAAAATACAGGTACTGAAAATCCAGATTGCACATATTCCTGTGTTAGCTAAAAGAAGTTTTTTCTGAGTGGAGAAAACCACCAATTATGAATGTGGTTCATTTTCTGCACCTTTACCCTGGAGATAATAATGTCTACATCAGAGAGAATAACTGTGCAGTGTAGAGATACTTCATGTAAATCGATTAGGAATGTACTTGGTACTGCCCGTACTCAGTGAATCTTAGTTATTACTTAGGTACCAACAGCTTTCAAGCACACGGAAAAATTTAACTGCTATATTAGAAAGAGAGTTTGAGAAACTTTATTCAGTATTTCAAACAGTGATGCTGAGAATATACTTACTCTCAGCTCTTTTCCTGTACTTGAGTTAGAAGAAAGTCAGGAAAACTATGTGTTTCTTTAACTTCCCAGGCACTGGGAGGTTCCCAAAGGCAGGTGGAACAGAGCTCTAATAGATGGGATGGGGAGACCACACTCAGGAGCCCCAGGAAGAGCGGCAAGGCGGAAGGCAAAGGTTAAAGGTCAGACATTAGGAAATCAAGGACTTGTGGGATCAAAGCATCCTCAGATCATCTCTTGGTCCAGAGCCATTTATCAATTTATGTCTCAATGTTAATCTGTTTTACAAATAACATAGCTCATAGCTCCTTTGAAAGTTTTCTGGGATTTAATGTAACCTAACTTTCAAGAGCCTAGATGTTAAAAATCCCTCTATCATGTTTATTCCTCCTATTTTCTATTCAGATTCTCCATGCTTTTGGGGGTAAGGAGGGAAGATGCCAAAAAGCACAGGAAACTTGATAGTTTAAATAGTTTTCTAAAACATTATTTGTAACCCTTACTTCAACACACTTTGAAATATTGCCAGGAAGGAAGTATTTTTCAAGATTAGCACACATAAGTGTGCAGCTGTATTTTGACCACATAGAACCTATTGCACTATTAATTGAACTATCAGAAATCTTTACTACTCGTAAACCTTAGAAGCTAAAATTTAGGAATAATTTGTAGAATCATAATTCTTGTTCTTAATTTTTAAAATCAAGCCTGGTGCTTCTCCAGATTCTCTTCAAAAGCATTAATTTATATGAGGACTGTTCCAGAAGTCAATTGTACATAAGTTTATAAGCTCATTTTATTTGTGAAGTGGTTAAGAAAATGAGATTAATCATTTAAAACAAAATTATGAATTTAAAAATGTTTTAGGAAGGCTTTTACTGAAAGAACGGAAGGTGTCCTATCCATTTTAATGTCCATCTTGAAATCTTTTCTAGCTATGTAATGGAGGAGCAGTGACTGACCTTGTGAAAGGCTTTCTGAAGAGGGGAGAAAGAATGAGGGAGCCTATAATCGCCTATATTTTACATGAAGCGCTAATGGTAAGGCAATTAAAACTCTCTGTGTACTAATTATGAGCAATTTGCATTACACAAATATGGGTCCTCTTTGTAGAAAAATATCATGACAGTAGTATTTATTGTTGCAAGAATATAGTCACTCTGGAATGTTTAGCACAGCTAAATTAATGTTTTCCTTAAGAAATCTACTTTTCTTGTAATAACAGTACCCTAAATTCTAGTCTCCTAAATGTCTTTCTCAGATTGTGATGGTGATAAAGGTAGAAAATTTATTTTTACTAATAATCAGGTTATCTGCTATTACCTTGATAAATAGAATGTTTTCTTCTATTGAGGTTCACATACTTAATAAGATATTTGGTAAAAGATGAGGTTCATGCTCTGATGTAGTGAATTTTTATACACTGATTACAAAATAGAGATGATCTACTTTGATTTGATAACAGCTCAATGTGAAATATTTAGGACCATTTAAGTATTAATTTCTAACCTATATTTTCTATTATTTTGCACAAGTACATCATCTAAAATATATTTCTTTGTTGATGTTGCTTTAAGAGTCATAATATATGAGATACTGTACAATCAGAAAATACAGTGTTTAAATTTTAAAAGTTTATTACAGTAAAAGACATGTTATCACTAAATATCCTCAAAATATTCTCCATCATTTCAAACACATTTACCCGATTTTCTTGCAACCTTCTGGAGCAGTTCTCAAATTCCTCTGTGTGTCTTAGGTTGCACTGTCCTGGCTGCCTTGATGTCCCAAGTTGACCCAAAATGTTTGCCTTTCATGGTCATTTTCACTTTGGGGAAGAACCTGAAGTTGCACAGTGCCAGATTTGGTGAATAAGGTGGATGTTGACACACCATAATATTTTTATGGGCCTGCCTTCCTATTGGTTGGCACTTGACAACAGCATTCACTGTATTTTTGATCACACCTTATCAAGTCACTCCCAAAACAAGACTCCAAGAACTGCTTCAGAAGATGACAGAACCCATGAGATAAATATGTCTGAACCAAGGGGAGAGTATTTTGAAGGAGTGGGTAACGGTAATGTGTCTTTTCCTGTAATAATCTAAATGCAAGCATTTACCATAATTTTCAATTAGCCTTCTATTTCCAACCTTCTAGGGACTTCAGCATTTGCATAACAACAAAACTATCCACCGCGATGTAAAAGGAAATAACATTCTATTGACCACTGAGGGTGGAGTCAAACTGGTAGATTTTGGTAAGTTTTGCTTAAAGTGCATGAGTTCGAGCTGTGAATTAGGATGAGACGATTTGATCATTTTCCAAGAGCATTGCTTTTTTGCCCACTAAAAATAGGGAAAACTATGGTCTAGCTGCAATAAAAAATACAGAGATACTTTGGCAAACAAGAGATGCTAAGCTTTCAGGTCAGTATGCTTGTGCCCATGCAACACTAAGGTAGCAATGTGTGTAGTTTATCCTCCAAAACAGACAGCATCCCAAATGATTAAGCCTGTGGTGGTAATCCCCTGGTGCCTGCCTGCAGGCCATTGCTTTATAAATGGGCCCATGTACAAATCCAGATTTTGAGACACAGGGGAAATCTTCAAGGCTCACGCAGTGATGTTTCCTTCCTGTCAAGGATGGGACACAGAGAAAGATGGAAGGTTCCTTGCTTGAGTCTCTTATCTTACTGCCATGCCAGAAAGTGCTGTGGTCACCTTGTAACTAAGCTACCCTGTCCTGCCAGGAAAGCCAACTCTGAGAGAGGCAGAAATGAGAGGGAGAAAGAATGAGAATCTTCAGGGATGTCCTTCAATCAGTCGGCTTTGAGCCTGGCCTTCCTCTCACATTTTGTTGTGTGAGATAATAAACATCCATATTTACTAAGCCAATTGGGGTTTCTGTGTGATAACCAGAGGCGCCAGAGCCGACACAATTGCACTGTGTCTGGGCTGTCACCTTTCGGCTCTGAAGGTGTCTCATGTACTTTCTCTTGTTTAATGTCAGCTACACACAAATGCTAGGAGAGCAGGTGACTGCATTCCAGGGCTTCTGGGAGTCCTTCAGGCATCTTCCTCCTTCCCTTCTGCACCCAAAATGGGAGCAGTATCCGCTCTTCATATCCCTAACTCTGTGCATTTCTCTAATTTAACTTTTATCACATAGAATTATTATTATTTGGTCTTTATAGAAAAATAAAAATACTTCAAAATATAGGTGGACAGAGAGATAGAACTGTTTCTTCATCTTGTAGACCTAGTATTTAAGGTATAGCAGTTAATTAAGAGTAAACTGAATGTACAAACTAACTTCTTTTTGCATTTTGGAGCCTGAAGCCCAGGGAAGTTAATAGAATCATTTTACACATTGTTTTCCCATCCAAGTCTATAGCTCTCTAGTGTTCTGGCTTAGCCTAGGAATGAATTTCAGAGCATGTGGAGGACTGGATGACTGGCATGTCCCTCAAACATGCACTGCATTGTGTGTTGTTTTTCTCATCTGAATGTTTGCAAACTACAGAACAGCAGTGACAGTGAGTACCTGATTCATAACTGCAGTGCAGCCAGTCTGTGCTGCTGGTTGAGTTCAGAAACATATGCTTGAACAATCTGGCAGGGGTTGTTATTAATGAAAACTTTGGCTTGAAATTAAGATGAACAACAAGAACAGCAGAACATATTTCACTGTTCCATATGCAGAGCCATTATTCTCTCCAGAAAATAATTTTATCTCTGCTCTAAGACTCAAATACAGAACTTGATAATTAACTTAAGATTTCATGATTCCCTTGTTCTAGAAAATGTCTACAATAAACATAGTTGAGATTGGAAATTGTTAAAAACAAGAATAAGTAAACATTTTTCCTGCCATTAAAGAAAAATTTGCTGTAATAGTGGCTTTGGGAAACGTGACTTTCACAGATATTTTCCAAAATAAGATTAAAAACACGTACCTAGATAATACGTAAGGTGTGTGAGATTGTGTGTGTGAGTGTGTGTGTGTGTGTGTGTGTGTGTGTCTGTGTGTGTGTGTGTGTGTGTGTGTGTGTGTGTGTGTGTGTGTGTTTTGCTGAGGCTGGAACCCAAGGCCTTGCAAATTCCAGGCAAGCACTTACCAATCTACATCCCGGCCCAAAGTGGCCTTGTATATATGGAATCTTTGTAAAATCATCATAAGTTGGATAGCTAACAATATGAGAGCTTAGGTTTTAGATTATTTGAATTTTAAATTTTCCTGTCACCAATAATTACAAAATAGGGTCAGTTGTCTGCTAACTGTCTATTCTTAATGTCTAACCCTGAATTGCTGCCATTTATGTATAAGTGAATGCTTCTATTTCTGTACTCCATGGTAAGAAGGCATAGATTCAGTTCACCTAAAAGGAATAGTAAGTTTCTGCCTGAATTATAACCAGAGGATGTACATGTGTAGTGAAACTTCTTGAGGAGAACAAGCAAGATATGGTAGAGAACAAACTGAAGTACTTAATTAAAATTCAGTGCTGTCATTTAGTATTTAAATCAAAATTTCAGGGAAGACTACTTCTGGGATTTAGGAAAATTTTCACATCTTACCTCGTACAATTTACCATGAGCTCATGGTGGGATGCTGAAGATCTTAGATGCTAACAGTCCTCTAGTACTCAAAATTTCCAAAATGGAGCTTCACCCATGGGTCCCCAGAAGTCTGCTGCTGATCCAGAGCTCCCTGTCCTAGCAAAGTCACCTGCATATACTCACTGCTCCTGCCAGAAACCTCAGGTTCACTCTTAAGTCTTTGCTTGTCTTCACCTCCCATCTATACAGCTACTCCCAAAACCTCTCTGTTAGATGTCCCCAGATGCCCCTTTCCTGTTCCTGCCTTAGTCCTGACTGTCACCTCTTGCTGGACTGCTGCAACTGCCTTTACTGAACTTCCAGAGTCAAGTTTTGTTCAGTCCCTTCTAGTCTGTTCTCCACACTTATTCAGAGGTACCCTTTCGAAAAATACATCTGGTCCTGCTCCTTCCTCATTCCTGATTCTATTTAGTGGCTTCTTTTAACCCTTAGGAAGCCCTTTCTTTATAGTCCTCTCTGCTGGTGCAGAATAAGCCTTGTTCAAAAAAATTATTATTCATGTTTGTATACATTTTTGTATTTGTGTTGTATAAATTTACAGGGTAAGTGTGATAACTGGACACATATGCACAATATGTAATGATTAAATCAAGGTAGTTAATAATTCCTTCTCAAACATTTGAAGAATTTTATTGACATGTAGTGACTACACATATTTATGCAACACAGTGTGGGATTTTAATATATGTATATAATCAGTACTGATAAAATTAGAGTAACTTTTTTGCCTCCTTATCATTACTTCACGTTTGGAGCCCTTGAACTCTTCTTTCAGTTATTTGTAAAATGTGTATCATTATCTGTAGTCACCCCAGTGTGTTTGTAGAACACTCGAACTCAGTACTTCTAACTGTGTTTTGATTTCTGTCATTCATTTTCCCTCTATCCCTCCTCCTCCCCTAGTCCTTATCAGCCAACTGGTTGTTAGACTTTGTTGTAATAATAGGTTTCGGTTGACTGAGGCTCTGCTGAGCTTGAAGCTTTATAATAAAAGGTTCTCTTCTCAGTCTGTTGTTTTGTCCCTAAAACTTACCATGGTACTGGAACATTGAAAGTTCTTGATAAATTCTGTCAAATGAATGAATGAATGAATGAATGAATGAATGAATGAGTAAGTGAGTGAGTGAGCGAATGGTAGTATTTTTCCATACAATTGCATCACCAAGGGAAAGTCTTTCTAAAATCTCTGAACATGTCAATCTGTTCATCCATCAGAGTGAAAAGAATAGTTTCTATGATTGGACCTGTAAAAACTAAATGAGACCCTATGGATGATCTCCTTAGTATAATTATTGACATGTGGTAATTCTGAAAAATCTCAGCTATTACCACTGCCATGAAATGTCCCCACTTACCTCCTACTCAGTGCTGTATGCATAATAGGTACTTGATAGAGGTGTTAAATGATGAAAATCTGAGTTTCCAGGTGCCTATGATTATTTGTAAAACATAACAGTAGCCCTTTGCTAGGATAAATTCAATATTACTTTAAATATCAAGCAAATTAATTACCCTAAATGTAAAATTCAGATTTCTAATACTAGTCATATGTACAGTCTTTAGGAAAATCTTTGTTTTAAGTAGGACACACTTTTACAGAAAACCAGCAGACACCTCAGAGAGAAAAGGCAAGTGAGTGTGTAAACATTATTAATGAAATGCATTAGCAGTCACTGGTGTGTGATCAGTCAATAAATAATACGGCCTCCCAAGAGGTAAACCCCGGTGGGCAAGTCAACTAAACTCTGAAAAAGCAACCTTTTCTTGAACAGAAAATGAAACAGACTAAATTTAAAGGGCAGTCCTTAGTTCTCATTTCTGTAGATTTCTCTCTGGGGAATTTCATTTCTAATAGGATAGTTAACATTTCAATAGAAAAGTACCCGATGTACTTTTGGTGATTTATTTAGACATCATTCTTATGACAGAATACTTTATGGTTTGAAATCTCTTATTACACATATGCCCCAGTTTAGGCCAACTCCCCAGCGTACAGTGTAGGTCAAAGCGAAGTTGTGATTTATTCATTTATAAGCCACTTTTTATCATCAAAGGAGGAGATTTACCTGAACTTAAAAACTATGACAAATGCTTTTTTCCTTCCTTTCTCCCTGAATAATTTAGAGTAAAGGCTATTAGGTGGGACAAGCAAGGGAGTAGGGGTGCAGTTCACTTCACCATTGGGATCCCAATAGGCCAAGGAAGCCTCAATGCTGGGAGGGTGTTGGTAGGCCCCCTGGAATGAGATATTGTGTCCCTGAGTGGAATAAAAGGCATTTTTGTAGAACGGTGGAAGTGGCCTCAGGGGAGCTGTCAGAGCTGGAGTGCATAAGATCACTCATAAGAGATCATCATGGAGGTAAGACATTAGTTGTTTGATGTCATCAGGAAATGATATGATGTATGATCCTGATGTATGATCTTTTTGATGGTTTGTTGCATTCTGTTTGCCAGTATTTTGTTGAAGATTTTGCATGTGTGTTAGAATGGGCTGTAGTTCTCTTTTTCCAATCAGAAAAAGATTGTCTGGTTTTGGAATCAGGGTAATGCTAGATTCCAGGAATGATTTGGAGAGTGTGTCTTTCCTTTCAATTTTGTTAAAGAATTTGAGGAATATTGACATTAGATCTTCCCTAGGTTTTTATAAAATTCAGCAGTGAACCCATGGGGTCTTAGGCTTTTCTTAGTTGGTAGGCTTTTAAATACTGCTTTAATTTCATTGCCTGTTATTGAATTATTCAGTGTTTTTATATCTTCTTGGTTCAGTTTTGGTAATTCATATGTATCTAGGAAGCTATTTCTTCTGAATTCTCCAATTTATTGTGGTCTAGGTTTTCAAAGAAGTTATTAATATTCTGGAGTTTTGTGATATCCATTGTGACATCATATTTTTCTTTTTTGATTGTATTGAGTGGGCCTTTCTTTTTTTGGTAAAATTGGCTAAGGGTTTGTCTATTTTGTTTACTCATTCAAAGAACCAACTCTTTGACTTACTGATTCTTTGTATTGCTTTTTGGTCTCAATTTCATTGATTTCTGCTCTGGTTTTTATAATTTCCTTCCTTGTACTCACTACCTTTGACTTTGGATTATTCTTGTTTTCCTAGGACCATGCGGTACCTCATTTGGTTATTTGGACTTGGTCTTTTTTTCTGATGTGGGCATTCACAGCAATAAACTTCCCTTAGCATTTCTTTCATTGTATATCACAGGTTCTGGTTTGTTGTACTAACATTATTGGTGGATTCTAGGAACTAATTTCTTCATTGATTTCATCTGTGATCCATTAATTCTGTTTTGCATTAGATTAAATCACGTTGACTTCAGCCAGAAGCTTCAGGTTCACATACCCCACCCGAGGCACCCTCTTGATCACCAGCACCAGGCCTCAACTGGCGGATTTGTCTTTACTGACCCCTTTATACAGCTTCCAGTTACTCTCTAATGTCTTTTTATTTTGACCTACGTGTCTCCTTTTAGCATTTCTTGCAGTACAACTCTAGTGATAAAAAACTTCTTCAGCTTTTGTTGATCTGGGAATATCTTAAACTTCTCCCAAACTTTTTGAAGCAGTTTAAGTGAATACAGATTTCTTGCCTGCTATTCTTTTTTGTTGTTGTTTTTTTATTTCAGTCCATTGCTTTCTGGCTGCCAAGTTTCTGATGAAAAAAATCTATGGATAATCTTATTAAGCATCCCTTGTACATGATGAGTCACTTCTTTCTTGCAGTTTTCAAGATCCAGCAACGCATGTATCTATCTCTCCACTTGAAGGTATCTCATAGATTCCCGAGGCTCTGTTCACTTTTCTTTGATCTTTTTTTTTTCTGTTGCACACAGTTGACAATTTCTATTGTTTTATCTTCAAATTCACTGATTCTTTATTGTTTTATTAAAGCCTGCTCAAATCTGCTTTTAAATCAATCTGATGATATATTTTATTTTAATTTCTGTACTTTCGACTTCTAGAGTTCCTTTTTAGGCTTTATATCTTTTTGATTTTCTACTTTATTTATACATTATTTCCTACCTTTCTTATGTTCTTTGATCATGTTTAAGATGATTGTTTTAAAATCTTTAAGATAGTTGTTTTGAAATCTTTGCCTAACAAGTTCAGTATTTGTTTTTCTTAGGAATGCTTTTTTTTCCTTTTCCTTTGAGTGAACCATGATTTCCTTTGTCTCTTATACCTTATTATTTTTGTTGTAACTTTTGAAAATTAGATATTTGACTATAATAATGTAATAATTCTAGAAATTATACTCTTCCACTTCTCCAGAGTTTGCTGATTTTTGTTTTTGTTTCTTATTGTATCCCTTCTCTTTGCCAGGTATTATTCAAATGTGTAAATTTAAAATCTTAGGCATTTTTGGAGCCTGCGCCTTTCTCCAGATATATTTATAAATTTTCTACCATATGTTCTTGCTTTTTTGTTTTTATTGTTTTTGAAGGTTCTGGGTACCAAACCCAGGGTCTTCTGCCTGCTGGAAAAGTGCTCAATCACTGTGCTCCATCCTCTAGTTGCTTTTGAATGTCTTAGGCCAGTGGTGGTGAACCTATGACATGTGTACCACAGCAGATCATTTGTTATCTTTGAAAGCTCTAAAAGGTTCACCATCACTGTATTAGGCTCCAACTTGCTCTCAAAAAGGGAAAGGTTGAATAGTGAAAGACAAAAAAAAAAAACAGAAAATGACATAGAGACTTTTGGCCATTTAGACATGTAGAAATTGCTGTAACTTTAGTGTCTCATGAAGCAATCATGTCTGACATGTCAGATCAGGTGGTAAGCAATCTAGTTTACTGCAGTTTTGATAGACCATCCCTAAGAGTTCTTATACAGAAATATAGAACATTCTGTTTAGGGTTAGGGTTCTTTAGAAAAATAGAATCAACAGGGTATGTGTGGTGTGTGGGAAAGCGTACTTATTTTTAAGGATTTGGTTCACAAGATTGTGTAGGATTCACAAATCTACATTCTGCAATGCAGGCTGTGGGGAAGAATTACAGCTTCAGTCCGAAGGTCATCTGCAGGTAGTAGTCCTTCCATTAAGGCCTTCAATTAATTGGATGAAGCCCACTCAGTCTATGGAGGGTAATCTGATTTGCTTAAAATCCACCAATTTAAACTGGACATGGTGGTGCACACCTGTAATCCCAGCACTCAGGTGGCTGCGGCAGGAGGATCCTTGCAAGTTCAAGACCAGCGTGGGCTGCAAAGTGAGCTCAAGGCCAATCTGAATGGCACAGCGAGACCCTGTCTCAAAAATCACCCCTCTCCAAAAAATTCACCAGTTTATGTTAATCTAGTAAGAAAAAAACTTCAAAGAAATATCCAGAATGATATTTGACCAAATATCTATGCACAATGGCCCATCAAACAGACACTTAAAAATTAATCATCACAGTATCTTAAAATGAATCATCAACAAAAAGATAATATTTGATGATATAATTGTTGTGTGAGCCTGTTATATAACATAGCTCTATATTTTTATAATTTAAATTCTGTCTTTGCAGTGTTTTTAAGGTTTTGCTATGCAGGTTATACTAAATGAAGGTCCCTAAAGTTGTCTGAGGAATCACAGTATTTGGCATTTCTGTTGTCTCCCAAAGACACTGAGAAAACTCTCGACTGCAAGCATACAGTCTCTCTACGTAGAAGCAGGACTTATGCAATAGGGAATAGGGTTGCTGTATAACTACCCAAGAGCTCAGGAAGCCCAAAATAGCCTGCAAATTCCCTAGCAAAGCAAAAGGCTGAAGAACCATTAGCACAAACCTCGTAATTTTCCTGTGGCTTTGATTCTTAATGGATTATGACCCTCTCTTCCAGCCTGATTTTTGTTCAGTCCTTGATCCCTTTTTGGCCTCTTGTTCCTCACCATATCCTTTGACTACCTTAACTTTCTGCTTGGAATTTTCCACCCTTTGGCATCTGCTCTCAAGATTACATAACTATATTTACTTTGGTGACTTATTCTATTAGTTACTTTCGGAACATAATGATTTTCCTAATCTCTTTGACTTCCTAAGGCTCCTGAACTACTTTGGATCCCTGTGGCTTTTTAAAGTAATTTATGTCAATCATTTTTAGTAGAGTTTTGCATTTTTCTATCTTCTTAGCTATATTTCTTGTGGGAATTTATGCAAAGTAAAAATGGCATTTGTCCTCCAGAAAGTGACTTTTCTCTTAATTTCATTTTACTAACCTGAAAGTGAACAACAGACTTTATGACCATAAAGTTGCCTTTTAGCTTTGAATCTGTGTTGTTATGTTGGTAAGCTGATCTTGAGATTTTATAGGTATTGTAGAAGTGTTTAGATAACATGGAATTTAGTAAATGCCTTCCTCTGTCTCTCTTAGAGAACTGAAGGTATGTCTCATTTTTAATGTGATAATCATCTATCTAATATTCTCAAGAATTTCTTACTCTACCTAGTTATATTTTTCAGTTAACTTGGGTCTTTGTTTTCTTCTTCACATTTTGGGCAATTTTTTTAACCATACAATATACTTCTACAGCAGCCTTGTGTGAAACCTTTCTGAAGGATTCTAACAGACACCAAATGATGCCATAGACTCCCGCTGTGCTGTAGTTCATCACCTTAGGATGCTGGGTCAGTGATTGTTGAAGGGGGCATCAATACCAGGGTGTGCACATCCTGGAGTTCAGTTCAGAAAGAAATAGTTGTACCTCTAATAAGATAACTTTATCTTTTAAAATGATAATCATTAGTAAGATTCTTAATGTATATATCAATAAATTAGTTAACATACTGAGAGTGGTCTGTCTCTGTATCTGCAACGTAATAGCTTTGCTTAAAATTTTCTTGTTTAGGGTGTTTGAGTAAAGATCTTGGAGGCCAGATATCTGCCTTAGAAAATTCTTAATCTTATATTAACATAAATATATAAATGTAATATAATCTCATAAATATAATGCTACTGTTAGGCTCTGTAAACTCATGATTGACTATGGCCCTTGTTAATTTGCTATTTTAGGTATAAAAGCTCAGGGCTTTGTATTCAGAGTTCTTTCTTCTGTTTAGGCAACAGAAACTAACTCTGACCAACTTAGGCGGGGGTATTGAAAACAATTCAGGCTGACTCTCAAAATCGGGGGTGAAACTGGTCATCTGATCTCCTAGGAAAGCAGCCTGGCAGCATCAGACCTCAGGAGTTAACACTCCTGATTGACAGGGCCTTGCCGTTCGTTGACTCAGCTCTAGTTCCAGTCCTTCCCTGAGTGACTCTGCTCAAGATTCACATTTCCAAGAAAAAGAGCCTGGCAGTCCACCTTGGGTTATACGCCACACCCCTAAAAGTATTTAATCAGCATCCTCCCATACGTGTTTCCAGAGGACCGTGGACACAAGGTCCTTCTCAGCTCATCATGTTTATAAATACTGACACTGGAATATTACTACTTGCTGAAAAATGCTGATGCTAGTAATATAACATTTGCTTCATATTCAGAAAGAGAAAAAAATTGTTTAGAGTAAAATGCTACTTTCTTGCTAGGAGGAAATCTTGAAATTTACTTGGCTGTTTTATCTTTCTCTTTACATCCCATCTAAATGACATTTGAATTCTTAAACTGTCATCATAAAATTGAAGCAAAAATATTTGCTGAGGATCAAATATAATTTAAAATTTTAATAAATAATTGAAAACTCCAAATAAATTTTAGAAAATGAAGAACCAATTTTAAACTAAATTTTCTTTTAAAATCTATTTATTCACCTTTCCCATTTATATAAAAAATTACTGGTACTACCATTAAATCCAAATTTAATCATTTTGCCTTTAGTTCATAGGCAAAACACTACATTTTTAGGTTGAAATATCTCCCAAGGAAAAGTATTGATTCTAGTTAGATATGAGATGGAGGAAGTTCTGGTGTGTTATTGCATACCAGGGTGGATAGATAACAATAATGAGCTGTATATTTCAAAAAGCTAGAAGAAAGGATTTTGAATATTTTCATCATAATGAAATGCTAAATGTTGGAGGAGATAGATATATTTACCTTAATTTTAAATTTATTATATATTATATATAATATAAAGAAAGAAACATCACTTAGTACTTCATAAATATGTACAATTTTTATTTATGTATCAGTTAAAATCAAATTTCAATTTAAAAAGAAAACACTTTATTAATTGTGTTGGTTTAAATAAAAGTAGTTATTTGAAATTCCCAGTGATTATGTGTGATTTGTCCACATTCTATAGACGGAAAATAATTTTATGCATGTTCACAAGTTACCTATCTACTATGTGTTTATCACCATATAAAACATTCTGAGATTTACCAGAATTTGTTAACTTGGTAAGGGGGGCACACCAGTTTCATACCAAAATATGTACTACAGTTTAGACAAATAGTTTAAATACAAAACATCAAAGGAGATGGACATTAGTCTGATAGGGAACAAATTAGAAGTCAGCATGGGGACTAAGACTTGAAGTGGGACTTTAGGAGTGGGCAGGGTTTGCATATGAAAAATAAATAGAGGACCTTCAGTATTTTGACTCTACAGAGGTGCTGACTTAGGCTTCTTTAAAAAGTGAAGTTCAAGTCCAGTGCATCCTTGAGGGAGCAGCATTTTAGCATTCCATGAGAGACTAACTGGAGAACCCGTCTCACCCTTCCTTACAGGTGTGTCTGCACAGCTCACCAGCACCCGGCTCCGCCGCAATACCTCTGTCGGAACGCCCTTCTGGATGGCTCCTGAGGTCAGACAGAGCCTTCAGGGAGATACTTCTATATATGCTCTTTTCTGACTTTCTTTCCATGTGTACTCTGTCCCATAATGTGTTGGAATATACCAGAAGAAAATGTCAGTAATGTTATGTTAAGGAGAGATTTTTAAATATGTAAGGAGAAACATGGGAGGGGCTTAATAAATGAGCTGTGAATGAGTGCGTGGAAAAGAGGAAAATGGTCTCTGTCTGAGGAGTAGCTGCAAACCCTTTTCCTCATTCTGTAGGTCGTCACTAAATTCTACTATTTGATTCTTTTGCTGCACAGAAGCTTTTCAATTTGATGGAATCCTAGTTGTTGATTCTTGCTGTTACTTCTTGTGCCATTGTGGTTCAGCTCAGAAAATCCTTTCCTGTAGCTGTGCCTTCATGTATTTGCCTATTTTATCTTCTAGTAGGTTTAATGTTTCTGTTTTAATGTACAGATCTTTGATCCACTTTGATTTTAATTCAGTACATGGTGAGAGATATGGGTTCAGTTTCCATCATCTACAAGTAGATAACCAGTTTTCCCAGCACCGCTTGTTGAAGAGGCTATTTCCCCTCTAATGTATGCTTTTGCGCTCTTCATCAAAGATCTCCAAAAATGTGTCTGAGTGCTTCTGTATCCTTAGTTCTGTTCCACTGATCCATGTATCTGTTTTCATATGAAGAACTCAAGAAATTACGCCACTTAAAACACCCAGTCAAGAAATGGGAAGGTGAAATAAACACATCACGGAGGAAGTATAAATGGTCAACAACTTTGAAGATAACAATATACAATGTATTTACTTCTGTTATTTTCCTCTTTTATATTGAAATTTTATTTCCCCCCCCCAAAAAAAAATCCCCAGGAAATGCCCAACAAATGTGTGAAAAAATGTTCAACATGTCTGGTCATTAGAAGAAATGCAATAATAATCTTATGATTCCATCTTATTCCAGAAAGTATAGCAGTCATCAAGAAATCAAAAAATAACAGATGTTATTGAGGCTGTGGTGAAAGAAACCCTCCTTCCTTGTTGGGGGAATGTAAACTAGGACAACCACTATGGAAATCAGAATGGAAATTTCTCAAAGCACTAAATTAGAAATTCCATGTGACCCAGCTATCCCTCTGCTAAGTATCTTTCCCAAAGAGTTTAAGACATCATACTACAGTGGTACATGCATACCAATGTTTATAGCAGCACAATTTATAGTAGCTAAATCCTGGAAGTAGCCTGTATGCACATCAATAGGTAATTGAATAAAGAAAATGTAAAATCTGTATATAACAGAATACTACTTGGCTTAAAGAAGGATAAAATTGAGACATTTGTATGAAAATGGATGCACCTGCAAAATATAATGTTGAGTGAAATAAAGCAGACACACATTTAAATGCCATATGGTGTCTCTCATTTGAGTAGGGCAAAGTACAAACAAAGAAATTGATAAAAGATGCATAGGAGGCAAGGGGATGGATCTCTGGAAAGTGGGAAGGGGTCTAAGAGACTAAGAGGGGGATAAGTAGAATAAAGACATGCCATGTACAGGAATCTCAGTGAATATGAGCATGAACCATAAACATAAGTCAAAAACATGAGCCCACATTAATAATATCAACAAGAATAAAAATGGGGAAAGGGGAATTAGAGGAAGAAGGAAGGGGGAGGGAAGGGGATTAAAAAAGAAGCCCTATTATGTACATATACTGACTTTCCAAGATGAATGTAAATTGGATGTACTGTAAACATGTACTAATAAAGAAAAAGTGAAAAAATGAATGAGTGAATCAGGTGGGGTAAAGAGAAACTGCTTGCAGTCTTCATTAAATTTTTCATTAAGTTTAATTTTGGGTGTTTGCATTAAATTTACTTTGGGGTGTCTTCATTACATTAAAACACCCTATTTTCACTAAATTTACTTTTGGTTGTTTAGCCTATGTCAATGTGATGAATATCTTCATTCTGTTTTTAAATGACGGAGAAAGCATAGGAAGCCTTGGCTTTGCTAGACCAGATTCAGGTCTGTCAACATGTGTGGCAAGTTTCCATACTGAGTACCTGTCTGGGGCCTGTGTTCAGCTTTAGTTCATTCTGTTCATCATTTCCTTGGGGAAAATTTCAAGAGCCAGCTCTCCTACCCACAGTCATTATTAATATCTTTAGTCTTTTTAATTATGTTTATCAAGAAAGAACACTTCTTTTTGAAAACTCTCACTGCAACTGTCACAGAAAACCCTGCTATTTATCTACAATATTCTAGGGAGTTAAGGGAGGAGAAGCAATTCAAATGCTATATTAATATTGTAAAATCTTCTAATTAAATTTGAAGATTAAATCCTGGTATATTCTATTTGAATACTAATTCAATTACTACTTATAAAAGTTAAAATGTAAGCTTAATCTCAACTATGAAGAGAAGATAAATTGTTTTAAGAAACATTTTTGAAATTCCAATAGATTAAAAAATTTAGTAGGGACTACATTTTAGAAAAATAGAAGTATAGTCATATAAACAGAAACAAAATTGAATATGATTCAAATGAGAGTTTCTGTTGTTCAGGTATTTTACTAGTGCTTTTTAAATTCACAAAAAATTATAAAAATGACAAATCAATAAAATGTTATATGCCAAATATTATATTATGTACACAAATATTAATAATTAATATGAACAACAGAGTATATAATTATAGTATTGCATAATAGTATGCTTTTATATTGTTGTACATAAATTTACAGTTACAAAGCCATTATCATATATTTAACTTTGCCATTCACTCATTTATATGCAGTTACTAGACAGTTTGTTTGTATTTTTTTGTACCAGGAATTGAACTCAGGGCCTTGTAATTGCTAGGCAGGTGCTGTGCCACTGAGCTACACCTCCAGCCTTACACAGTTATTATTTGATAAATCATTATTTGTTATTGACAAGCCTATAGTAGCATCTTTCCAGCTTACCAAATAAAAATAAAAGAAGGAAAACATATTAACACACAGACATCCATTTACAAAATAGCATAAGAACAACACAAGCAATACAGAGTTACAGACAAAGTGGTAGGAAATTAACACTGGTTGTTTTATTATGTATTGATATTTTCAAAGTAGTTCTCAGGAAAACAAATAGAGACATGCAAGATTGATCAAATAAATAATCATTAACTGTTCCTTTCAGTAAAGTGATAGAAGTGAGTAGTACAACTATGTTAGCTATCCTGTATATACACACGTACGTAATTTCCCCTTCTTTTTTTTCTCTTTTCCCTCATCCCAGTCACTCTTAACTTTTGAGCATTTTCTTTTAGTTTCACAATGTCTATCATACCTTCTAATTTTTATTCACTCTTTCAGGTTCTTATACTAGTGAGACAATACATTGCTTACACATGGAGGTCTGGTTTATTTCACTTATGACTATGGTCTCTAGTTATGACCATTTACCTGTAAAAGCTTTGAGTTTACCTTTCTTTATAGCTGAGTAATATTCCATTATATAAAAGTACCACAATTTTTTTGTCCATTCCTCAGTGGATGGACATTTGGGTTGCTTCCACAATTTAGCAAATACAAATTGTGCTGCTATAAACATGGGTGCACATATATCACTGTGACATGATGTTTTCAGATCTTCTGGGAAAATACCCAGAAGGCAAATAACTGCGTTGAATGGGACCTCTAAACGTAGTTTGCTGAGGAATCTCCAAACTGATTTCCACAATGGCTTCACCAGTCTGCATTCCCATCAGCAGTGGAGAAGAGTTCCGATTGCTCCACAGCCTCACCAGCATTTGTTATTGGTTGACTTTTTAATGATAGCCATTCTTACTGGGGTGAGATGAAAGCTCATTGTTGTTTTAATTTGCATTTCTTAAATGACTAATGATGCTGAACATTTTCTCATGTATTTATTTGCCATTTGTATTTCTTTATCTGAGAAGTGTGTATTCACCTCAGATGACCATTTTTGGATTGGTCTTTGAATTTGTTGAGACTGATGTTTTTTAACTCTTTATGTGTCGTAGATAGAAGACCTCTGTCTGAGGGACAATCAGCTAACATTTTTTCCCAATTTATGGGTTTTCTTTTTACTCTGCTGGTGACTTCTTTAGATGTGAAGAAATTTTTCAGTAGGATGAGGTCCCAGTTGTTGATTCTTTGAAATATTTCACATGAGGTTTGGTTTTTGTTCATGAACTCTCTGCCTACCCCTATGTCTTCAAGATTTTTACCTACTTTCTCTTCCAATAGATTTAGTGTTTCTGTTTTAATATTGAAATCTGTGATCCATTTTGACTTGAGTTTGGTGCATGATGATAGGCTTGGATCTATTTTCAGTCTTTGGCAAGTGGCACCTGCTTACAAATAATGGATATGAGAGAGAAGAAAAAAGTTCACCACAGTTTTCTTCAAACTGTCATATAAATATATGCTTGAGATTTTGTGTGTATTGTACTCTCGCTTCCATAATGAATACCTTCTAATCTTGAAGAACAATGTATTTTGAATAACCAGCTTGGTATCTTCAAGATATCCCAAATGTGTCATTAACATTATCCCTATGGTTTTTGTTTTTTTTTTTTTTTTGGTTTTGGTTTTTCTCCGGTACCGGGAACTGAACTCACGACCTTGCGCTTGCCAGGCAGGCGCTTTGCAGCTGAGCTAAATCTCCAGCCCCTATCCCTATGTTATTAAGGACACATTTCTAAGGATTAGAAAGCAATAGGTAAATAAATTGAATATATATAAATACATTCATCATAATGACTTGGAAGTATTTCAGTGTTTTTCCACGCTAAGAGGCAAGCCTGTTGAAATGAATTGTCAGTTGAAAAGTGAAATCCCCCATTTGGTGTTTTAAAATTAAAGTCTGCATCAAAGACACTATTTGTTGGTTATGTAAAGCTGGCTTTTCCAAACTGTGGTGTATGTGTGCCAGGTTGAAGGGCTCAAGGGAAATAGTGACCATACAACTTATTGGGCAAAATCAAGAGACCTTAGAGAGTGTCCAAGGGTGGAATTGGGAAAGATCCTAGAACAGCGAGCACAAACCAGGACTGTCCCAGAAAGACTGAGACCTAGTTCGCAGGAACCTGTGGGAAGGTGTCTCTAGAACACATGTGTTAAGCCATCAAATAATGTGTTATCCTGAATCTTCATGGGAAAAAATCACATTTTTTTTTGCTAAAGTGAAGAAGACACTATAGGAGATACACAAAGATAAACAGCCTACATTCATGGGAATATATTTTCAAGTTTTAACATCTTTAGAGACAGAGAACTCATATTTCATAGAATTTACTCATTTAACATGCACAATTTTAATGTTAACAATTTTGGTGTATAGTCACAGGATGGCACAGTCATCACTAACATCTAAGTTTGGAATATTTGGTCTCCTCCAAAAGCACACCTGTGCTGTTCATGAGAGCTCTGTTATCCTCCCAAACTCCCTGACCCTAATGGATCATTAATTTATTTTTGTCTCTATGGATTTGCCTGTGCTGAATATCTCACGTAAATAGTGTCATAGAACATTTGGCCCTTGCGTCTGGCTTCTTTCACTTAATTTAGTATTTTAATAATGCTCATGGTGTAGCATTGTTCAGTACATCTTTTTATGTTTGTGTGATACTTTTCTATATGTGTATACCACATTATGTATATCCATCCATTAAAGGACATTTGAATACTGCTATGAATACTTCTCACATCTATTTTTAATGTAAAATTAGGAACTTTTATGTTTCTCCTTGTGCTTGAGGCTGTGCTCCTTAGTTTTAGCAGTTCACTCTCCTGCAATACTAAAAATATTACAAATTTCTGACTTTGGTAGGAAAGGTTGAGAAGCACTCCATAAAACGATGTCCAAGGAAACAATAGTCTCTGTCCTTCCCCCACACACAAACAACTTGTGTTTATGTTTGTTATTGGTGTTCCAGTGCTTATTCAGTGGTGATTGCTTATTCTTCTCCTAAATCGCTGCTTTTATCTTTCCAGGCCTTTTGTGTATTTGCCCAAAATCTTGCCACACAATGCAGAAGCAGAGCATTACCAATAGCAGGCATTTGCCACTGTCTCTTCAACCTTCCCATCATCTTGCCTCTAGAGTAACTGCTGTCCATGGTGCATGGTACTTATCATTGCCTGCATTTTAGTTTTTAACCACACTAATATGTTTGTATTTAGTTATTTTCCATCTTTGATTTTAGATAGGAACAGAAACTTATTTATGAAGGACTCAGCATTCCTTCCTGAATGATGTATGTAAAAGTTACCCATTAAACTCCAGTATGCCAACAGACAAATTTTTAACATGTGTTAAGCCTAATAGTAAGTAGAAATGTCCCAGAAATAGAAAGATGAGAAATGTCCCAGATGAGATTTAGGTTTTTTCATATTACATATCATTTTATAGTTCTAAAGGTAAATAATACAACCCTAATTTACTATCATCACAGAATCATTTTTTTTTTATTTTTCTGGTGGGTTACCATTCATAAAATGTAAATTTCTAAAAGTAAAAAATGACTTAGAAATGTAAAACTGGCTTTCTTTGTTGTGATCACTGCTGTTAACAATGATCCGTTACAGGCCATTGGTATTTGCATTTATACATTTAGAGATAAATTGTGGAGTAATTCATGCAATCACTTTCTGTACAGTAATCTTATTTTGCCAAAATAAATGCCATCCTTTTTCTTTTCTTTTCTTTCAATGACGTTCTTTAGTTAGTAGCGTTTTTTTAAACCTGGTTTTAATTATATAATATAGTGTGACCCAGATAAGCTGTTGGTAAATCTTCTCTATTGTTATTCAGTTTATTTTTTATCATTATTGATGGCTTAAAACCTTTTTGTATCCCTCTAGACTTGATTCATTCCTCGATGGGAATCCTGGCCTTCTAATGGCCAGTAAAGATCAAGAACTTCTAACTAGACTACCCTCAGATTTATTCATTTTCCATGCTCTTTTTCATCCTCTAAAGATGTACTCTTTATCTTTGCTCCATTGAATACCTTCATTCCCTCATCAAATGTTCATTGAATGACTACCTCTGCACAATCCCTAGCTGTGCATTGATCCCATCCCATTCCGTGTGGGATGCTATTTCTTTCCTCTTTTTTGTTTTCCATTTTCAAAAATTTTCCTTTGCACGGGCTTCTTCCTTTATGTTTACAAACCTGATAAGGTACTCTCTGCTCTCAGAATAAAAATAGTACTACCGCTAATAATGTGATTGCTTATTCTCCTAAATTACTGCCTTTATCTTTTGCAGCTGTCAAACTTCACCAGTTAAATACTTCAGCATTGTTCTAAACATTTTGCTATGTACTTGTTAAAATCACAAACCTTCCCTTTTTGTCTGTGTTTTCTCATAGGTGATTGCATGTGAACAACAATTAGATACCACTTATGATGCCAGATGTGACACTTGGTCCTTGGGTATCACTGCTATTGAGCTGGGTGATGGAGATCCTCCACTCGCAGAGCTGCACCCCATGAGAGCACTCTTCAAAATACCAAGGTCAGATGACTACAGTTGAGTCCGGTGGCTGCAGCCCACTTCTCTTTCTCCTGCCACTGACTTCTCATCATAGTCAGCATGGAAATATTCACATATGATCTGGCTAGTTGGGAAAAGTGACTGAGAATATTGTGCTTCTTCCAAGACTATGTTCATTCAGTAGTTACATTTCCCTAGTGTGAGTAAAAACGCTTCATCTTGGTAATCAGTGTCTTTCCTTTGCTAGGTTTTGATCTCAGAAAGTAGCAGTTCCTCCCACTCCTTCTCTCTCAAGTCAGTGAGGCACCTGGGTGCTGATCTGTGCACTGTGAATTTCTGCACCCACCATTCCAGATGTTTTTTACTACCTGCTGACTTCTTTTTGTTCATAACTTTGAAATAATCCTATTACCAAGAAATGATAAATGAAATTTATTAAACAAATAACAATTTTAATATGTTAATATTTTGAATGCATCCATATAAAGTAGTACAGAAGAATGCCCTGTGGATCAAGGAGGAACATTACTGTCTAGATAGGACCTCTCCTAGGTGGAGACACCTCCCCTCCAATGTGTGCATCAAGAAAAATGTTATCACTAATTTGTTTAAAGACTGTTTCATATATGTGTTGATTAGTTCTGGATATTTCAGAAAATTAATGTGCAAAGATTGCGTGTCCTTAATTATCAGTGTATCAGTTTTGAAAACTTTAAGGATTTTGCCTTAACTCTAATGGAATGCACAATGGAGCCTGTGACAGCAGGCACCCAGGTCAGGGTAGGGGTTATGTTACAGTTTGTTTATACCCTCTCCATTAAACAGATTTTGTGGTCTCAACATCATAATGACACAGAAATACAAAGCTTTGCTACAAGTGGGGGGAGTGGTCTAGTCCTACAAAATGTTACATCCATTCCCAAATGGATCCATTTGAAATTTTGTCATATAACTAAATTATAACACCAAAGCACTTGTATTTTTTATTTCACTGGCCCGATTATTTTTTTCTTTTTATAGTAGTGCATACTAGTTGTACAGAATAGTGGGTCTCGTTTGGCATATCGGTACATGCTTATAACATTCTTTGGTCATTCCCATCTTCCCATCATCCCCCTTTCCCTTCCTTCCTCTCTCCTCATTATTCTTTTCCTCTTCTCTAATAGTATCCCTTCTACATTCATGTTATCTCTTTTTTTTTCTTTTTTAGATCGTACATGAGTGAAAAAAATGGAATATTTCATCTTTCTGAACCTAACTTTTTCTCCTAACATGATTTGGTATTTTTTAGTCTGAAATGACCTGTATGTGTATATGTTCTGAAGTATAACACTTTAGACATAAATTAATGTTTTACCTAACAATTTCAGTGTCATCTCTGTTATTACTACTTGTAACACACAGTACTTATTTGTGAAGTGAGGAAATAAGATTATAGAAGTGAGAGGGAAGGGTCTGTATACCAGCTCTGAGACATTTCATTTAATTTAAGGAAGTCAGGAAAAATCAGTTTTTCCTAATTGCCTACTGTCCCTCAGTTTGTAAGATGAACCCTGTACTTTCTGAGCCATCTTAATTGTGGGTTGAACCACAGTATTTAACCCAGTGCTTTTACTCTTGATTTCAGTGACGCACAGAGGCAGGAGGATGACAAATACTAGGACATTGTCCCTCCATAGCAAGCAACGTGCCAAGTTATTCCATCATTAGTGTATCTCTAGTAGGAATTTTCAGAATATTAACTATAGAAATATGTAGACAGAATCTGAAAAGCTACCCACTTCTAAGCATTAAGAAAACATCAAAACTTTGTTATACACAAAGTCCATAAATCTCATAAAAGGAAACTTTCAGGGAACAAGTAACAGAAAGAGATTGTTGGCGAAAAGCACTTTTTTATGTGCAGATCAGCAATCTTCAAATAGTCGTAAGGATTGGGAAATGAGCTTTGTCATGATCTAGGGTAGATGAGTAGCTGTACTTTCTTTTAATGAGCCTGTACAAACTGTACATTAATTTCATCAGCTATTTAAGGAGTAATGCAGAACTGAAGACAAAGTATTTCCATTCCACTAAGGAAAACAAAGAGCTGTTAGAATGAACATAAAGTACCCCTTTAGTGCATTCAGCTATCATGGTTGATCAATGTTTCTTGATTGCAGCCTTAGATTGGCCTCATTTTCAAGTGATGTTCCTTTGTTCATGGATGGGCCAAGAAAGAAAAGATTTGTTCAGCTTAAAAATGAAAAGAATTAATAATAAAGTATTTTAAGTGGCATTCAGAGCTTTATAGCTAATAATATTTTCCAGTTCCTTGCTTTTGTAACACTTTGTAATACTTATTTCTTCCTCTGTGTCCAGTAACAAAAGAACAATCACAGAGGTATTCTACTGTGCCCCTTGATGGCAGTTTCCTGCCTACTCTGAACAAATCAACTTTCATCTCACCTCCTTGCACCCTGGGTATTCCTGAGACTTCTGCCAAGACTTACAGTGGAAAAAATCTTCACCCCTATATTCATTGTTTCTAGTCGATTAAGTATTGATGGTTTCCCTGAGTGTTCTCAGGTAAAAGCGAGATTCTTTAAAAGAAAAAATGACCTGTTGGAAAAATTGGGCCATATATTAAATGCTTTCAGAAAAACAAGGAACTTGTCATTTGATGTAAAGAATGATTAATTACTAATTCTCTTTCTTCAAATTGGAAATCTGTGGCAGCATTTGATTATAATGGCAGCACCTGCAGGTGCAGTTATATGTTAGTCTGTCTGTCTGTTCTGCTAACTGACCAGTAGACAACCATCCAACCTCGATTCTTCTTTTCTAGGAACCCACCCCCACAGCTAAGGCAGCCTGAGCTCTGGTCGGCAGAATTCAATGACTTCATTAGCAAGTGAGTAACAGAATCTGTGGGAGAAACCAAATTGATAGCATCCTGCCCTAACTTTGAACTGTGCTTCTTTCAGTAATGCCATTGGCTTCCAAATCTCCTCCTGTTCCTTCTTGTTAAATAGATCCAATGGTTTCCACCATTTTCAGTGGTGTCCTCTAAATGTTCATCAGCTCATCACTGCATAAAAACTGACCTCAGGTCAACTTTATCCATGGATCCATAGCTGTGCTTCTGTGGGCTGGTTCATGGACATGTTCTTCTGTTCACCTGCCTGCTGCAGCTCTGCCCTCCACATCTCCCACCTGCTCACCCACTGTCTGTTTAGTCAGTTCCTTAGCCCTTCGTTTAGCTGCATCACTAATTCTCATTACAGTCAGAGAATTTTCATCACAATCAGTGAATCAGAAAATCATGTTTATAAAAAGGATATGTATTTGAAATTCAGGGAACACTCTTAATTTGACAAATATTTAGCACAACCGCAGTGCCTCCGTGCAATTGACTAGAAACTAGAAGTCAGCCATTTATAAAGATTTGTCCCATGAGCCTGTTTTACAGTTTCATCCTGTGTTCACCTTCAATGTATAAGGTCGGCGATAATCCCTGGTTGTAAATAGGAGGCAGAGGTCACTGAGCTTTGGAGTGCCAGACTCTTCAGAAAATGGAGACAGGCCAAAGAAAGCAGAGAACACAGCCACACACTGGTTTTTCTAGAATACCTGCTTGTTGTCCTTCAAGCAAGAGACAGAGTTTGTAAAGCACAAAATGGATTGATAACCTTTTTTAATAAGTTTTCACTGACCAGATATTCCTAAGAGTGTGCTATGAACTACAGTATATTTAATAAATACCAATCACATTTCTCAAATCTCCTGGGAGAATCACAGATAACTTTGAAGGGATCCCCAAGATTCACAATACCCGCCTCCTGTCTGCCAATCCTTCCATACAGATTCTCAGTGAAACTTGGTTTCTTTCACATATTCCTCACAGTTCCTACCGAGAAACATTTCCTACTTTCCTGCAGGAAATTGGTAGTCTGTCCCAGGTGCTCTTGCATTTTGTTCTTCTTTCACTGCTAAGATTGCCAATTTGATGGAACTTAACTGTCTGAATGTCTTTCTTTCTAATTAGATAGTACACCACTGAGAGCCCCGAGTGTGCCCTCTGTCACTGTCACTCTAGTGTCAAGCCAAGTGCTTGGTACACACTGGCTGCTTGGTAAAGTTTTACTTAAATCAAATGCTTCCACATGTAACTCTTCGGACTACATAGATTTGAGTGCTACTGATGATTTCTGTTAAACTGAATGGAAAATACAAGCATTTTACCTTATTCTCAGATATCATCGCCTTTTTTCTTAGCATATTTTAGCAACCTTAGGAAATATCTTTCTGGTTAAGTCCAATGAAATAAATTGACAAACTGTCATCCCAGAAGGATTAGCAGTGCTGATTTGCAGCAGTATTCCTCAGGCTAAGGACTGAGCAGCAGTGGTTCCTCCTCCTCCTCCTCTCCTCTTCTTTCTTCCTTCCTTCTGTTCTTCTTTTCCTCCTTCTCTTCCTCTTTACCCTCCTCCCTTTTCTCCTCCTCCTCATGCTCCTCTTCCTACTTCTCCTTTTTCTCTTCCTCCATTTCCTCCTCCTTTTCCTCCTTTCTCTCCTTTCCTTTCCTTTTTTCTCCTCCCCCTTTTGTTTCCTCCTCATCCTCTTCTTCCTGTTCTGCTCTCCTTCCTTCTTGCTTTTTCCCTTCCTCCTCTTTCAAGCCTCCTCTTTCTTTTTCTTCCTTTTTCCCATTCTTCCTCCTTCTCTTTCTCCTGCCATCCTTCTCTTTTCCCTCTCACCTCCTATACTTCCTCCTGCTTCACCTTTCTCTTCCTCCTCCTCCACCTTTCTCTTCTGGCTCCTCTCCACCTCTTCTTTCTCTTCCTCCTTTCTTTCCTACTTTTCTTCTTTTTTAATATCTTCAAATGATAGTCTAGTTTTTCATAATTATATAGCCTCTGTATCTCAGTCAGAAAAGTCGTGGAAAATTATAGCACTCAAACTTTCATGTGGAGCTTAAATTCTTCTTGAACATGGTCCCTGAGTGATGGTTCAGTCAGCACTTGAATATCCCTCGAAGATCATTATGCTTCCCAAGGCAGCACATTCCATCTTGATAAACCTCACTTGAAAAGTTCTTCTCAACACTGACCTGAAATCTGTTGCTCTCTCTATTCTTCCAATCAATACTAGTTTTTTTTTTTTTTGCCCCTTGTGTCCACTGAGAGCTAGTCAAACTCCTCTCCCAAAATATTTAAAGACAGCTGTCGCAGCTGTTTAAACATCCTTAGTTTCAAATGCCCCTCCTGTGTTGTCCTACGAGTTGGTCGCACTGGCCTTATTTTTTCTCATGAATACGCTCTGGTTGAACCCGTCAACAGATGTGACTTCATTAATATATCGACTGTATGACCTTTAAAAAAAACACCTGTTGACATAGAATTTAAATTTAAACATCCTCGGCCGACTGACCTTCTCAAATGGGTTAACGCTTATATCACCAGAAAGAAATAGATCCACTGAGGATTCTTCAAAGGCATCCTGAAAGTAAACAGAACAGCTTAACTGCAGATGAGCCTTCGGATGGCAGTGGCTTTATTGTCATCTATCTTTAGCTTCAGACTTGTCCAGGGGGCTTCGCAATGGGGACAGTTTCGTTATCACTGTGCAGGATGCTTGCTCGAGCCGGAGCAGCACGGAGTTGAAGGCTGTTGTCCCTGCAGCAGCATCCCTGTGTGCCTTTCACTGACAATCATTCTTCATCTTGCAGTTTCATATTTTTTGCACTGTGCTCACACTGAACATTTATAAGAAGTGTCACTAGCTTAAAGTAGTTTTTTCTAGAAATATGAATGATAGTTTCAATACTCTAACTTATCTAATAATCATGTGTCCTTTCTGGCTAGTGCAGATGTTTGACTAAAGATTATGAAAAGCGTCCAACGGTGTCAGATCTCTTACAGCATAAATTTATTACTCAAATCGAGGGAAAAGAAGTGATGTTGCAAAAAGAGCTAATGGAATTCATTGAAATCAACCACTGCAAGGGAGGCACAGAAAAAGCCAGGTAACTGAACGATATCTTCAGTCCCAAAATCTAAACGTTATCTAGATACTGAATGCTTTCACAATGCACTAGTTGCGAGGGTGAAGAAATAACTCATTTAAGCTCTCTGGTTGTGATTTGGAGGTAATGGGGTGTTTACATGGAAAGTGAATTTTACATGTTGAGTCGGATTGTGGTATTGGAGCAGTGACTGGCAGCATCTTTCGAAATGACTGAATCAGAGCAAAAAGATAAACTTTATTAGATGATTTGTATTCATATGTATTTTCTTGTTCCACTAATAAAGTTGTGCTAGGCTTGAGATTTTCAAAAGGAACATCAATCTTTGAAAGAATGTTTGACTGTATTACTTGTTGGTATCATTTTCTCTGGTTACATTATAATGTCAAAGCATTTAACTGTCCTCATAGTTTCTATTTGGATTTTTTTTGTACCGGGAATCGAACTCAGGGCCTTGCGCTTGTTAGGCAGGTGCTGTGCCGCTGAGCTATATCCCTGGCCCTTCTATTGGGGTTTTTAATGGTACGTTTATTTTAGATATTTTTGAACAAAGATACACAATGTAGAAATTAATCAAGTATAATATTTCCATCTATAATCTTTCAGTATCTCTCATAGGTGAAAGTACATTTTTTTGTTTGTTTGTTTTCTGGTACCAAGAATCAAACTCACGACCTTGTGCTTGCCAGGCAGGCACTGTACCACTGAGCTAAATCCCCAGCACCTGGTACATTTTAAAGCAAAACTATATTTTATGAGTTCTGGAGCCTGTGTCCCTTCTTTGAACAGTGAATATACATATTACTGTCTTTCTACCACAAGAAACTTTAATGGCTGCACAGCACTCCCTCAACTTATTGTTTAAAGATTGATTTAAAGTTTCCTGTTGTTAGATATTTAAGTTGTTAGTCACTGTTTTTACCTTAACAAGTAACACAGCAAAGAGTTGTTCAGGAATCTCTTACTGTTTCCTTAAGATAATTTCTTATTGAAAGTACTG
Organism: Chinchilla lanigera; assembly: GCF_000276665.1. Classification (NCBI taxonomy): domain Eukaryota; kingdom Metazoa; phylum Chordata; class Mammalia; order Rodentia; family Chinchillidae; genus Chinchilla; species Chinchilla lanigera. Next base: position 3,291,699 of record NW_004955429.1, on the reverse strand, counting down.
CTAAGTCAGAAAGTACTTATTTGTAATTTAAATTTATTCCTGAGAATCTTACTGGCTTCATTTTAGAAGCCTATCAGTATTTAGGGAGTTGAAAGAAGTGAATAGAAAATAGAACACGACTTATTTGAATTCCTATTGTGAGTTTACATACTTAATTCCTACTGTTTAATCCTGTCTAGTTGCCAGCTACTGTGTTAGGACGTTTTTTATATTGTCTCAAGTGATTTTAAAACAATTCTGAGGAAAATAGTTTATGACACCCCATTTTCACAGTTGAGAAGAACTAAATTTTGTACAGATTAGTTAACTTGCAGAAGGCCGTGCAGATAATGAATGACTTCACAGAAACTGAAATCTTGGTCCCCAATCCTGGGCTTTATCTATCCATAAATGGCCTAACAATTGTGGATGATCTTGGGTGGTAACCGTGGTGTACGTGAATTTATAGTCTTGATGCAGAGGCAGAATTAATATACTTTTAGCGAGGAAAAAATTATGGTTGTGGGTGGAATTAAACTACTGTTAAAAAGGAGGAGGCACATAGTGACAGCAAAAAGCTGGTTGTCAGATCATACAGGCCCATCTTTATGTCTTTATGTGAATGTAGTTTCATAGGTCTCCATAAGCCGCCCTTCCCCAAACAAGCAAAATTAACAGAACAAACAAACAAGATAATCTTATCGTGTGGGATGTCCAGTGCTTGCTAACAAATTGACCTACCTTGAGGTTTTATGAATGTTAAAAGAAGACACAAGACTGCTGGGTCAGAGACAAAAGGCCTTACTATTCACAGCTAAACTGGAAGTATAAGTTTCATGTCCACAGTGGGTGTCATTGTCCTGTGGTCCCAGGAGTGCTGTGCCGCTGTGCCAGTGGACACTGTACACAGTGAACTCCGCCTTGTAGCTGGAGAACCTGGAGGTTTTCTTCAGTTTTCTAGAAGAATTGCTCATATACCTGCCCATATCTTGCCCTAGAAGAGACAGTATCATTAAATTTTTTTAGTATTGATTGTATGTCTTTCTGAGTAAAAGTAAATGAAAGTACCGTCTCCTACAGAGAAAGTACCACTTTTAACTTCTGTGTTAGTCAATTTAACTTTGTTGCTGGGACTCCATACTGGACAACAGCATCTTAAAAGAGGAGCGTTCTGTCGTGGCTCACAGTGTGAGAGGCGGTCAGGCCTTGTGTGGTTGGCAGCAACGATTCCAAGGCAGAACTAGCACGAGAGGCAAGCCTGGCAGAGCAGAGTGGCTCATGTCATGGGGGCAGAGAGCAGAAAGTAAGGGAGTGGCTGGGGAAGGAGCTGTACCTATGCTTCCAGGTCACAGCCTAGTGACCGCCCTTCCAGCCAGGCCCCACCTGTAAGCCTGAGAATTTGGGGGGGAAATTTAGACCTAATTGGTAACAACTTCCAAAGTTATTCGCTACACAAACATCATTAAAAATGGACTCCGGAATAGAAGCTCATACAGTGCATACACAAACACAAGGAACCGAGGGAGAATCATCTCCCAAGATTCAAGCATAGTTTATTGCATTAAGCTCAGTACTTCTGACTGTGAACCACATGGTGCATTCTGTATTCTGTTAGAAATATAGAATGTGCTTTCAGTATGAGAATTTATGCTTTGGTCAATTATGGAAACATTTCATTCATTATTCTTTTAAATATTGATCCCCTCTCATTCTATTTATTTTTTGCTCTTGAGAAATGACTGTCAGAACTTTATAATTTACCTTCTGTGTCTTGTAATTCTTCTCTCAGATTTGCTGCATTCTGCGTGAGTTACTGAAAATTATTTTCTAGTTCATTAATTGTTAGGATTGCACCAGTATAAAAGTTATGCTATATGTTAATTTTTTCATGTCATATTTATATCAGCATATATTTTTATTTTTAGAATTTTTCATAATCTTACTTTTTAACTGTTTTTGCTTTATTCATAGCTGAAATATCTGGTTATTTGTACCTGGCTATTCACATGTGGCTATTTTTGTACTTTTTGTGAATATGATTCTGTTCTATTTCTCTTTGGTTTTAAGTTTTGTATTTTAAATTTTATATTTTAACAAATGTGAATTATCCTCTTACTGAGTTTATTTGCTTACTTAATATTTGGTTTCTTTCTATGGTTTAGAATTTCAGTTTATTCTGCCATCTTGAATGGGAGCATTTTTTTTCTTTTTGGTTTTTCTTTCTTTCTGCATTCTGTTTTTGGAGAACTAGCCTTTACCGTAATCCGGCTTCAGGATTCCCCAGACATTCTGTCCCTCATGAGTTGAAGGATATTGCAGATATGATCACTGAGCAAGCGGAAAGGTGTTTACATCACTGCTGTGTCCTGCCGTCTCAAGCCTCCCTTCACTCCATAGGAAAGGAAAATACAGAGTTTTGAATCTTCTGTTCCAGGCAAGGGACCCCTATATGCAGCCTCCTTCTCTCCACCAAGCCTAGGCCAGAGGCTGCATTACAAGTCAGGTATCTCCGCTCCTTTGCCTTCCAGGCTTCTTCTGGTTTGGGCCCTGGGTTTTGAGTCAGCCAATGATTTCTGTCCTTTTAGCCAATGTGCATCCAACCTATCAGCTCTATTTTAATATTGCTAAGATATTTTAATTCTATTTTAAAATATTTTAGAGTATTTTATTTTTCTCAAGTACAGGCTTGAATCATAAATCCACAATAATCTTCTAACTGCAGATCATGGTCCCACATCAAAAGAGAATCAAATATTTTGGTGTTCCCCACATTCTTTACTGGTCTCAAAGTCTGAGATACATGCAGATGAGAAAAGAGGTGTGGCTGTGCCATTGGGAACAAACTGATCAAAAGTAATGTCTTGATTATTCATTGCAAGGCTATTGTAGTTCCTGACATTGGTAAAATTGATCCAAAATCTGACTGTTCTAAATCAGCATAGCTAACACAAAGCTAAAGTTTTTTTCTATGTGATATATCCTTTGGAATGAAGAATGTGTTTAGGAGGGTAATTTTTTTAAGAAAAGTTAAAATTGACTTTAAAAAACTGTCCTACTGCAAACTGAATTCAAATGGAATATTTTAAACTTGCTGATGATGGTGAGAGGGTTTTAGGAGATATAGTGAAACAGATACAAGAACTTTCGATTATTAGCCAAGACCTAAATGTACAAATCAGTCATAATTTATCCAACCATCCTGAGAAATGAAGATGCATGTGTATGCAGCTGCTTCTGTGATTCTTCAAACCGTGCGAGTGCATTTTTCATGGTAGTTAAATTTGGCAGTTCAAGAATACAGACTGAATAATGAGAAATTTAAATGATAAAATATTTTTTAAATTTTACTTTTGAACCCAGTAATTTAAAATATTTAATTGTCTGACTTACTCGTTATACATAAAAGTCACTCATAATTGAAGTATATCATTCAGCCTTCCTGACTCAAAATAATTCAAGCTAATTTTAAAAAGTGACACAATTTAGTAACAACACAGTGTGGCTCAAAGAACTGATGGGGAGGCGGAGGGCCAGGTGTGATGTGAAGCCAGAAAGCAGGATGTGTGCCTCACATAACCTTCCTCAAGCACTGCCTGCCACCACATGCCGCTGAGGCCCACTTGCCTGCCCCACCCCCAACATTTCATGCAAGAACACTGATTTACTTTTGAAAAGTTTGTATTAGTTATGCAAAATAAAGGTTTTCTTCTGGCACATTCAGATGTGCATGGGCATTCTGCAAACGTTTCCACACCCCATTGCCATCCCTACCCTTCCTTACCTGCTCCCTGGACACCTTTCCTCCTCATTGTCTCTTCTACTGTCACGTTCCCCCTCCTCGCGTCCCTCCCCCCATTTTCCTCTTTCTCCTAGATTCCACATATGAGAAAAAAAGGTTTTTTTAAATGTTACTTATATGTCTTTCTGAGTCTGGCTTATTTCACTCAGCATGATGATCTCTAGTTCCATTCATTGTCCTGCAAATGACAAGATTCCATTCTTCTTTATGGCTAAATAATACTCCTTTGTGTATGTATACAGTACTACATTTTTTTTATTCATTCATTAGTTGAGGGGAGCCTAGGCTGTTTCTATAGCTTAACTATTGTGCATTGCATTACAATACAAGTATCTTTGTAAGTAGGCTGGCTTTATTTCTTTGGGGAATATACCAAGGAGTGGTATGACTGATACAAGCAGTCACTCTATTTTACATTTTTGGGAACCTTTATACTGATTTCCACTTCCATTCCCACCAACAGTGCATAAGGGTTCCTCCTGCTTCCATCCTCACAGCAGTTAATCTCTTTTATATTCTTGATGATAGCCAACCTGACCCAGTATGAGATGGAATTTCCATGTAGTTTTGATTTATGTTGACCTGACTGCTGAAAATGTTGACTATTTTTTCACATACTTATTGGGCATTTGCACTTCATTTGATAAGACTGTTCAGATTTGCCCATTTATTGGTTGATTCATTCTTTTGTTATTAACTTTTTTGAGTACTTCATGTTCTTCTGTTGTCACTAGTAAAGGTTTTCTTCCATTCTGTAGGCTGTCTCTTCAGTTTGTTGTTTCCTTTCCTGTGCAGAAACTTTTAGATTTGATGTAATCTCATTTGTTGCTTCTTGCTATTATTTCTTGAGCTATTAGAGTCCTAATTGGGAAGTCATTGCCTATGCCTGTGTCTTGAACTGTTTCCCCTGTGTTTTCTTTAGCAACTTCAAATCTTAAATTTAGGTATTTGATCCATCTTGAATTGATTTTTGTACAAGATGTGTGATAGAGATCTAGTTTTGGTCTTCTACATATGAATATCAAGTTTTCACAGCACTATTTTTTAAAGAGGCTGTCTTTGTCTTTTCTCCAATGTATATTCTTAGGTTTTTTGTCAAGAATCGAGTGGCTGCAGTTTATGGGTTTGTTACTGTGTTCTCTATTCTATTTCATGGGTCCTCATATGTGTTTTTGTGCCAGTAGCATGCTGTTTTGTTACTGTAGCTCTGTAGTACACTTAAGTTGGGTATTGTGATACCTCCAGCATTTCTCTTTTTACTCAGAATTGCTTTGGCTATTGTGGACCTTTTGTGTTCCCATATAAATTTTAGAATTTATTTTTTAATTCTTTGGACGATGTCACTGGTATTTTGGTGGATATTGCATTGAATCTCTGGACTGCTTTTGGTAATAAAACTATTTTAACATGATTTATGCTACTGACCAATGAACATGAAAAGTCTTTGCATATTCTGAGAACTTACATTCCACTGAAATGGAAAATATAATAGAAATGCAAACTGATCTTGAGCTTGGCATCACTCCTCTGAGATTCTAAATCCCAGCATGGATCCAGTGATTCTCCATGCTTGGGGCAGAGGCCTCTGCTTAGGTAAGAGCGCCTGGGGAGTCTCTTGGCGCCACTTTCAGGCTTTCGTGGGAGGCAGAGTCTTACATCCTAACCATTTGGAATTTTCCCCCATTTTGGACAATTATTTTGGACTGCTGACAGTGGATGGCTACCTTTTGTGTGCCATACTCAAAATCGTTTCTTTTGGAGCCAAGCAGGCTCCAAAATCCTTTCTTCTACATATCCTGAACCTTTACCTAAAAACAGTATTTAAACTGTAAAGTGTATTTCTTGGAAATAAAAGAAAAATAAATCTAGCCCAACATCTACTTGAATAACAAGCTCCAAATTAAAATTCTATTTTGGGGATAGTAATACAGTACTATTAACATGTTACCATTTTAGATTTTTTGAATTTATATACAAAAATCCCTAATATTTTACTTGCCACTCTTGCGTGCAAGAGGGATTAATGTTGATATGTATAAATTGGTATGTACTGCATATATTTGACAGATACACAAGTGAATACTTACAAGGATTTAGTCATTCATGTACTTGTGTTTAAAACCAAAAATACTGACTGTATTGACAATGATTGCAGTCATTCCTCCTGGCTCATTTATATGGTTTTCAAGCCAGAATACAAGACAACTTTGAGACATATCTCAAAGGATTAATAACGGAAAGAGGAACTTAAAAGTTGTTTAGGCAGTCAGTGTTAAAAGTGCCTGGTTCAAGCTGTCAGTTCTTTATTAGGTGTGGGACTTTATACACTATAAATTCATTCAAGTAGGGTTGTGATTTTTACAAAACAGAGCAATGAAAAGAGAAAGCAGAAAAATCAATAGGAAGTAATAAAAGGGTTCTTTCAGTGGGAAGCAACGCATGACTCACTTTACTTTCTGCTTTCTAGGCAAGATAATTTTTTTAGATGTTTTGGACTACGTCATAGTGAGAATTATCACTCTTTGGGACATTTACTCCTTTCCCTTACCATGTTCAACTTTTAAAGTGCTACCCCAGCTTTTCAATCCTATCCATGTGAATATTTCGAAGAAAATTCACAGTCAGAATCTCCAAAATTGAATTTATATTACTCTACCCTAAATTAGTTCTGTTTTTTTAAAAATAATGACACCACCAGTCTCCTCATTTTGTCAACCAGAAATCTAGAGATGATCTTGACATGTTCCTCTCTTTCACTTTCCATTTTTAGTTCAAAACAAGACTGAATTTCTGAGGTCCTCATTCAGTCCAATACCAATTATAATGTAATATTTGCCACCATAGAAATCATGGATTGAGGTTGTCTCCGTATTTATTGAGGCCCCCTAGACAAAGTTCTGGATAAAGGTTATTCCCAGCATTCTGACAGCTGAACTCTTTCCAGAATCTGTGTTTAGGAGCTTACTTTTCAGTAAAAGGAATGAGACAAGCATGCAATATATACCATTATACAACAAAAGAAGTATCAGTCCCATAAAAGGGATACAAGAAGTGTCCTGTGAGAGTTCACAAGAGAACCATTTCTGATGGCAGGGACAAAAGAGCTTTGAATTAGTACCACAAGGATAAACTAGACCTCATCATGAAAACATAGTTACTAGGAGATGAACATTATTGGTGGAAAGAACAGCCTGGAGGAAATGTGAAAGCCAGGAGATATGCTCACAGAAAATCAGTATATAGTCAAGGATGTAAGGGGGAAACTGAGAAATAGGACTGGAGAACCATGAGGTGCCCAGGCCACACAAGCACTAGAAAACAGAGAGGTTTGGCCTGTATTCTTCACAGCAGGAGTGGGTACCATGGAAGTAAGGCACCTGTGTCCTTCGAGGCATGCATCTTGCACTGGTTGTAGAAGTAAATGATGGATATACCAGATTTCAGTAATAATTTTGTTGGATCCCAATATGACCTTCTCCTCACTGTGTTTCCTCCTGACTTTAAACTATGTATTATGATTTTTGGAGGTAGGGGAGTTTGTTCCCACTATATTCCATTATTATGAATCTCTAAATGTCTTTGGCTGGACCTACCCTCTTGGCATTTTTCATTACAAACCATCGTAGGTGGGTGCCCACTTGAATCCTAACACCTGCCGGGCCTATCAGGTAGCAATTCTACCCTGTGTGGCAGCCCAGTCAAGCAAAGGACCCAGACAGGAATGTGTCTCTTCCTACTCAGCTCAGTGTGTATCAAATCTAATCGCTCTGAAAAGGAGATAGGAACTGTGAGTGTCTCAGATTAGAAACAAAAACAGTTTTGGAAACAAAGTACTGTCACCTACATTTACTTTCATTCAGATAGGAGGCAATCACGAGCTCAGAAAATGTGTAACAATAGCTTCATCACGAAGCAACATGGCTACTTGCTATGACCGGATCTAGCAAGTAATCGAGGGGAAAAAAAAAAAAAAAAGAGCAACAGTCCACATAAAGATTATTCCCATGTTAACAAAAGCTAATGTTGAATCTTGAGTATTTAAGGGATGATGGATTTAGTTCAAACACAATATATATCTAGTGAGCTGTGGTTGGCAAGGGAATTAGTGGCTAGTGCTTGTAAGTTTTGGTATGAGAAATCTATTGATACATGTTTATTCTTATGTTTGTCTGAGTTTTAAAAAATTGTTTGGTGTGTGGTTATGTGTGTCCACACATGTACATGTGCTTATATTCTAAGTAATATTGTATTTTAGATGATTCCAGGCTTATCTTGGCTAAAATAAAGGGTAATTGTTCCTATAAGTAGTAGAAGGAAAGGCCTCTAAAAGACACTCAAAGGAAGCAGCAGAAAGTTTTAGGAGCTATAACTTATCTTTCCCCTTCGAAATCCTCCCTTGTGCCTGCTCTAGTCACTACTTCCATAAAAGTTCCCAGAATAAGGACTAAATAGCTTTTAAACATAGCCTCCAGGAAGTGTAGAAGAATTAGGCGATTGAATAAGTACTCCCTGGAGGAAACCATTATGAGTACCTATTCTCCTAAGTAACACTTAAGTCAAAGAATTCAGACAAACAGGAAAGAAAAACTGCTAATTGCAGAACTAAAAACCCAAAACAAGCAAACAAACAAAATCCTGTGGATACCACATAAGAGACAAGTTAATTGATGGTTCAAACCAAAACAGGGTGGTGGTACACTCCTGTAATACCAAGTACTCAGGAGGCTGAGACAGGAGGCTCACAAGTTCAAATATAAAACGGACTAGAGATATAGCTCACTGGTGCAGCAGTTGCCTAGTAGGTGTGCTGCCCTGGGTTCAATCTCCAGTAGTAAAAAATAAATAAATAAATAAAATAAAGTGAAGAACAACCACACTGATACAATCTGCTGTATGTGTTGACTAACAGAACTAGAGAAAACTCAGACCAGGTTGTGGGTGCTGGGGGACTTACCCAGCATGTCATGCTGCAGAAAAGCCAAGAACCTGCTTATCCTAGTACCTAGTTCAGAGCCTGTCTTCAACACCACTGTCTTTCTTCCTCATAGAATAGTCATGTGATTAGAGGTGGTTGTTATGGCTGGCAATAATGTGGTTCCTTATTTTAGAGTTCAGAAAGCTAATGTCTAAAGAAATTAAATTCTGCTTTGAGATAATAGCCAATTATTGAACAGGTCAGGGCCCTAAATTAAATTGATTTTCTTTTTTTTTTGCTCTTTTTTTTTTTTGTTTTGTTTTTTTTCCGGTACCGGGAATAGAACTCATGACCTTGTGCTTGCCAGGCAGGTGCTGTGCCGCTGAGCTAAATCCCCAGCCCCCTTAAACTGATTTTCAGAGTAGCATTTTTCCTGGTTTCTGTGTTCCTCACTGATAAACATCACCAATAACAAAACTGATGATGGAGAGTTGGGATTTTGAGTTGGTTTGACTTTTTTTCCTGACTACTGGCTACTTTTTCTGTTTTGCTCACAATAGGCCTTTAAACTTAAATTCTAACCTAAGTCTTTCTTATTCTGCAATTGGAGTTTTCATTACTGAGGAGTACAGTCACTGGCCAAGGAATCTTCGCTTGTCTAACTCTTAAAACTTCTCATATTATATATGTGTGATAGAGACTGTAGAGACAACTAAGTCTACAATGCCCATCTAATACTTGGAATTTTTGGTATATGATCATCTAAGATTAGATATGAATTGTGTGTTGCCATGGGTGGCTTGGAATGGTGGCCATGTTTGCTTTTTCATTAAAGAAAGAGGCTTTACTGTTCATTTGTTCTAATGTTTAGTTTTAAGGAAGAGAAACAATTACTTTGTGATCTGTGATCTTTAACAAGAAGTAACTCTTACTCATCTTCTATGTAAAATAAGGCAGGATGCGATAGATTGCAGATGATCATGACTTTTTGACGCTTTATGTCAAATTTTCATCTGAGAGGTGGAGTTAGATTCTGTGTTGCTTGCCCTTAGACCTAGGCATTTTCTGTGACTTCCTCAGCAAATAAGATATAGCAGAAGTAATGCTACAATAGTACAATTGGGCCTATGCCTTCAAAAACAGTGTCCATTCTATGCCCCTCGGAACATTCTGTCTGATTGCCAGGAACTATCACGAAAGAAGTGTGGCAGATCTTGAAACAACCATACTGAGAGAGCACATGTAATCACTCTAATCAGAACCCTACCTGAGAACATCCCCAAGCTGTCTCCACCAGGTACCAATTGTATGCACAAAACTGTCAGCATCCCTCCAGACCAGTTTACATGCCATGCAAATATTGGAGTTATCCTAGTTTACATCACACAGAGCAAAAGCATCACCCACTTGTGCATCATACCTGAATTCATCACCCACACAGTGGTGAGATGTAATAAAATGTTTTCTGTGTTGTTCTGCAAAGTTCTGGCATAATTTTATACAGCAACAAATAACCAGAATAACATCAGCAGCAAAAAAGGGTATGACTCCTTAAAATCACCAGTATTTACAGTATCAATATGACTGATTACAAGAGTTGCATCTTGTTATCAGGAGGAATTTAGACATGTTGATCAGCCAGTGAGATGAGTCTATTCACATAGGTGGGGGCATTGAGGGACCTCCCAGACACAGAACTCAAGCTGTGTGCTTCTGGAATCCAAGAGTGTCCAGTGGGCAGTGGATGCACCAATAGAAGTCTTTTGACCCAGGATCATACGGTCATTGGAGGGAATTGATACTAGGAGTAAAAGTACAAATTTGACAGTAACAAAGCTGTAGTCATTGGAGGGAGTCAGAGCTTTGGTATAAGTATTTATTATCTGCTAATGAAAGCCTGGATGGGTTGTAATAAAGGGTGGGGTTATAAGTAAAAGCTGAGAGAGCTGCATCACTCAGCCTTCAAAAGAAACTAGCAATGATGTCTTCTCTGTCTCACTCAGCACATAGCACAAGGGAAAGATACTCAGTTGGACTTCCCAGAGGACTCCTGGGAGAACGGCACCCAGAGGATCAGCAGCACAGGGCACAACACCTGGTGAAGCAACTGTAGACGTGGCTCTGCTGCTGAGCAGTGCTGACTCTGGCCTGCGCAGAATCCATACCTGCCAAGAGCAGGAAAAGCTCCCAGAGTAACTAACAGGGTTCCAACCATCGTCTGCGCAGCAAAGTGGGAAGGAGACTAAACCTAGCTAGATGAGAGCATAGTGGTTGTGGTATCCAACAGACTTCTCTGTGAGCACTTGTGAGCCATATGCATGCACACTTTGTAAGGTGAAAGAAATCCTACATCAGAGTGTGATGACTGAGCTGGCAAAATTTTGATTGCTGATGTTGTGCTGCTTGTATCGCCCACAGGTGGAATGGGGCGGCCCATACTGTACAGCCTCAGGAGGCACCAGTCATTACACACTCCAAGTGCATGCCTGTACCCCCGGAGCACATAATCCGAGCATTGATAGTGCCCACTGGAGTGGTCCAGTGGGGATATGTGGATGAGGAGCCTGAGAAAGGCTTAAACACACTTGATTATAGCCTAAGTGAATCGCCATCTGTGATGTTAGCTATGCAAACGTGATTTTAGCACAGACAGACAGTCCAGTAAAGTAAAAAGCTGTCCCTTATTCATTGTTTGTGATTTGGGTCCTAAGTTAGCCTGCAAAACTTCATTTTTCTGAATATTTTTATAGAAGATTACATTCACATAAAAATGCACTCAGCAAATCTGCACCATCCTACCATGTTTCCATAAAGACTATGTTACTTATTTATTAGTTTTTTGGTATCTTCAGCATTACTCAGTGGAAGACCATTTTTCTTTAGTATTTAGTATTAATACGTGCTAGCTGGGGGCTGGGGATTTAGCTCAGTGGCAAAAGTGCTTGCCTGGCAAGCGCAAGGTCGTGAGTTCGGTTCCTGGTACCGGAGAAAAACCAAAAACCAAAAAAAAAAAAACAAAAAAACAAAAAAACAAAAAAACAAAAAAAAAAAACGTGCTAGCTACAAATACAGAAATATAAATTTTATCAGATAATAGGACCATATTACAGATTCTAAAAGTCAATAGCAGATTCCATAATTTCTGTAATTTTAATGTTTCCTAATAGGTTCTAGAAATTATTATTTGTTTTACTGATAGCATCACCCGTTTTTAGCTACATTGAATTGACTCGATCTTTACATGTTTTAAAAATATTTATTTTCCTGGAATTTTTAATTATTTTATTTAAAAGGCTCATTGAAAACTATTATACTTGATTTTATGGTTTAAAATACCATGAATCCAAAATGTACTTCAACAGGGAGGGAAAAAAACCATATTTTACTAATAAAGTAAAAGTTTCCTGAAAAATTCTGGATGTATATTTTTTTCCTTTTGTCTTAAAGGTGTTAAGCTATTTAAAAATTATTTCAAAAAGAAATTCATACAAGCCAGGGTATTTGCCTTTTGTCTTAAAAGTGTTAGTCTATTTAAAAAACTATTTCAAAAAGAAATGCATACAAGCCAAATGCATATTATCAAAGAACATTAACCTTCATCATAAAGATTACTAGAAATATAGCAGTATTGCCTTTGATTTTTTTTTTTTTAAATAACAGCAGCCTAGGATTTGACTAAATTCGTATTTACTATTGCTGCTGTAAGAAAAGACACATTTGCATATAATCACATTTACGATAGAATTTTACAGTATCCCACAGGCAGAAAAATGAGTATGGATGATACTTCTCTCCTCTTCTCTTTTCTTTTTGTTTTTGACAGTGAAAAAATATGCATGAGTTTAAAAAGTGCAGAGCAACTTTTTTCTGAGTGTTATAACATTTTTGTATATAATTTTCCCATTATGTCAGATGCGTTAGTAATATAGGCAGGTAGATAGATACATAGATAGATACTTACTAGAAAAATCTATACTTTAAAGGAGATTAGAGTAAGCCATTTTTGACAGAGAAGAGGAGTGAAATATTTCTTAAGGATTATAGTCAAGGTTTAGAGCAGAAGGTTTTAGTCTTTAAGTAGAATTCAAAATGACGCACCCTTATTCCTGACTACCAGTCATGTAAGACTTTATCTCTGACTGTTCGGCTGCCCTAATCTTGTTTCCTTGCTTATTTATTCTTCCAGTCTCTGCAAAAAAAATAGTGCTGCATTTAGCAGAATTTTTGGTTTTGCAAGATTCTGATTTGCTTTGAAGTTAGCAGTTACATGTTTATATAAATATAACAGGTTTTTTTAAAGTTAAAAATATCTGAAGTAAAAAAATCCCAATGTTTTATCAGAAAGAAAGGAAAGGGAGGGCCTGGGGATTTAGCTCAGCGGCAAAAGCTCCTGCCTGGCAAGTGCAAGGTCGTGAGTTCGGTTCCCGGTACCGGAGAAAAACAAAAAAAAAAAAAAGAAAGGAAAGGGATAATAAGTAAATACCTAGCCATGACAATTCCTGTCTTAGGGACAGAAATTGAGATTGAATGCTATTATTTTATGGTTGATCCTTAAATAGATTTGTCTATAAAACTACTTTCCCTCTTAAAAAGTCACGTACATGATAGATGTATATAGGCAGTCATCTTTTAGCATCCACAGGGAATTGGTTGAAGATGCTTGGTGCAGATAGCAAAATCTATAGTATCTCAAGTCTCTTGTAAAAATTTGCATAATATTTGCCTATAACATCCACATTTCATCCTACACATTTTAAATCATATCTAGACTACTTACAGTACCTTATAGAGTGTAAATGCTATATAAGTAGTTGTTATATTATTTAGGTAGTAATGACAAGAAAAAGATTACATGTTCAATACAGGCACAATTTTTCTTCCAAATATTTTTGATCTGTGGTTGATTGAGTGCATGGATTCAGAACCTGCCCATATGTGTAGTGTGCGTGATATTCCCTGATTCTAGATAGTAGTGTGGTCCTTTGTATTTACTCAAATAGGATGGGAGGCTATCACGTATTCCATTTGGGATGTGCTAAATTTAACTTGGCAATTAAATATCAAAGTGCTGCTGGGCACGGCAGTGCAATCCTATAATCATAGCACTCTGGGAGGCTGAAGCAGGAGGCTTCAGAGTTGAAGCAGGAGGCTTCTGAGTTGAAGCAGGAGGCTTCTGAGTTCAAGCCGGGCCTGGATAACTTAGCAACTTAGCAAGACCCTATCTCAAAATTTAAAAAAAAAAAAATAATTAAAAGGCCTGGGATTATAGCTCAGTGTGAAAGCTTGATTTAGTCCTCAGTACTGTATAGATAATTAGATAAATAGATAGATACATAGATAGACAGATAGATAGATAGATAGATAGATAGATAGATAGATAGATAGATAATAGATAGACAGATAGGTAACAAAGTGGAGTTGACAAAAAGTCAGTTTGGTATACTAGTCTGGACTTCAAAGAAGAAGTCCAAGTTGGAAATTTACTTAGTAATTCACTAACTGGATGAAGACACTGAATATGAGTGTTGAAGAAGAGAAATGAAGGCCCAAGGCAGAGTCTGAAAAACACCAACTTTTAGGAATAGCAGAGAAAGCAGAATTGGAGACTGGGGGACCGTAGCTCTAGAGGGAGAAAACATGGAGAACGTGGTCTATTGGAAGCCATGTGAACTAATGTTCCCTTGCTAGAGATTGCTGAAGATTCCAGAAAAATAGAGTAACCTTGAATTTGGCCACACAGCATTCTTCAGTGATCTTACCAAGAGCTATTTCATCAGAAGGAGCCAGGAAAGATGGCAGAGACAGGAAAAAGAGGTAGGGAATATGGACTGCACTTTTAGCAGGAAGCTATGTGGGGATAAGGAATGGAACAATGGCTGTAAAGGATGGAAGGTCAAAGGAGAGATTTTTTTAAGGTGACAGATGCCAGAGCAGAGCTGTCTACTGACGGAAGGAAATGGCCAGTGTACTTAGGAAGGGATCATTGCAGCCCTGAGTCCTGGAGAAAGCAGGCACACAAGAAGAGCTGGCTGTGTATCAAAGGAGACTTGCATCTTTTGCAACTAGAAAGGAAGCACAGAGTAAGTTAATGCAAAGATGAAATTCTTTCTACCTGTTTATAATTACTCAGTGAAATATGAGTTAGGATCATTAGCTGAAAGTTCTAGTACAGATCATTTCCCCAAGAGCATGCTTCCTGCTAAATTTTCTATGAGTTGTGTGAATGTATATTTATCTAACCAGATTAAATCACATCTTTAAAGAAGCATGTGTGAAGGAGGAAGGGCTCTGTGAATAAAAAGGCAATTAAAACTTTAGTGGGGGCTGGACGACTATGATATCTGTCTCTCCAATTGTTGCCAGAATTGATCTGGTGACCTGGTTGGCCAGGCTGGTGTATGCTTTGCTCCATTTCTTTGGAAGCACACACTTGGCCAAAAATGTCAAACTGCAGAAAAATAAAAACTACTCTTCCAGCGCACACCAGTGAAAGCCAGTACTCTCATTGGTTCTACCAGTTATCTTTGTTACTGAAATTTAAAGATGGATCAGGAAACTAACACAAAAACATTAATGAGATTTGTGTTTTAAAAAGATTATACTCTACCCCAGTGGCTCTTGAATCACCTTAAGTGATAGACCTTGACATTTACAAGAGTATTTGTATCCAAAGTTAAAGCAAATAAAGCTGTTCCATTTCATTTAGTACAACTAAATAGTAAAGATGAAATTTAACATTAAGCAGCGTAGTTGTTTCTTTTTTCAGTGTGTAGAACTGAAAGACAAGTAGTGCTATAATAACCACCCCTAAGGGTATTTATGACCTTTGACAACACAGAAAGAAAACATTTATAGTCTGAAACCATGTCTCTCGAGTATTATAGAGTAAATGGGAAATATAATCTGGTTAACAAGCTGTATTGTGCAAGAGAACAAAATCATACAGAAGGATTCTGACTTTGCTTTTTCCAAATCTTACAGAAAATAAGCATTTAATAAAGCAGTGTTAACCACTTCTATAAGATTGAAAACAAAAGGAAAATGTTAAAAGTTTAAAAATATCCCAAAACATGTACATATAAATTTTTTTCTTTGAGTAGCTCAGTTGTTTATAACCAGCATAAAAATAAAAGTAAATTTTCTTGGTCCCATAGTAGTAGAACATTTAGTGAAAGCATAATATTCACTCACTAACCCAAGAAATATATTTTGAGTACCCACCAAGTGTAAAAACTTAATCTAAGAGCATGAGGTATATCAGTTAGCAAATTCAAATAAACAACAAACAAAAACCTGTTCTCATAGGGCTTACACACTGATGCGAAGACTCGGAGAACACATGTAATTGGAGAAATAGTATGTTAGACAATAATGCCTGGTAAAGAAAAATTGAGCAAGGTAAGGGGGACTGAGAGACTGGAGACGGAAAAGTGTACCCAGTATTCAAAGTGTTCAGACCTGTCAACCTAGTGCTATACTTATCCTTGTGGCTCCTTCTCTGAGCTTCAAGGAGGGTCAAGGCAGAGCTTCTGAGGGGAAATTTCCTGATTGGTAGCAGCCCTGCTTGAGGGAGCCTCTGAGCTCCAGCGAAGTGGGTGTGAACAGGGGAGACAGTGTCAGGAAAACGTGGGAGAACACAGGCATGGGACCTTACTGGAGTGACTGGTGAGGAGGGGTAAATGACCAGGGAAGTGACATTTTTTTATTTATGTTTTAAAGAGACCATTCTTGCTATGTGCAGTAATACAGATAAGAAATAATGGCACTTTAAAAATGAAAGTGATAGTAATGGAACAGATTAGAAATAAACATTTAAGGCTTTATTAAATTCTCTCTCTCTCTCTCTCTCTCTCGGTTTAGGAATTAGAGGAAGAATAGACTATTGTGCTGTTTTAAGAAATCCCCCTTTTTACCAACATATCTAATCCACAGTCCAAGGCAAATATTTTTCCCTACTTTTACATATGTTCCAAGTTTCCTCACATCCCTATATGCTCCCCATTTTCCACTGGTTTTCCAGATTTGGCAGACTCAATAATGACCCTGAAAGATATCTAGGTCTAATCCCTAGAAGCTGTGAATGTCATTATGCTTGACAAAAGACACTGTGCATGTGTGATTAAGTCAGGGATCTTGAAATGGGAAAATTACCCTGGATTAGCCAGTGGACTCCACATGTTCTTACAAGAGTCCTTTAAGATGCAAGACACTCAATGAGGAGAGACGTATGTGAGGAAGGAAGCAGCAGTTAGAGTGACATGACCGGAACCCAAGCATGCACGCAGCCTCCAGGACTGGAAAACAGCCAGGAAATAATTATCTTCTGGAGACTCTAGAAGAAACCAGCCTTGACAGTGACACCTTAACTTAGCCCAGTGAAACTGATTTCAGATTCCTGGCCTCCAGAATGGGAAGAAAGTAAAGGCTTGTTGTTTTAAAGTCACTTGATTTGAGATAAATCTCTTATAGCAGCTGTAGGAAAGTAATACGTAGGTCCACTCCCCAATTCTTTACCCTGACCCATGCTCTGGAAAGCCAGCTAGGGTTCCCAGTGCTGATCTAGAGCTGCACCTCTCTCCAGGTTTCTGGAACCACTAGTTTCACCTGCACTCTCAGGCCTAAGGTGGCAAAGGTTACTGTAGGGGAGCTTTATTTCTCTAATCACTGCGCACATTTTCATAAAGATAGATTCTCTGGGAATTTTCTTCACCCAGTTTTAAATCCAGCA
This sequence comes from Chinchilla lanigera, assembly GCF_000276665.1. Lineage (NCBI taxonomy): Eukaryota > Metazoa > Chordata > Mammalia > Rodentia > Chinchillidae > Chinchilla > Chinchilla lanigera. Next base: position 3,274,278 of record NW_004955429.1, on the reverse strand, counting down.
TGTAAGGAATCTGGAAGTTGTCACTCCATCCCAACAACCAGTGAATAACTGAGCAGAGAGATCAGCAATTCTGAGAGCCATCAGAAGAAGGTTACAGGGCAAACTACTGCTTGCAGATTTGATGTGACAAGCAAGCAGATACAAAGAATCACGACTTACTGGTGCAGAAATCCATGAGCAGAAACCTCTTCAATTCCATTACTGGGATTGAAAAGCCTGAACTATAAGTGATGAATTGCTACATTCTCAGCTTGGATCAGTCTGAGAATCAAACACAACAGAGGATGCCATTCGTAGACAGCCCCTCACACTTCTGCAATTTTTACTTCTGGGAGATCAATAAGGTTCTCACAGTGACTACCAGAGAAAAATCTCCTCATGTTTACATTGTGGGAGGGGAAAAGGAACCATTTCTTGATTATTCCAGATCATTCTGCTCTCCTTAACAAGACCTGTTCTAGTAGAACCTCATTAACCAAAACCTAAACTTTGGGGCTTTTTTTCAGTTTAAAGTATCTGAAGAAATGGAACTAGCCCAACTGTACCTCCCTCCAGCCATCCTGTCCCCTCAAGAGTGGTATGGGAATTAAAGAGGAGAGGACTTAGAAGCACTTATCAAGTTCACCGTTCAGAGACCTGACTCATAAAAAGGCTAAAATCTAATCATGGGACTATAGAATGTTTCTCTCACCCCCGTGCCCTACCACCACATTAGTAATGGCCAGTTTACCAGTGTTATTTTTATGTGATGTGTAAACAATAACAACACTAATAAAAACCCACTATAACACAATTTGAAGAAACAAGTATCAGAACCAGACTCAGGACCAGACATTTATAGTATTGAATGTAAATATGAAAAGATCTAAAACCAGTAATCTAAATTTCCACCTTAGGAAACTAGAGAAAGAAAAGCAAATACATTCCAAAGTATGCAGGGAAAAAAACATAATAGTGATAATTAATGTAGAAATCCATGACACTGAATACAAGAAGTGAAAGGAGAAAATAAAACCAAAAGCTAGCAATTAAAAAATGATCAATAAAATTAAGCCTCTAGCCAGGTTAAGAAACAAAGAGAAAAGACACAAATTACTAGTGTCAGAAATGAAAGAAGAACCATCACTACAGATGCCCTGGGTATTAAAGGACACTAGAAAAATATTATGAAGAATTTAATGTTCACAAATGTAGCAGCCTAGGTGAAAAGGATCGGTTCCTCAAAAGACACACTTTGGGGCTGGGGATTTAGCTCAGCGGCACAGCACCTGCCTGGCAAGCGCAA
>NW_004955429.1:3237451-3272297 GCF_000276665.1 Chinchilla lanigera | reverse complement strand
TTTTTCAGGTACTGGGAATCGAACTCACAACTTTGCTCTTGCCAGGCAGGTGCTGTGCCACTGAGCTAAATCCCCAGCCCCCACCCAATGTCTCTTCATTCTCTTTCCCCTGAAATTTTCTGCTGATCTTCAGAACCTTCATCTCCTTATTTTCAGCTTATTTATACCTCCTAAGATATCCAGGCCTCAATTTGCTGCTTCTTCTCAAGCTATAACCCTCACTGTCAACTTCTCAAAGGGAATTCTGGATTATGGAATCCTTTCTTATTTACATCCTAGCTACCACTAAATAACTCAGTAATAACTGAGTTAATAATAACTCAGTTAATAATAATAACTGAGTTAAAAATAACTCAGTTCAGAGTAAGATGCCCTACTTTTTATCCTGTCCAGCTGCCCTTTCAAAATTTCATCTATTCAGTTTTTCTATAATACCCTTTAACTTTATCTACTTTCTCTTTGAAGTTTTATCCTCTGGGACATTCAGGACATCTAAATTTTTCTTCCCATCTTTATCATTGTTACTAACCTCAGTTATCTCCACCTCAGCAGCCCTGTCACCTGCTCAGTGGATATGGAGAAGACAGAGATTTAGGAAACGTTAAGAATATTAAAACAACATAATTTAGTGGTGGAGTGAATGTAGGACGTAGAGAGAAGGAGCTGTCTTGATGTGTACTGTTCAGTGGATGATTGCATTGGTGAGACAGGAAATACGAGAGGAACTTCAGATTTGTGAGCAAGCACCTGCTTTGCTTTTGGACATTTAGAATTTGAAAGCATTTAAGGCATCTATATTTCTGCATCACCCTGACCTAGTTTCTTCAGCCTTCAACGTCATGGACTGTAGCACTCTACCTTCCAGGCTGGCCCTATAATCCCTGTCTCCGGAGCACATGTTCTGCAGTTGTGCATTTATAACCACTGTTCCTTCAGGTTTGACCACCCACCAGTCTTCACTCCACACACATACTCTTCATGAGTTACTAGAATCCTACTCCTCCTTAGACACCAGGATTAAATGCAAAACCTACTAGAAACCATACCCAGGTTATCAGGATGAAATTCCTTCCTGCTACTTCCTTTTTATGTTACTTCAATGTTGCCACTTATCATATTACTTCTTGTGTTGTTGTAAATACAGTTGTGTTTATGTCTTGGACTAGAATGAAACTCATGAACTAGAGGACTAGATCTTATACCATATGCAACATCTTCACAATACTTAAGTCAATATCTTAAGCATAGCAAAGTCTCAATAAATGGTGCCTAGGTTGAGCTGTACACTTAAATTTCTATTAAAATAACATTGATATGAGAAGGTTTTTAAGAAATTGCCCTTCTGAAATTTATAGCTATTACTTCCGTAAATTTAGATTCCTAACTATCAAAATTTGCTCTCCTTGCAATTCCGTTTAATACTTGGCATAAAGCTAAATCTGACAAGTTATTGTATGCACACTAATAAAGACAAAAGATGTCTAGAATAAGAAATCATGACTCATTAGCTATTCACTGATGTATAAAATTATGTATATAAACGTTTGGATGTTCTGTGAGAAATTAGGTGTACTCTAAGGAATATCATGCTAAGAAAGATTATTTAGAGATATTTTCTACTCAAACTTGAAGCATCATTTGTTTCAGGGAAATGTTGATATCGTATTAAAGTTATGATGAAGATTAAAGCTGCCAGTTGTCTTTTACATGCTCAGACCTAGGCACAGAAAGATGAGGAAAACTTGTTTTGTGTTCAGGAGTTCCTCGCAGTCTAACGAAATGATGTATAGTCCTAATTTAATGTGAGAATGTTCCTCTATTGTTGTGTTCTCTCTTGAATTTCCTGCAATGGCTCTACAGAGAATGAATTTGAGCCTCATTTTGAGAACAAGTAGAATTGTGCCACACATAGGAGGAAAATATTTCCAGGTAGAGAAAACAGAATGAGCAAATACAAAGCTTTTGAAGTCCTCAGCCTACTGGGGATGTTCTATGCAGAGATGATGGCAGAGATGTCAAAAGGGTTGAGCAGGACCAAGAAGGCAGTGAATTCCGTGCCAAAGGAATTTTAAGTTATGCTGCACAAGATGGAGAATTGTCTGGGGTTTTAATCATCATAGTGTCCAGATACTTTCTGGTCTTTAGCTGCCAAAGGTACTCATAAGAACAGGTAAAAAGTTTAAGGTCTTTCACTTCATTTAGGTAGATAATTTGACTTTTTCTCTATTTTCTTAAAAAGATTATATCAAAATTATTATACTTCTGTGGGGTCTCTTTGGAAATTAGGGGATGTGGATGCAACTGGTTCAGTTCATCAAATTCGGAAATGAACTGTGCAAATCTGTACCAAAGGTTGTGAGAGAATACGTGCACCTACACATTCGGTTAACATTTATTCAGGACTTAGAACTGTTGATCAAAAAATAAAGTCTGGGTTTAAATTTTTTTAATTATAGTAAAGGGCATAGTAATCCCTCTTGAAGTATACCCCTCATCATCCCATCATTCTTGCCACTTTCCGTAGCAGTTCTGGAAGTCTCCTTTCGTGAGTATCTTTATGTGGCATCATTAAAAATACAGGGAATGCTACTGCTGAGTGCCATCCACCAGAAAGGCAGGTTCATAAAAATACTGAAGTGTGTCCTCATCTACCTTTTTCATCAGATCTGGTGGTGAGTGACTTTGGGCTTTTCCCTAACATCAAAATGACCGGAGAAAGTAAGCATTTTCAATCAATTCAGGACATTGAAGTAGTCATGACAGTGCAGCTAAAGACAGTCACAAAAGAGAACTTCTAGAACTGCTTCAGAAAGTGGGGAGAATGATGAGATAACTGTGTTTGGAGTGAGGGGGAATGTTTTGAAGGAGATTTGATGGCAAGGTGTCTTTTACTGTAATACTTTTTAAAATTTAAATATCCATTGTATTTTTACCATGTTATAGTCTAAATAATCTGCTTATTCATGTGATAAAATTAGAAATAAAAGACAGTCTTTCAAATCTTGGAATGTGAGTTCTAGCAAAGGATTCAAATATTACTAAATTTTCTGCATAAATAAGTACACAATTATACATTCTTATAAATTATTATGGAGGAACCTAATTAAAAATAAAAATAGGAGTAAAACAAAATTTAAGAAATAGGAGTAAGACACTATTCCAAGTGTCATATTCAAGTCCTTCACTGGGTATGTGACTACCAAATATTTTTTCCCATGCATGCCTTCCCTTTTTATTTTCTTAACTGTAACTTTCACACAGTAAAGGGCCAAATTAATTTAGTGAAGCCCAGATCATCAGTGTTTTCTTTCATGGATGGATAATGGTGTTTGTGTTGCACCTAAAAACTCATTGTGAGACACAGGGGTATCTTTCTACCTTTCTTATCTTGTATGAGTTTTATAGTTTTGCATCTAGGTAAGTGATCCATTTTGAGTTAACAGTTGTGAAAGATGTAAAGACAATGTCTCATAAAGAGAAACCAGTAAACAAACAAATGATTGAAATGGCCTAACCAGGATCTTCATTCTGATAGATGTGTAGTGCTGAGAGGATTAAAAGAGGTAGTATTTGAGGCAGACTGTGAAAAGTTAAAGTTTCATCACCTAGATGGGGCAGAAGAGGAAATAAAGGCAAAGAGGCAAGTAGAGAAAGTACAGGAGCTACAGAAGGAACAGGGCCAAGTCCAAATAAAGTATAAAAATATTTTCTGATGCATACAGTGGAAATGCAGATGAGATACAGTGCTATAGAAGGCTTTGAGTGCCAGGATGAGAGTTTCCTTTGTCTGGTCAGTCAGCAGATATTTATGTTATACCTACTACATGCCAGGCCAGGCGTCGTGAGGGCTGAGGACACAGCAGTGGATGGTACTCATTCCCACCTCACAAAGTTTACGGTCTAATGAGAGGATGAGAGGGAGCAATATCTGAGAGGAGGGAGGAAGGGAGAGAGAGAGATAGAATAGATAAAAATAGAACAGGAAAAGGGCAGAGTGAGAAGTTCTGGATAGAAGCTGCTAATTAATTTACATGGGTTGCCCTAGAAAATGACTGTGATTAGTACAGTATTAAAAGAGGCCCTAGGAGGTGAGAGCAGACTTTACAGATATGGGGGGAAATGCATTCTAGTCAGAGGGAATAGCAAGTCCAAGTCTGTGAGTTAGAAGCGTGCTAAACCACAAGCTACAGCCAGGAAAGCAATGTGGATGAGAAGAATGGAGGAGGAGGGGTAATGGGAAGAGACAGCGTTAGAGAAATAGTGGGAGAAAGAGGGATGGGGGAAGATGCACAAGTCATATAGGGCCCTGTGAGCCACGCTGAGACTTTGGATATTGCTTTGAGTAACAGTGGGAAGACAGGAATTTTGACGAGACAAGTGACAAGGTGTGACTTGTTTACTAAGGGTCCCTCTGGCTCCAGTGAGGAAGGACTGTGGGAAGTAGGGAACCCTCTTAAGAGGCTGCTGCTGCAGTGACAGAATGAAATATGTTGGAGATGACAGTGGTAAGAAATGTCTAGTCCTGGATATGACGTGATGATTGGTGGGATCAGTACCTATATTGTGTAAAGAGTGTAGGGGGAAAAAAGAGCCGGGGATGCCTCTAAGATGTTTGTTCTGAATGGTCAGAAGAATTCAGTTTGTGATCCCCATGTGCTGAGGTGGGGATCATGCTGGATGGGCAGGTGTAGGACCCAGGTATTCAGCAGTGTGGTTTGGGGTGTGCTAAGTCTGCCTGTGAGTCTCTGAATGAAGGGTTGGATAAGCAGTTAGAGGCCTGCATCTAGAATCGTCGGTGCAGGGGGGATGTTTGAAGATATGAAAACAGGAAATGAATGTAGAAAAGATAATAGCTGAAAGGACTGAAGTTTGAGAGACCTCAGAATGTGCCAGAAAGATGAGGAAGAACCAGAAAAAAATATACTCAGATGGAGACGCCAGTAAAGCAAGAAGAGAATCCAGAGAAATGTGCAGGGAACCAAGATAAATGTGTTTAAGGAGGCACTGGCTAAATGCTGCTGGTAGGTTAAGTGAAGTGAGGACTGATATTGACCTGTAGCTTTAGCAACATGAAGGTCATTGGTGTCTTGAACAAAAGATCTTTCCATGGAATGTAGAGATACAAGCTCAAAGAAACTTAAGTATAGATGATGGTTGTGAAGATTTTTTTCCTCCTATAAAACAAAGAATTGGATCAATAAATGGAGGAGATTTGAAGGCAAGGGAAGGCAGTGTGCTTGTGAGGTGTGTGATGTACTAGCTCGGGTGAAAAACAATGCAGGAACAAGAGAAAGACCAGGGAGAATTGATGCCCAATGAGAGGGGATAGAAGCTCACAGGGGATCTGGTCTTAGGTAGGGAATGGGCTATTTACTGTGGTAATAGACTAGATTATCTTTTTTCTTTTTGCATGCTGGGATTAAACCCAGAGCCTTCCACATACTAGGCAAGAATTCCACCACTGAGCTATCTCCCTATCCCTAATAGATTTAATTTTCTAAGCCATTAGAAACCACAAAAGGTTTCTGAGGGAATGTTACGGTTCTTAATAATTCTTATGCTCTGTTTATTCCTCTTCCTTTATACCAATGGACAAATCCAGATGCTCGGAAATATGTCACAAAATAATCACTGACAATGTAATTCTCAAAGTGGACATCTGGAAAAGTTTAAACAACCCATTGTGTTTATCTTACCAACATCTCTAGCCTTCACATTACATGAAGATGTTTATGCTATTTTTGAAAATCGTTGACATGTTCTGCTTTGGAAATAAAGGTTCTAGTACCTGAAATCCATTTTTACATGCATGTAATCTTTTGAAAATTTAAGATTTGATTTATTTTGTATGTCCATTAGATTTTGCTGGATGATAATTTCTAAATTATCATACTTTGATCGCTAGTGGTCTAACACTGCCTCAAACAGTACTAGAAATCTAATAAATTCAAATCTTGCAGACTCACCACTTTTTAACACTTTAAAGCATACACAGAAATTCACACAAAGCTTTACATTTTTAGCAAATTTAGGGTATTTCTTGATAGAAATTATAGATCCTTTTGATTGCTCGTGGAGTAAGTTTCATATGTTGTGTTTCCCAATGCAAAAGAGAAAACAAACAGCAAAGGCAAAATATATTGGGATATTTTCTGGTAGCCTGTGACTGCATTTAGAAAACAGCATTACAGAGTTTTTCAGTCCCTCCCACACGTACGTAAAACTTACTTCTACTCTGACTGGTAATAGTCGCTTAACTCAGAAATGGTTTTCCCCCACAGGCATGAACGTATTCATACCAAGAAAGGTAACTTAAACAGACCTTTAATTTCCATTCCAAAGGATGTAGATGATTTAGCAACCTTAGACATTTTGGATGAGGTAAGAATTGAATTTAATTAAACATCGACATTCTAGAGTCTCTAAATTTATAGAAATGATATGGACAAGGAATTCTTTGATTAACAGTTGTCTCATTTTTTTCCCTCAACTTTCTGATTAGGTCTTCTACCTTCAGTTTTAATAATAAAACTCAAATTTCTAGATCTTTCTAGCTTAGTGCCATTTTTTTAATGCTTAAATGACAAAGGTGTGAAATCTCCTAAGCAGGGGTTGTTGAGTTACAGATCTTTTTTCTCCTCAGTTATTTCTGAGAGCCGGGTGTGATGGTGCACACCCGTAATCAGGAGGTTGAGGCAGGAGGGTCGTTGCTATTTCTAGACCAGCCTGGGTTACAAAGTCCCCTCATAGCCATCCTGACTGCACAGCGAGACCCTGCCTCAAAAAGACAAGAAAAAGATGGTGCAGTTGTTTCTGAGAGTCTCAAACATATGACTTACTGTGTTTAAAAAAGCCTGCCTCCTAAACTGCCACACGGCATCCTCCCTCTTCTCTCCCGCTTTGAGTGGCAGAACCCAGAATCCACCATGATAACCTAAGAACCTTTCTGTTCCCAGGCCCATTCCTGGGTCCCTCCATGGGACCACAAACCCCCAAAAAACTAACTGTAGTTAATATGCTCACATTTTTAAAGCACTGAATTCTGCTTGAAACATTTTTTCCAATTACTTTAGGAATGTTTTAGGAATCTTTTTTGTGAAGGTAAAAAATTCCATGCCAGTAAGTTGTAATCTCCGCATCCTTTCCCCTCATCCTCACTTTATTCCAGATAATCAGATCATTAGAGAAAATAAATGGCCTTTTTTTTTTTTTTTTTCAGTAAAAGCTGAGGCTTCTACCTAGTTAACATGCTTTTGTTTTTTCAATATTTTATTAATATGCCTAAATATTTTGCTGAGAAATACAACAAATCAAGAGACATGTGCTGACCGGAAGTAATCTGCTGTGGTTTTTGGACCGAGAATATTCACCACAGCCCCAAGGGCTAGGTGATTGGTTGCCAGCCTGTGGTGCTATTGGGAGGTGGTGGAACCCTTAAGAGCTGGGGCAGGTCCTTAGGAGCGTGTCCTCAGAGGGCTGTGGGGCCTAGGTGGTTTCCTCTCTTGTGCCTGCCAGCCACAAAAATGAGCAGTCTTGGTCTCTCCCTGAGCTCCCACCATCATGTTCTGCCTCCCCACAATTCCCAGCACAGTGAGGCCACCACTTCACGGGACAAACCACTTTTCTTTATTACTTGATAGATCTCCGGTATTTCTTCCAATAATGAAAAGCTAACACATAGTCATTTGGGAAGTTTGAGATAGACAACTCAAGCCTTTCTCAAAATAATCTCTCTCGGGAACATCCAATGTATTAAGATCGAACAGTGTTGCTGGCACCTTTCTTAAACCTTATATATGGAATTTTGCGATGATGTGAATTCTTAGGCTTGTGAGTTAGAAAGGTTTCACTAACCACATTGTTACCAATTATTTTAATATATTAAATACTGGGCTTCTTTATCTCTATTGCCTATGTTTTATATTTTTGTTTCCTTTTTACCATATGATCTCTTGTTCCTGTCATGTGTCATGTTCTATAAATGATAATTTCTGACAGTATTTTAAATTGACTCATGTGATTATCATTTATCAACTATGAAAGTTATTTCTCTGAATTTTTCCTTCTGCCTCATATAGCCAATGTCTGAGAGAACTAGGACATTCCACAAAGCCATTAAATAACCTCTATTTGAAATATAATCATGTTCACTGTATCTTTCTTTCTCCTTTCAAAATTCTTTTTATTTTATCTACTTATCTACTTTTATTTTAGCTACTTATTTTATCTACTTTTATGTACTTTTTATTTTATCTACTTCAATCTACTTAATTTACTTACTTCCTTGAATTCAATATAATATATTGCATATAATATAATATCAAACATAATATTTCCTTTAGAAAATGAAGTTAATACTGATGTTCCCATTTGGTTCTCAAAGCCAGAGAAAAATACCAGTCAGTAAAGCAGGTACTTGTAGATCTGATGTTAATATGCCTGTTTCTAACCCATGGTCTAGATTCTAGGTGTTTTATTCGTTACTATGTTCCTATTAAGTTGTAGTTGCCCACAGTGATTTTTAAGAGAGAGAAATTTTTATTTTACTGCAGAATACAGTCTCAGAGCAGCTTGAGAAGTGTTATTCCAGAGATCAGATCTATATCTATGTGGGAGATATACTCATTGCTCTTAACCCTTTTCAGAGTCTGGGTCTATATTCCACAAAGGTATGTGATATGGCTTGCATTCTTTTACTATGTACAAATAATTATACTTCTCAGATGATTGATATAAATGGATGTGAAGAAAACTTTCATCTGGCACTTTCAAGGAAAGCAATTATATAATTACTGCTAAAATGTAAATATAGAAAAAATAGATGAAGTCAATCTAGATGCAGTTTCTAGTCTTCCTTTTTCCAATATATGTGTCAGGATGTTAATTATATCCAGTTACTAGTGACAACTTGACCTACATAATATATCACTAAACAGATGCTCTGAAAGTATATACTTAATATTTGCCTTTGAACCAAGTATTTGAGATTCAAAAATAGAACTACAATATATACATGTATATGTAAGTATATGTATAAAATATATACTTACTAGTTGTAAAACTTGTGAGTTTAAAAATTCACTGTAGCATGTTGATTGGCTTCATTACTACCACACAGTGTGTATTTTATATATAATATATAATTATCAAGTATTCAACCTCTAATAGTTTAAATATAAAATTAAACTAGACTGTTTTGGGGGATTTACTATACTGTATGACCTGTACAACTCAAGTGAGACAATGTAGATTAAATGAAGTAAGAGGGAAAAAAATAGTGCTTGCACATTAGACATTTCATCTGAAGAGTAGTCCACAGCATGATACTTGATTGTTGTATTTATAAAATATTTCTGTTTAATCAAGTTATAGTATTTTGAATTTTTAATTTCTGCTTTGGAAGTAGCATGCAAAATATTTTAAATATACTTCCAGTGAAGTATATTTTCTTTCACATCATACCATATTCATGGGCTGGGTTTTGTTTTGTTTTGTTTTGTTTTGTTATTGTTGATGTTGTTGTTGTTGTAGTTTTGGAGACAGGGTCTCACTATGTAGCCCAAGCTGGCCTCGAACTCAGAGCGATCCCCCTGCCTCAGCCTCCTGAGTGCTGGGATTATATGTGTGCCCTACCACGCCTGGCTTCCTGGGCTGTTTTATGTCAGGCTTTTCTTTTACATAATTATTTATGATTTGTGCATGTACATATGTATGCATGATTTATGATTTGTGCATGTACATATGTATGTATGTAATGATATTCTGTTGCCATGAAATGGTATTTTTATTTATATTTTGCTTTTAAAATTAGAACTATATCTGTCAATAATCCATGGTTTAAAGAAAAAAAGAAATAAAATTTTAAAACCCTACAAAACATATTCTTTTCAACCTTTAGCACTCCAGACTATATATTGGAGCAAAGAGAACTGCCAACCCTCCTCACATTTTTGCAATGGCTGATTTAGGATATCAGTCTATGGTCACATATAATTCAGACCAGGTAAGGCAAGTCCTGTCATACTCTCTGAAACCCCCTCTTGCTTTCTTTTATGTCAGGTGAATTTTGTGAGATTGAAGTCCTCTCACAGGTTCCTTTTCTTCCTGTGCAGTGCATCGTTATTTCTGGAGAAAGTGGTGCCGGAAAAACGGAAAGTGCTCATCTTTTAGTTCAGCAGCTAACAGTGCTTGGAAAGGTAGAATTTACTTTTTCTCTATCCTAACGAAAAATGTTTATTATATTTTAAAACTTCATGTAACAGATGATTTTCTGTCCTGTTCACTAGTTCCCAGATTGAGTAATGCATGGGAATTAAAATAGATAATTATATTTGCAGCTAAAAATATAACAATATTAAAGCATATATTGTGTTTTGAAAATGTTGCAGGTTTTTCATTCTTATTAGGTACATTAGCCACTTTGCCATTGCTGGGACAAAACACTCAATACCTGTAATGTAAAGAAAGGGGTGCTTTTGGCTCAGTTTCAGTGGGTTCAGTCCATGGTTGTCTGAGTCCAGGCAGAAACAGCATAGTGGAAGGGCAGGGTGGAGGAAGCTGCTCACCCCTTGGTAATCAAGAAGCAGAGCGAGGGGCTGGGGATTTAGCTCAGCGGCAAAAGCGCCTGCCTGGCAAGCGCAAGGTCGTGAGTTCGGTTCCCGGTACCGGAGAAAAACCAAAAAAAAAAAAAAAAGAAGCAGAGCGAGAACCTAGGAGTTGGGGACAAGAAGACACTCTTCTAGGTCCTGTGTCTAGTGACCAACATCCAACCAGGCCTCCCTACTAACAACCTGGTGAGCTATGAACTCATCAGTTAGCTTGTATACTGATGCATAGAGATCCCCCATGACCCAATCACCTATCAAAAGCTACACCTCTAAGCACGTGAGATTTTTTGGGAGGACGTAACATTAAGCAAGTCTGTATAGAGACGATTGTATGTCTTGTTAGCCCCAATGCATTTGTTGAATGCTTTCTATATTTTCTCTCCTCTTGCTGCTATAAGACAAAAATAGTTATTACACAAAAAACCAACTGCTTATATATCATATATATATTAGCAATGATTGATTACAAATTAAAATTTAAAAGTACCATTTATAATAGCACTAAAAATATAAAATATGTAGACCTAAATTTTATATGTGTAGGATGTGTATGCTAAAAAAGAAAAAAATCATAAAAGAAATCTAAGACGAACTAAATAATTATAGATACATAACATGTTTATTGATTAAATCAGTAAATGTTATTGAGGTCATTCCTTCACAAATTGACCTGCAGGTTCAGTGTAATTACAATAAAAATCTCAGGAAGATATTTTTGGTGAAACTCAACACACTGAAGATATATGGAAAGGCAAAGAAAATATATGGAAAGGCAAAGTTTTGAAAACAACAAAGTTGGAAAATAATCACTCTCCCTGATGTCCAGACTTGCTAAAATAAACAATAGTGAAGACGTATGTTATTAAAGGAAGGATGACATATAGATTAATGGAATAAAATAAAAAGCCAGCACATATTATTTATTTTTGATAAAGGCACATGGTCAACTGATGAGGAATGATAGTCTTCTAAACAAATGATGCTGGAATAATTGCATATGCCCAGCACCCCTCCCCCACAATAAACTTTAATCTAGACCTCACACAGTATAAAAATTTAACTCAAAATGGATCACAAGTCTACATGTAAAATCTAAAACTATAAAAGTTAAAGAAAAGATCATAGGAAAAATTATTTTGATCTTCAATTATCAGCTAATAAATTCTCAGATATAATAGAATACATAATTCATACAAGGACAAATTGAATTTTTACCCAGATTAAGATCTATTCTCTGAAGATGCTGCTAAGAAAATGAAAACACAAACCACATATATCCAAAAGGAAAATATTTGCAAGTCACATAACTAATAAGTTAATGCTTACAATTTCTTATGTTCTGATTGATTTTCATGCTTGTGTCTGGTGATCTGAGCAACTGATTCAAAGGTAACAATATGCAATGGAATTACAGTGGTGAACTCCTACCATCTTATCTAGTGATACTGTTTTATCTCTAATGTTTTATTGAAGAATTATTTTCTTACTCCCTATAATGGTTTGAGCAATCTTTCATTCTTACATCTGGTAATCTGAGCAATGTAGTTGAGGATAGTGACATGTAATGTAACAACCACTGTTGATTCATATTATTTTGTCTTCAGACCCTGTATCACTTTGAATGTTCTTGCTCTGATTTGTTTATGTTCATGATACTGGTATGCTGCTACTGTTCTATTTTGTTTGTTTGTTTGTTTCTCATGTACTAGTCTCTTTTAAAAAAAAAAAAAGGTAATTGAACATTGTGGGGAAAAAAAGCTATATCTAGTTATTTAGGCTATATGAAAAATCTTTTAAAATTCAATATTAAGAAATCAAAAGACAAAAATAGAGGAAAGATTTGGACAGCCACTTCTCCAAAGATGATATATAAATGAGAGAGAAATAGAAAGTTCTTAAACAGCAGTAGCCATTTGAGAAATTCAAATGAAAACTACAACTAAAGACCCATTATATTAGCTAAAAATTGTTTTAAAGACCTGACAATAAGTGCTCATAAGGATGGAACGCAGCAGGCTCTCTCATATATGTCACTAGTAAGATTAAAAAATGGTACAACCACTTTAGAAAATAGTTTGATTTTTTTATAAAGCTGAACTACAGTCATCCTATCACCCAAGAGTCCTACTCCTGTTTATTCAGAAGAAATAAAAACACATGCTCATACAGAACCCTATAGACAAATATTTATAGTGATTTTAATTAATAAGCTCCAGAAAATGGAAACAACCAAATTAAAGAATAGATAAGCAAACTGTAGTACATCCGTAAAGTTCAATATTACTCAGTAATAAAAGGGAACAAACAAAAATACAAGCAGTGAATCTCATTACATGAATCTCAAATGCATTATACTAAGTCAAAGATGGCAGGTTGAAAAGACCAATGTACCATATAATTCAATTTATATGCCATTCTTGTAAAGTTAAAACTACAGGGACACAAATGGATGAGTATCAGGAGCTGGAAGTAGAGGGAGAGTTGACTATAGATGATCAAAAGATAATTTTGAAGGGTAAAGAAATTGCACTGGAGACTAAGTGATTGTATATGTTAATAAAGACTTTCAGCTGTATACTATAAAGAGTGAATCTTCCTGTATATAAATTATACATTAATTTTTAGGAGAAGTTGAAAATAAGAAACCTTGATTTTCCACTAAAGCCCCTAAAATGAGAGAAAACAAGAATTATATTTTCTCATGACACTAGCAACTAAAAAAACTGTATACAACTTAATCTTATGAAAATATTATTGTGATCTACACAGTTACAATTAGACCCATGACAAAATTTTGCCAACACTGTGACTACATGAATTTTACATGGGGTGCAGGTGAGATCTAATCTCTATAAAAAGAGAAGCCTGCACAGTTCAAATCAACCCTGCAGTTGAGCCTAATTTGTATTCAAAATGATAAGTAGAAAGAATTTCATGTTCCTATTAAAAAGCAGTTGACTAGTTTAATATTTTTTATCAGGTATGTTGATATGGAGTAAAAATATGCTCTGTTCAGTGTATTAATGACCTCTGCTCTCAGGACCTATGGTCCTTGTGACTGAAAGAGCTAGTGGAGATCAGAAAGAAGCTGCAACCTTGGGGCCTCATCTTAATCCCGCCCCATACCCTTACCCGTCAGCCCCACTTTCCTTGTGTCTAGGATACATACTCTAAAAGGTTTTAAGGACAGTGAAATAAGGTGAAATACAAGCAGGCTGCTAGTGAGGCACAGCACACTGCCCTGGTGTGCAGTTGCTGAGCACCTGAATTAATCTCCTCAAGGGCCATAAGCAAAGGCTCTGCTCTGCTGTCTTGATTTGTGGGCAGATAGAGGTTCTCATCAATAATGAATTAAATTGGTGTGTATATTGTTTTGTAGATGTCACCAAACTTGTGAACTTGCCTCTTCATCTTGTCCTAGATCTAAAAATGTAATTCAATTGTGTGTACCCATACGGAGAACCCTTCTCTTATCAGGTCTTATCTTGTTTTCACTTATCTCCTTGATGAAAGATTTGCCCTATGCAAAACTTGGATGTCTGGTAGAACTTAACTTTGGAATATGTGTCCCTCCAATCTTTATTATTTAATACAGGTTAATGATGATGTTATTCTACCTTTTGCACGGCTGCAAGACCAGTACAAAACATTTTTTAATAAAAATTGTGTTAAAATGTATGTGACTAGTACATTTTACTAATGTATTTTTATTAGTACATGTTCGCAGTACACAATGATTTCATTTACTGTGAGGAGTTTGTATGTGTACATAGCACATCTTAATTATTTGCCCCTTCCTCTCCCACCGCTCCTTTCTCCCTCCAACTCTTAACCCCCTTCCCACTTGAAATAGCTCCATTTCCATTATTTTCTTTGATTCTCTTTTTAAAATTTTTCCATTCCTTCCCTCACTGCTCTATCTCTTGTTCTCCTCCCCATTTGAAAAAATCTCTTTATTATTATCAATCTTTTATTTTGCTCTTTACTTATGGTTGAGGTTTCTCATGTAGGAGAAAGCATGTAATATTTAAACTTATGTGTCTGATTTATTTCATTTAATATATGGTCTCAAGAGGCATCCATTTACCTATACATGCCTCAAGCCTATCCTTCTTTATGGCAGGGTAGAACTCCACTGCAACACAAAGCATTTTTAAACAGCCAAGTTTGTACTGATATTCACTACTGTCCTTTTTCACCCCTCCTTGCCTCTTTTAGAATACTCCCAACGTCCTCACCCAGCCTTAAAACTTCACTGTGACTGCTCCTTTGGGCCCCTCGAATTCTGGTGTAGTCTGTTTCCCAGAACTAGGTACTGCTCTGCTTCCTCATCTTACAAAACGTCTATTTCTTTAACATACCTGACTTCCTTGAGGTATTAAGGTATAACACTGATCATAATCTCCTTGTGCTAATTTCTGCCAAGATGTAAGTGACTGATACCTCCTAAACTGTGTAAAGGGGTAGTGACGTGGACATATCTTTCTAAAAGTGGATTGCTATGAGTCCAAATAAATTTCTCCTTGGTGAGATTTTAGGCAAAATGGCAAAAAAGAAAAATAACACTTGTTTGAGAGTCAAAGTTTAAGGGAAAGAGTAAGATAAAATAGCAGGACAGCAAGGCGGGCTGCTGGCCTTGGTTAGCATTCCACTCTCCCCTTTGAATTTCTTCACTGCTCTTATAGTTCACAGTTTGCTGTGCTCCACTCAGAATTCACAGATCATCTTTACTCTTAGTCTCAGGGTCAACAGCTGCGGTGGAAGCAAGGGAAGTGATTCTGGCTTTGGGGGAGGTTTGGATGGGGCCAGATTGGGCAAGTGGAAATAATAACAAAGCGAAAGGTGCATCCCAGAATGCACAGATTGTTTATAATTTTTGTCTGTAAATCATGCCCTAACCAGGACTGTACTTACAAAGAAAATATAAATTATCTCTTTGTCCTATTTTTAAGAAATTAGGTGAGTGAATACATAGATAGGTGGGGGAACATAGTCCAAGTTGTAACATCTGGTAATCTATCCAGAAGATGTTCTCATGTCTGTGTCTACATAAAGTGCTTATAAAGAAGTGACAACTTACTATAGACAAAATTTCTTACCTTTTTTATATCTTGACATCATCTTCCTAGGCTAATAACAGAACCCTACAAGAGAAGATTTTACAAGTGAACAATTTGGTAGAAGCATTTGGCAATGCTTGCACTATTATAAATGACAATTCCAGCCGATTTGGAAAATACTTAGAAATGAAATTTACCTCTTCTGGAGCTGTAGCGGGTGCACAAATCTCTGAATATCTTCTGGAGAAATCTCGGGTTGTCCACCAAGCTGTGTAAGTGCACGTTCTGTTATCCCCTGTTTTCTGGGAAATATCAGCAAAGAGTACTTCCATCTTAGTAGGAAGAGGTCTTTCTCATTTAACAAAATGTTGTTAATAACTTAATTCATACTTCATACTTGGCACTTAGTACTGGAAGCAAAGAGGCCCCTCACCATTGTCTTACTCTCACACATGTTTTACTGAGTAGTAAAATGAACAAATAACCCAAAATTATGCTGCCAGACAAAAAACTAACAGAGGTACTAACACAGTAAATAAGAACAAGCCCTGAAATAGGAAAGGATATATTTCTCCACGTGAAATCAATGTGAAATTTAATTAGAAATAACTGAGTCTGTTTTTCTTTTTAAGCATGCTGTATATAAACAGAGCTTTGTATTAATTCCATTCTTCATATATTTACAAGGCAGGGACCAAGTGAGAGATTCAGGAATGGGCTCTGTTGTATTACTGGCTGATTTAAACTGCCATTGCATTCTATATTGTTTTCATATTGGATTAAGTTCCTTAAATGTCTTAAGCACTTCACCCCTGAGGCGGAACACCTGACATCTGCAAGTGAAGGAGAGGTTTATTCAGGCTCACAGTTATGGTCCTCGGTCAACTGGCTCCAAGGCAGAAACAAGATGACAGAGGGACATATAGTGGAAGAAAGCTCCTTACATCATGGTGGTCAGGAAGTAGATACAGAGAGACAGGAGGAGGGTAGCAGGGAGATACACTCATTCTGGTCATGCCCAGTAAACCACCTCCCCTGGTCAGGCACATTCACCTATGGAGTCATCAGTGAATTAATCCCCTGTATAGCACCCCATGATCCAATCACCCTTCCAAAGCCCCACCACCTAGTGTTTAAGAGTTCATGGGATATTTTAGATCTACACTATAACAGGTAGCTTGCAGCTGAGTGACAATTCTCCTCTTTTATATAATGACTCCAAAGCATCTTTAATTATTCTTATGAGGAAACTAGTTACACTTTTGATTTGTACCCCAGTGGTTATATTATTTTTGAGCATGGCAAATTAGAATTTTCCATTTTTTCACATTGGTTTCTTTATCATAGTAAAATTTCATGTTAAATTCACAAGAAGATAAGCTATTGTTATATATTAGTATATTATTACTTAATACAAGTGCCTTCAAATCTGCTAACATTTAATTTATGAGTAAATAGTGAATATGGGGCTGGGAGTGTCCTTCATTGGTAAAGTATGTGAATAGCATCCACAAGGCCCCACGTTCAATCCCCAGCTCAAAACAAACAATATCATGACTGCAAATTGCCTGGATTCCAGCTCTTGAGCACAGCACCGTGTGGATAGTTACCATTCAGCCTTCAAATAAAAGTACGTAAGAAATCAGTATTAGGCAAGTAGGGTTTTGACATATGGCTTCAGGATTCATTAGTTTCCTTTGGGTAAGATACTTCAACTTTAAAGACCTGTACAGGGTCTTAACTCTGCAGCTTACAATATGTATGTGATTTGTAGCAGTTTACTTAACTTCACTACACCTCAATTTTTTATCTTAAAATGGAAAAAGTATTAATACTTACCTACCAATATGGTAATACCTGTAGTACAGTATTTAACACAATGAATAGCAGATTCCGTTAAGCTTAAGCCATTAGTAGGAGCAGTGTTGATAGTTGTGAAGATTAGAAATGACATCTGGCATGACACAGACCTGGAACACTGAAGATGTTTAGTAAATGACAACCATATTTATTGTGTGTGCCCAGTGCCCAGAGCATGGGTAACACTCAGTGCCTTTGCCACCCATACCTAGACAGACCTTGGAGTCTTATGCAGACATGGAGGCTTAAACTGGCTCTCCCAGCTGTCTCTTCTACTCTTCTCATAACTGTGTGAGCCCCTCCTTCAGGCCTTTGGGAGAGAACTCCTTAGGAGTGACCTACTGATGTTTAGGTGGAGTCACCAGGCTTCGCAATATGCAGGGGCGTCATGCACGGTGTGTGGCATGGAGTGAGGTAGCATGTGTCAGGTGCCCTTTGCAGTTATACACTGAGGCCATAGAAATAAACTCTTCATGATTATTGAAAAATTGCAGGGCACGGCCTAAGAAAGACCACAATTAAGATTATACTTATGGCATGCTCTGAATTAAGTAAGCTTTTTTCCTAAGACGGACTAAGAAGTTGTTTTAGCTTTATTACCCTGTTTACTGGAGAAAAGCTGTCCAACTCCCAAACTGACAATAAGATTAAAATACAAATCAAATATTATTTGAGCCTAGCAACCTAGCAGTTGTCAATAAAACAAAATTTTCACTTTTCTATTTTTCTTTCACTTAATATGAATCACATTTTATATGCCAGAGGAGCTTTTTATGACCTTTGAAAAGGAAAATACCAAAGATATAGTAGACATATTATTATAGGTATTTCTAACTATAAATTCAAATAGACTGTATCAATCAGTTATTATAAAGGAAGATCTAGTTCAAAGGTTTGAAGTGAAAAACCTATTTGCAAATGTAGAACGGACATCAAAGAATAAAGAGCAAATGGTGAGATTCCCATGGGCTAACAAGGGTGGGAAATAATGTGGGAGAAAGCACACCACAGGGCCTGCAGCTACAGGGCAGGAGCTGCCCTAGGGCTGTTCCCTTAGAGGAAACCAGCCGTGGCATGGGGACAGTATGGGGATGGGCACTCTCACGCTGTCCTCTCCCCACACAAGTATCCTCTCTGTGCTTCCTGTTGGCTGGAACCAGTGGAAGCCAGAGAAGGGAGCTGCAGTACTGCAGTCTCAGAGGTCAGTCTTTGGGGGTCCCAGAGCACAACAGAGAAGAATGCATGGGGAGGAAGAAAGAACCAGATCAGACACATTTTAAAAACTGAACTTACAGGGGCTGGGGATTTAGCTCAGCAGCACAGCGCATGCCTGGCAAGTGCAACGTCGTGAGTTCGATTCCCGGTACCAGAAAAAAAAAAAAAAAAACCAAAAGAAAAAAAGTGAACTTACACATTCTTTTAAGAGAACTGGCTCTTTTCTTTCTCCTCTGCCATGTCATCACACCCTAGTCTCTGATTACATTTATTGTTTAACTGTCTCACGATGACACTCTTGGAAACTTGTGACTTGAGTCCTGTTCTAAGTATAGATGGTTTTAAAGATGAGCACAGAGGCTACCTAAATTCAAGGAGAAATGAGCATATGAAGATCTTGCTGGGTAATTCTCATAAAATAAATTACAGCTGTTTCTGCTCCTGTCCTTCCCATTATGACGGTGTAGTTCAGCAAGCACTGATTGCTTTCCTCTCCCTCACCAGCCCTTTACTGGACTCCTGAGGAGTTATAAACCTAGTGGCAGCATGGTGCTGCCTGCAGTGGAAGGAGGGAAAACATATTTATGGAGCATGTGCTCCATGTCAGGCACTGTGCAAAGCACCTTACAGCCTTTAGGTCTTATAATTCTTGCAGTCAGAGGGCGGGGTTATTGTCTCTTTTATCCATGGTGAAAGAGATTGAGAGAATTTTAGTAAGTTGCCTAATGTCAAAAAGCTAGGAAGTCACTGAGTAGGAGCTTGAACCCTTGTCTGTCTGAGTTTGAAGCCCAGCTTTTATTCATTTGTTCATTCATCTATCCATTTGGCAAATGTTTATCGAGTGTCCACTAGATCTGTGTGGATCCTTGTGGTTTCCTAAGGGCAGTGTATACTTACTTACCGGTCATTCCTTGATCTCCAGTCTCTCAGGAGAGTAGGGAATGAGTTCAGCTGCTACGAGTGAGGAGCAGGTAGGTGGCAAGGAGGGCTATTGAGGAGACTGGCTGTCTAGGAGGAAGGAAGTATAGTTGAAAAAAAACTAAAAGCATTGTTTTATGAACACCCTGTGGGATCTCAAGAAGGCACAGCTTCATTACTAACTTTCCATGCTTTCTTGCACCACTCTGTCAAGAATTCAAAGGTAGGTGAAGCCACACCCTTCTGAGGACTTTGCCCCCGGATTTAGAGGCTGTGGTGCATAGGTCATCCTCAGGGTCCTACACAGATGAACACTGTGAGTCTACCCTCAGGCTATTCCTGCAAGTCTCCAAAGAAGTGGTAGAGGATTCACAAGTAGAAGTGGAGCCAGAGTCAAAGAAACACGATTGGGAAGAGTGCTAAGACCCTCAGTTTCTCCCCAGACACTTCTGACATGGTAACCCCTGGTCACACTGTGTGTGAGATGCTGTGTGGCTCCTATCTTCTTAAGAGCAGCTTGGAAGTGGTTTGGGCAGGACATGAGATGAGTAATCTTGGAGGTGGCTTCTTTTCCATTGCTGTAACCTTCTGATTGTTGTTTTTTTTTAATGAAGGTCAGTTTATTTCCAATAGTATCTCCAGGTCTTGTCAAATTATAATTCTTGGTAAATGTAAACTGATAATTAAAGAGAAATCCACTGATTTTGTGTGTTTACACTCATGAGTCACTTCAGTAATTGCACATTGCATCACTTAAGAGTTAAAGATGTGATTCATGGAGCAATCAATGTGATTTCATTGGAACAAAGCAAACTAAATTATACGCTGTGCTAATCTTAGAGAAACTTCATTATTTTGTGATGAGAAAAGACGAGACCCAAACTAAACTTTTAGTTTTGTTCTAACTTTGCCCATGAATGGTGTGAGCATTTGTTGAAATCTCACTAGTGATTGCCTGGGGATTTGGGGATGCAAATCTTCTTTTTCTTTATTTTAAAGATAAAAGAACAAAAACATATTAACAAACACATACATTTACAAAATAACACAAAACAATACAAGTAAAACAGAATTTCAGGCAAGGTGATAGGAAATTAACAATGGTTGTTGTATTACATATTGATATCTTCAAGTTGGATATTCAGATAAACAAATGTAGACGTGTAATATTGATCAAATGGTTAAACATTAACTGTTCCTTTCAATAGAGCAATAAAAGTCAGTAGTACAACTATGTTAGCTGTCCTGTGTATACATATATACATATTTCCCCTTCTTTTCTCTTTTCTCTCATTCCATTTGTTCTCTCCTTTTGAGCAGTTTCCTTTTGTTTCACAATATCTGTTGTACCTCCTAGATTTTATTCACTCTTTCAGGTTCTTAAACTAGTGAGACAATACAGTGTTACAGTATACATGCGAGTCTGATTTATTTCACTTACGAGTATGTTCTCTAGTTGTGTCCATGTACCTATAAAAGCCTCAAGTTTATCTTTCTTTACAGCTGAGTAATATTCCAGTATATAAAAATACCACACCTTTTTTATTTATTCTTCAATTGCAAATCTGACCTATTCTAAGGAAGGATGTGCCTGCTGTTGGCATGCCCATGGACTACCCCTTCCTGAAACCATCTCTTATTTTCTCCATGAGCAGATTCTCCTAATTCTTCTCCCAGCACACTGGGACGTTTTCTCCTCTGGCTTAGGCTCATCTGTTCATTTCTAAAATGTGTATTTACCAAGATTTGTTCTAGACATTTTCCTCTTTTCTCCCTTTACTTTTTCACTTTGCAAGTTCTTCCTACATCATAACCTCAACAGATAGCTCTGTATAATTGACACCCAAAAGATACACTTCTTTCTCTCTCCTAAGTTCACATTTCCCATCTACTGAAATGTCCTGCTGCTCTCAGATTCAGTTGAATTCATCCCCAAACCTGTGTCTTTTCATAGTTCCTCTCTTTTTGAGCTGTCCTCCTATGGCTGTGGAAAATCTAAGTCTCTTCATTATCTGGGCCTAAATACCTGTGAAGTTGTATTGACTTCAACTCTGTGATCATTTTCTCCTTTCCTCTGCTTTCTCTACCTCTGAGACTATGTCACCTCAAGCTTGTTCCTCTGATCTGACATTTGAAAAACTTAGATTTCATGGGCATCTAAACATTTTTTCAGGCTTAGTGATATTATGTTCTCCCAAGGGAAAATCTCACCCAAAATATGTACTAATCAATACTAATTACTTTTCTCTTTCAGATACTAACATGGAAGAGTAGAGATCTGCATTTTTCACTTTACTAAGTTCTGCTCTTTCACATTAAGTGTTTTTACTTGTTAACTGTCAGGAAAGACCAAATGGGGTATCTAAAATAATTATTGGCACAGCACCAATATCAAACCTTTAATCACATTATTTTAAACCTACATTAATAGTGTGTAAGAGTCCTGAATGAGCAGATGTGAAAGTTCTTCTTGTAACAATTTTTGACAGAATATTGGGCTAAAACTAAAGATTGCAAAATAGTAAACCAACAGATATTCCAAAACTCCAAGTATCCATTATTGCATCATTGAAAAAGTAAATATATATGGATATGTTTAAATAACCACTGAAGAAAGCTTTTGTATATTGTAAGAATAAATAGCTTCTGAAGAAAGTAAAGGTAAAATTTCTACCTCTCTTAAGATTATTGTGCATAATATGCAGGGGGAGAAGATCTAGGCAAGTTTTAAAGTCCCTTATAATCTTTTAAGAAAAATAGTATAAAATTATGCATACCATAAAGTATTCTTTTTTCTGTTTCATAATTTCATGTGGAAAAGCTTCAAAAGTCTTCCTTGGAATACAAAATATTGACTTAATAACAGTAACTCTTTTTTGAAAATATTTAATTGTCCCCAGTATCACTATCACTGATACAGGCTGTGAAGGAAGTGAGGGAAGGGAACAAGAGGGGTGACAAGCTGCCCTGGAATTTCCATGTTGAGGGTGCAGAAGGAAGGGAACCCCAAGAACAGCTGAGGCCACTGTCAAGGGGGCAGGGAGGCTAGCACCCGCAGTGGCAACATAGGATCTCATGACTCAGCCCCTGTGGTCATATCTAGAATTCAGGATGAGTACAGGTTTCCTCCTAATTAAAAGAAAGGCAACAATAGAAAGAAATGAAGACATCAAAGCTATAGAGTTCAAGGCATTATAATTAGTTTAATTCCAAAACACTGTACCCCACTTCCAGGCCCAACAGCAGCCTGGTGATAATGGCAGGAGTAGACACATGAGGATTTAGACCACCCGAAAACCAGAGGAGGGCCCGTGGGAAGCAGAGAAAGAGAATGCCACCACAGAGATGCAGACCCCTGGGCCTCCCAGATGGCCACCAGGGTTAGGCAGAGGGAAAGTGAAGCAGAGCAGAAGGGATGATGATGACCGAGCAGCTCTGAAGCAGGAGGATCTGCTGCTCTATTTCAGCAGAGAACCTGCATACGCGATCTGTCCTGGGAACCCATCAGACAGAAAGGAAGATAGGAGGGAAGGCAGACACAGAGTCAGTGAGATATTAGAGACTCACCTCACTGTGATCTCGGCTCCCTATCTGTATCATTCCAGCACTGGGAAATTGCTCTTTATACTTAGAGCCCTAAGGTCCTGGAATTTGAGCACTGTATAAAGAGATTCTAAATAAATAAATAAATAAATAAATAAATAAATTCTCCCAGAGGTGAGAAAACTGAATTTTAGAAAGACAGCCTCAAAAGAAAGTTAAAGGCATGGGCTTTGGCATCAGATAGACTTGGTTTGAATCCAGGCATATCTGTGATTTTGAGGGAGATTGATAGCTCCAAGCCTCCATTTCTTGTGAAATGGGAAAACCATGCCTGCCTTGGGGAATTTTGACAAGTAAATGAGATATGACAGCACTCGTAACCACTTGCGTGTTACCTGTTTATACTATGTATTCGTTTTTCTGTCTGTCCACTCTAAGAAGTTAGAGGTTTTTTGTTGTTTTGGTTTTTTTACAGTGTTGCTGCTGATATATTTCCATTGCCTAGGACAATTCTGAAAGGCACAAACATGTGTTGAATGATTTCGCTTCATGTGCTTATCATGGTGTCTGTAATTTAAGAAAGGTGATTTTTTAACACCATGACAGCAGCAAGCATAGAACACCAAAATGCAGTGCTCAGGGAGACCACACAGACACTCACAGTTGATTTTGTCCTAGTAACTGTATTGCCAAGCAATTTTAACAATTAATAAGTATTCCTAGTAATCACTAATAACATCTTATCTTTCAGTGGAGAAAAAAACTTTCATATTTTTTACTACATTTATGCTGGCTTAGCTGAAAAGAAGAAACTAGCCCTTTACAAGTTGCCTGAAAATAAACCTCCCAGGTAATTGACCAGATTGTATGAGCACAAATAATATTTTCCATCCCCACTTAATTTTAGCTTTTATACTTCTTTTTGTACTTTTTTCAGGTATCTACAAAACGATCACCTCAGAACAGTCCAGGATATGACGAATAATAGTTTTTATAAATCCCAGTATGAATTAATTGAGCAATGTTTCAAAGTCATAGGCTTTACAATGGAGGTAAGCACAAAGACATCTATCTGAACCTCTTTAGGAAGTATCTTCTTGTCACTGCTCATGGTAGGAGTTAGCACTAATTGAGTGATTAATATATGGGCTATTTGGAGGGGATTATTTGAATTTTTCTAAGAAGTCATCTTCAAATTTGATGTCACAGATTTGCTTGAATTTTCTTATAGTACTTTGAATTTATCCTGTATTTCTGACCTTGCTTCTTTCTCATTCTAAATATATATATATGTATCTATTTCTCCTTGCTCTCTCTTCTATCATTAACTGGGCCTACAAGGAGTTTTTAATCTTTAGAAAAAAATAGTTGGATGTATTTACAGATCCTATACTTTTCATTATCTGTATTATTGATTTTCTTTTTTTATATTTTTATTAATTTAGTCACTTGGTTTCTTCTGTTCTTTTTCTTAAGGAGAATATTCGATTCCTCTATTTATTTTTTTGATTTAGTAATGAACACATTAAGACAATAAATTATTTCTGAGTAATAAAAATTTTCTCCTGCACTATAGTTTATATTTCTCTAATTTTGATACCAAAGTATCTTATTTAATAGAAACTCCCAAAAGCTGTTAGAGAAGCTTTCAAGCTCTGCTCTTAGCAGTTTACTGTTCACTGTGTTGACTCAGATCCTGTGATAAAACACCTCACTCTGAATGTGAATCGGGCTTTTAAATAAGCCCTTATAGGAAAGTAATGTGCAGTCCATTGAATTTTCAGTTAATTTTCTTAAATAACCCTCCTGCAGCTTTAAACAGTAAATGTGTCTGAGAAATTTACTGACACTGCTTGGGTTATCAGATCTCTACTAAGAATTTAAGCTAAAAGAAAATACCTAATTCATCTGAAAATATCTAGAAAATTTAATTAGTAAGATACAAAATGGAGAGATGCCAGGAGAAGTGAAATTTTACAAAATTTGCTCAAATTATTCTCAATTATTGAATGTGATCATTTTGTGGCCTGCTCGTAGGGCACTGCTCACTCTGTTCATCAGCTCTCTGTCACTATAATAAAATCCTTGAGATGATGAACTTACACAGAGAACAGGTTTCTTCTGGATCACAGTTTTTATGACTGCAGTCCACAGATGGCTTGCCCCTTTGCTTTGTGCCTTGTGGCAAGGCAGCACATCATACAGGACGTGTGTGGCAGAGCAAAACCAGTTACATCACAAGCCAGGGAGCAAAGAGAGACAGAAGGGACAGGTTCCCATGCCCCAGGGACCTACAGATCTCTTACCGGGCCCTCCTTCCAAATATTCTACCACGTCCCAGCCTGCCAGCCTGAGGACCATATCTTTAACACATGAACCTTTGAGGGACATTTAAAATCCAAATTACAGCAATTTCCTTCTAACATAGGAGGTTGTCAATAACCTTTGGCTCCGTGACCCGTTCGTTTACTAGGATTAGGTGTACGTGTTCTTGGCATTGGCATAGAGCAAAGCTTGCTGCTGAGACCATTCTCTCCTGCTCTGCTCTTCTGCTTTTATAGCTCTGGTGACAAGGCACGTACACACACACACACACACACACACACACACACACACACACACAGAGTCCTGCCTTCTCTTTGAATGCTTTTGGCTCCATCCTGGGTGTCCTGGATGTACTCTTAGGAGAGGGTGTTCTTATGACCTCACCCATAGCAGTGAAGTGTGATCTCTGCCATCTGACCGGGACTAGAGAAGGAGGACAGTGAAAGCAGAGTGAGAAGGAAGGAACCTGAGAGGGAGCTACACCCTTCTAGGTCCGGCCTCAGCGACCACCTCTTCCCACCTCCCGACAGCACATGCACAGGCCGGGCTCACTGATGGGTACAGTCACCCATGACCCACTCCCCATCCAGAAGCCCCACCTCTGAGCACCTGAGGTTGAGGGGAAACGGTGTGCATTCTGGATCTAAACCACAACAACACGGGCACTTCTGGCTGCATCTCTGTGCCTACAGAGACAAGCTGATTTAAGCATCCAGAGTATTCTGACTGTTAACACAGAACCCATCTGAGGAGCACTGAATAAAGCAAAAGGCAGCATCTACCCCTGGTCCTAAGATCAGTACTACTAGGAGTAGCTGCTCCTTCTGGACCGTGGGCCAGCTCTGTTAGATGCCTGGTCAGCAGAAACAGGAGAAGCTTATTGGCTGTCAGGGCATCCTCCAGACAGGACAGCTGTTGTACACCAACCATAGGCTGCTCTTGTTTATAGTTCTTTTCTCTGTTTTATAATTCAGCGTTTTGTCATCAGAAAGTCTGGTCTGCTTCTTACCAGTCTACTCCCCCAGAGGTTGCTATCTCAGAAGCAAGGAATCATTTTTAATTGGTTTGTTTACTTCTAAGTTCTACAAGCTAGAGGTAGTGTCTCACTTATATTTGCCTCAACTACTTTTTCTTGCTTGGTAGAGCGATGTTTAATAACATTGAAATGAAACCAGTTTCACGGCATCTGCTGACAAATATAGTTCATTTATTTCAGCGTATGTTCCAAATGTAAACACTCAGGATGTATTGAACCTCTAACGTAGTAACTCATGGTAAAGGAGACTATAACATCTACTTCTGGCTCTGAAGCATCACCACTGCTAGATAGTTTGTGGTGACTTGTAGTCCAGTTCCTGTGACCCTCCTAGGATTTGGTGGTGTCCTATCTCAGACACAGACTATGAGACTTCAGGGGGCAAGCTGGCCTGCTCTGGGGACAGAAGTAAACCAAGTATGTGTGTATTTCCTTTCTATCCCAATCTTAAATTTTTACACCATTTTTCCAGCTTTCTTGGATCTCTCCTTTATCTGTAGCAGCTGCAAATCCATATTGGAAAGAGACGACGTTCAGTACTCAGGGAACTAGAATGATTCTCGCACCTTCCCTTCACAGTTCACTGCAGCTCCGTTGTGGTGACTCCAGTGTAATCTGTTTCTCCCCCACACCCGTCACCAATCCCATTTCTCTCACTGATATTAATAGCACCACCCTGTACATGTCCCTTTAAACATTCCCATGGTTGGCAATCCACATGTGCCTTTGTGTGTGATTCAGCACAATCTAAAAGAATGACAAACAAATCAAAATTAGAAATTCTTTAAAAATGAGCCAAACTGGAAACTTTAAAACTTCTAAACCATATGATTTCCTAAGCCATATTCTTGCCATAAATGCCTAGCAGCATTTATAATAACTAGCAGTGTGACTGCCAGTGTGATGATCAGTTCATTTGGAGACCATTTCACCCCATCATTAGACCATAGCAGAGTACAGTTTTTTTCTGTGCAGAGAATCATATGTCTAAGATGAGATTTTTGTTTTCCCTGTTTAATTTTGCTTACATTCCTTTGGGTAGTCTAAAATTACAACTGAGGATCTTTTCTTTGGATTATCAGTTAGGACAGTAGGGTCAAATGATATGTATGAAATAAATTAAATATTTTGTAGGATCACACAAAGCATTGAACTTCCATGAAATACTGCCAGAATATTTTAAAAATAGTTTTTGGTCAAGATAGGAGAGATGTATATGTCACTTTTAGACACTTAATAATAATTTTTAAAAATACTTTGATATCAACTTGTTCTTTTCCCTCAAAATCATAAAACAACTTAAAGTTCTAGAGTGTCATGATTTGATCAGTATATGAACTTGAGCTGAGTAAGAAAACCAAGAAGGCAATTGGTATGATGAAAGGAATTCTGTGCTAAGGAGTCAAGATTTCTGGATGAATGTCCTTAGGACTGCCTCTTTCTGGTTGTGTGTACTTAGACCAATAAATAAACCTCTCTGGACTAAAGTTTTTATTATTGAGGGGAAGGATGATTAATTTCTGAGTCACTTCCAGCTCTCACTCTCTGTGATCTGATGACTGAAGTAGGACCATTTAATTTCACTCTAGTCTTTGCAGATTACTCATGTCATTTCATTGCTTTAAAGTTCTGTAGAATTTAACCCAAGAATAGAGAATGTAGTAGTCCTCATACACCAACAGCTGCAAGTGCTAATTGTAGTTCTTGTTTAGCCAGTTTGTGAGCTCTGATAGCATCCAGTCCCCAGCCTGCTCCTCTCCAGCCTGCTTCCTCTGCCATCCTCAGTGGGAGAACCAGCACCTGGCTCTCTCAGGACTAGACCGTGTGATGCCATATCGCTCAGGGAGGGGACCATATTGTCATGGCCCTTGGGGAACTTCACCTGCTTTGAGGTCTGGGCATTATCCTTTTCCCCACCGTCTCTCATCTAGGCTTAGTTAGGGATCAAGTGTGAGTTTAGAATCTAAGAAAGTCTGAGTGAATATCACCAAAAGGACCACATGCCTCAGATTCAGCCTACTTGGTGTGGGCTGTCTGTCACTCCTATCCCCAAAACAAAATCAGGGAAAGGGGTATCATGCCTTCTCCAGCCACAGATGTCATCTACATAGAAGAGTTAATGGGTTTTTATAAGGACACAACTTGGTGCGGTAATGTTTTGGTGTTCTTATGAGATCTAACAACTCAGCATGCAAAGTCTGAGACCAGAAGGGGAGAACATTTAAATGAAATGAAAATTCTCATGAAGATAAACAGAAACTCAGAGACACCAATTGAGGTTTGTAGACTTGTCTTATATTATCTGAGACAAATACTCGGAAGATTCTCTTTTGAAAATGAAGGAAATTTTGTATCACTTGACTGAGAGGAAAGAAATCAGTTTGATAATTATTAGTCATATTTCTTAAGTACTAACTGTGTTCCAGGCCCTGGGCTAGAAGTTAGAGATATGGATTAGTCACAGTTTCTGTCCTCAATAAGTTTATAATCTGATAGGAGAGCCGTGCTGTACACAAAATATCATTTCCATAAAATGTAGTCAATTCGATGAGGGCAAGCAGTCTGGGAGTGATTAGTAAAATTTGAAGAAGTTGTGTATGGAGAACAGAAAATAGCAGCATGCGCTGGAACTGAGGTGTGGAAATAGTGTGGAACTCTTGGGAGCGCGGGTGCCAGAAAGTGTGCAAGAGCAAGAGCTAGAAATGAAAATGGAAACACAGGCACAAGAAGATGCAGAGTCCTCTTTGTGTGCCTTGGTCAGCTGGAATTTTACCTTAAGGGAGGAGAGCCCAATGGAAGATTTTAATTGGCGACTTCAAATGACCTGATTTGCCTGCTGGACAGATCCTTCTGAGAACCCAGCAAGAGATAGGTTAGAGAGAACCAAGACAAAGGCAAGAGACTGGCTAGGAACATCATTCCAGAGGCAAGAACATGTGTGACTGTGTTTGTGAGTCTAGAGGTGACTTGATCCTGACCCAGAAACATGAAGCTAAGTGCAGGTAGTCCACCTGGTACTTGTTTCTGATGTTCAAAGAAAGCATGTCACTGCTCAGAAAGCACTATAGTCAGGACACGGTGACTTTGCCTTAACAAACCACATCTACAATGACCCTATTTCCAAATAAAATCACATTCTAAGGTTCTGGGTCTGAGGATTCAGCATGTGAAATTTGGGAGACACAGTTCAACACAGAATAGATACTATAGATTTGGGTTGCTTCATCACCTTTGATCTTACTTCTGTGTTTTGCTAGCGTTGTGAGTAGAGAATGAAAGTTCAAGACTATTTGCTGGGACAGAGAAATCAAAACTTTGTCCAGGATGTAGATCCTGCTTATTTCTATGACAGCGTTTCTCAGCCTCAGCACTACTCACATTGGGAGCCAATAATTCTTCTTTGTGAAATTTCTCCTGTGCAGTATTGGGTGTTCAATGGCGTCCTTGACCCCTATGCACTAGATCCCAGTAGCATCCCCTTCCCATTTGTGATAACCCACAGTGTCTCCAGACATTGCCACATAGTCCATGGGAGCAGAATCATCCCTTCCCACTCCAACTCTATGGTTAGGAACCACGGTCCTAGAATAACTTCATCCAAGGCACAGATCTGGGTCTCATCTCACAGCCATGCTCCCTCCTGTCAGCGGGGATGTGGCTGGTCTGCATCTGTGCAACCCAGTACATCTCGCACTGTTGACAGCACTTGAATGTGAGTGTTGCTGCCACCCAGTTTTCAATGTGGCCTCTTTGAACAATTGTTATGCACGAGTGGTTAGGTGGGATTTGACATTTGCAAAAAAACTTCTTCACTATTTGAGTGTCTCTAACCACTCCTTATGCTTTTTGATAAAAAGCCCCATTATTTTCTGCATTTCCACATTTATAGGTAATAGTTTTATACTCATTATTTTGGTACCAGCTCTATTAGAAAGTGCATATATTTTGAAATTAAATTCAACATAAAAGTGATCCAGAGCCACTGACCACTAACACACTTGAAAGTTCACAGAATCCCTTCAGAATCTACAAAAGACTCCACTGGTCTCATTTTCTTTAAAACTGCTTTTTACTCAAGTACCAGAATTCAACCCCAGGGAGTATTCTTTGAGGTGTTTTGTTGTTGTTGTTGTTGCTGCTGTTATTTTTGTGGTGTTGTTTTCAGGCTAGTATTATAATATGTTGGGAAACAATTATGATTGTGAATTATGTACTATCATTTTCTAAAACATTGGTAATGTTCTTTCCTACTTTTTAATTGCATAGAGCAGTGTTTTAGTTAGAATGTGAGCTGCAGTGGGTTCAACTGGGGGATGCTCCACTTCCTCTCCAAGAAGGTCAGACATCAAATGGTGACAAGCCATCAAAAGTAAATGGACTTTTTAATACCATTATGTTCCTTGTCCCAAAGTCACTTACAAAGAAACCTTTCGAGTGTCATCAGATATGTTCTGTTTTGTGAGAAGCCATGTGTTAGTCATGTTTCCCATAACTTTCTCACCATCCTGGCTTCCATAGTCACTGAGAGCCACTCAATCCTCCATCTCAGCGACCATCAACCATTGCCTGCTTTGTGGGAGGCAGTGGGCCCAGCACTAACTGTGACCTATAAACCAGCCACAGATCCAGAGCCTCAGAGTATCCAAGTCCTACAGCAAGTATGAAACTTTTCACACAAAGAAGGAAAAAACGTATAACAGCAAAGAAATGCCAATACATACCTGTTAGAATGGCCAGATTCTGGAAAAGAAGGAAAAAAATGGAAACAATTGTTTTGTAAATGGGGAGGGGACAAGGGGTTAAAGGGAAGTTAGGAGGATGGGGGAAAAAATCAAGTTATGTCATGGAGTGCAAATTCTCCATGATGAATGTGATCATTATATATATCTAAAATATACCAATAAAATCTGTTTGAGAAAGAAAAACATGGCCAGATTCCAAAGTGTTGACAACATTAAGTGCTAGTGCTGATGTGGAGCAACAGGAATTCTCATGCTTTGCTGATGAGATGCAGAATGGTACAGGAATTTTGGAAGACAGTTTGACAGTCTCTTACAAAACTAAACATACTCTTAACATTCAGTTCAGTTATTGTGCTCCTTGGTGGGTGCCCAAATGGGTCAAAAGTTTGTGTCTGCCCCAAAACCTACATATAGATCTGTATAGCTGCTTTACACATAACTCAAAATTTAAAAGAAACCAAGTTGTCCTTTAGGAGGTGAGTGGATAAATAAACCATGGCATAAATTCAGCACTAAAAAGAAATAAGCTACCAAACTATGAAAAGATGAGAAGGAAACTGAAATGCATGTTATTAAGTGAAACAAGCCAATCTGAGAAAGCTGCATACTGTGCTTCCAACTGTATGACATCCTGGAAAAAAGCATGGAAATAATAAAAAGATTATTTGTTGCAAAAGAGACAGAGGAAAGAACAGAGTGAAGAAGATACTAAAGTATGTAAACTATTCTGACAGTACTACCGTGGTGGATGTTTGTCTTTATAGATTTGTCAAACCTCATAGAATTACCACACCATCAGTAAACTTTAATATAAACTGTGGGCTTTAAGGGGTAATGATGTGTCAGTGCAGGTTCACTGATTGCTTGAAAAAATACCACTGTGACATAGGACATTGATGGCAGAAGAATTTTGCGTGCATGGGGATAGTAGTTATATGAGAATTCTGTATACTTTCCATTCAATTTTGATCTTAACTTAAAGCATTCTAAAAATAAAATTTATTCATATAAAAAAACTATAATAAAATATAGACCATGACAATATAGAGACATGAGCATTATAGAAAGAAGGTATGAAAAATGATCCATACTATTTGGTTCTGTGAACCATTTGGTTCTGTGGGGTTCTCAAGTGCTGAGATTATTGTTGTACTGATATATTCATTGTGTCTCATATACTGTTGATAAATAGTAAAGAGATGATGAATGAATGGATGGGTGGATGGACAGATGAATGGTCAGATGGATGAATGGTTGGTTGGTTGAGTAGTTACTGTAATACAATGGAATTTCAGAGGAAAAAGAATAATTCTTACTAAATTGCTTTACCTAATTCAATATGGAGTGGGGTGACTCTGCCCTATCCACGCAGTATAAGGTTGCTATCTGCATTTCAGAGCAGCATGATGCTCAAACACAAAGCAGAACAGAAATGTCTAGAGCAGCAGTGGAGGAGATGGGAGCCTGATAAATCTTAACAATGAAACTCTGGCTCTTTGGCAGACTAGAACCGAGCTTGTCATTAAAGACATGGCCGAAGCAGTCACTTTTCAACCAAGTACAGAGAAGCTAACACAGAGGTAGTATAGGTAGAGAAAACCGTGAATGTTTTCCAGATCCAGAGAACTTTGGAGAGTACATTCTCCTATATACCACTGTCCTCCCTCAGTGGGAAGGGATGGTGCATTCCACGAGCTGGGAGCCAGAATTCAAGCCTCACTCAAACTCCATGGAAGTTGTTAGATTGCTCCACACTCTGGGGACTTCATATGTATAAAGCAAAAGCCTTTTCATTAGCGTTGTTAACCATCACCCACAAAATTACTTTGGGCTCTTTGGTAATGATTAGGCACAGAGATGATGAATCTGTGTGCTATAAATAACTCAGCTGCTCTCAGTCAAGAAAGACTGTGCCTGTGCCTTAGATAGGCTCCAGTGAGGCCCATCATTCTAGCTGCAAGCCATCCCAAGCCAGGCCACTGTTTTTGCTGTGTTTTGAGCCTCCAGCTTCAACCCAGAGGACGTTTTAATTATAGAACATCAGGGAGAACCCCACGGCCTAGAAAGACTATATACTCATACTCAAACTGTGAAACAGGAATTAAGCATTCATTGACTTAGCAAATGATTCAATGTAATGAATCTCTAAATTCTGTCAAAAATATAACTTTGGGAGCTTTGTAATGTGTAACCAACAAACACACAAAGTTTTGAAAGAACACAGTTCTCAACAACTTACAGAAAGGTATAGTCCCGATGTAGACTACTTATAAGGCCTAAAGTTTCCTTAAGAAAAAATACAGCAAAATATCATATCCTGTATTAATTTCTCTATCTGAATGCAGTGGAAGCCCACACTGCTCACTTCATTGCAATCTATGCATATTACAGATGGTAATTCCTCACTAGGATAACTTTCTTGAAAACATGATTCACATCCTGTCTGTCAGCCTATTTATTATTCTACTTTCAAGCTGAATTCCAACTCCATTTATACCTTTCCCTCATCATTTACTGCTCTAATCCAAGATACCAATGTGTCCCACCCCATGCAGAGCCTCCAAACCTTTCATCTTGCCCCAGTTCATTCAATCCCACACCTAGACAGACTCGTCATGTTCAAATGTAACAGAATGTCACTTTGTTTTGTTTTCTTCACAGCCTTTTTATGTGTTTCTGTGAGTGTCACGTTTACCTATTTGCTTATTTTGTATTGTCTCCTTACATTCCAAACATACTAGGAAAAAGAGTCTTTTTGCTGCCTGCTACTGAATCCCTGGTAATGAGAACAGTGTCTGACATAAAATAAAGGCTTACAGGATAAATGACCAGGCAGCCTATGTACATTAATTCAAAAAAATATTTATTTCAAAATATTTATATGTTCATTGAATATATATTTCATATATTATGTATGAATAAATACTTGTAAATATCCCTGAAGAGTTTTTTTTTTTTCTCATCTCACTTTTATCTCCATGTTGAATGTTGTAGTGGATGAAATAATCACTTTATTAAGTACAGGATCTGGGCTAGAATAAAGGCAGCAACTTGAAATGATAAAGGATTTTATCTCTTTCCTGTACCTTTCTGCACCATGAACATATACTCGGAATGCCACCTAGAATTACCATAGATCCCTGGCCAAATGCCTCCAGTTCCTTCAAGAAGAATGTTCTTTACTTGGGAATTTATGTCAATGTAGTAATAACTGCTATAAACTCTAAGCTGTAGCTCATAGTAGCCTGTACTTAAACCATATATATCCTTCTGTTTGGGTGTTGGGAATCTTTTGGTTTTTCTTTTTTAACTCTCCTTTATCCACACACAAAACCTCACTTTTCAGGTAGCTTTAATATGGTAACACCCACATTAAGTTCTGAAGTCTCACATCGATAGATTTTCTTTTTTTTTTTTTTCTCTCCACATGCAATTTTTTTTTTAATTTAAAGATAAAAGGAGGGAAACATTAACAGACATACAACATTTCACAACATATCACAAGCACAATACAGACAATACAGAGTTACAAACAAAGTG
>NW_004955429.1:3168602-3235721 GCF_000276665.1 Chinchilla lanigera | reverse complement strand
TTTGTTGTTTGTGTATAGGAATGCTAACATCGATAGATTTTCTAATGGCCCAATGAATCAGATATTTCTATTTCCCCCTAGGAGAGCTCTTCATTTCCATATTTTATTCACATTTTGCATTGGTAAAAGATTTTAAAGCACATGCTGGGTAATAGGCACCACCCTCATCTCTAACATTAAGATAGCCACTGTGGGTCCTTTTTTACTCAACTAGTTTAGTCTGACATCATAATGTGGAGCCAACGCTTCTTCTCCACCTGTCCCCAACCACAGTCACCACCATGTACACTCAAGAGGACCACTATGCTCACATCTCTGTGGTGTGTTTCAGCAACTGGGAAGTGTATACAGTATACTTGCTGCCATCTTGAATGTTGGAAATATTGAATTTTCTTCTGTGGCAACTGAACACCAGATTGACAAGAGCTACATTTACAATCATGTGGCGCTGGAGAATTGTAAGTTATGTGACCTTCTATTCAAAACCAAACTCTTTCAAGTCTTATACCCTAAGTGTCCGACAAGGATAATTTCAAGCAATTATACTCATATGAAATCCTTAAAAGGATCCTCAGATTCAATTTGTGTGAAATGAAATTTTAGAAGTCCTGTATTTAAAAACAGATTTTAATGAGTGTGAACCAATTACTGTAGAAAGTACTTCTGAAGAGTAAGCTTTTTATGATTGTGTTAGTAGCTATTTACATTTTAATGTGAAAATACAGAAAAGACAGATAAAACATAGTTAACTGATTGGGAAAAAGAATGGAAGTGTTTATCCTACAGATTTAGAACATAAATCATTTGAAAAGTAATAAAACCTATATGTTTTCTTACTGGATGAATTTGGTACACCCATTTGTCCTTTATTAATTACTTTTTTAGTCATTTTCCACACGAGAAGCATATCATAGTATTACTTCAAATCAGGTTTCCTCTTAGTAACAGAGTTTGATGAATTATTCCAAATAATTTAAGGACTCCTACTGACATCTTCCAGTGGAATAGATTTTTACTCCTTATTATTTTTATATTGGCATACTTTTTCATAACTCTGTATTTGTTATCTCATTCATAGTCTACGGAATCATGATGCAAATTTTTATGCATATACTTTTTCCTGGATCATATTTGCTCCCGAACAGAATGAGAGGTGGGTTTTAGGGTCATTTCAGAGAACCAAATGCCAAACATTCCTGCCCCAGATTCATCATTCCTAAGAGCTCTGTCATCTCCTACTGACACACATGAAATATTTTCAGTGGCACATGAGGGAGCAGGTTATCAGAAGTGAAAGGAGAACCAGACAACCTTGGTAAGATTCAGTTCTCACTGTCTAATCATAATTAGAAGAATTATGACAGACTGAGATGCAGTTGTGTTAGTTGGCTATGACAAGTCCCTGAGATAAATCAGCTGAACCAGAGAAGGGCTGTGGTTTTGGCAGCTTCGATCTATGTTCACTTGCTCCTTGTTCTCTTGCTTTGGAACCTATGCCAAGGCTCCATCGGGGCAGAGAATGTGCACTGAAGCCAAGCTGCACACCTGTGGGGGCCAGGAAGCAAAGATACAGTGAGGAAAGGGCCAGGTCCCAAAGTCCTCTTCAAGGGCACACCCACAATGACTCTACTTCCATCCCTAGGCCGTAACCTCCTACAGCTTCCACCACTTCCCAGTAGCACCCCAGGCTGGGGACCAGATGTCTCACATATGAGTCTTTGGGAGACATTTAAGATTGAAACCAACACTTGTAACTAACAGTACACTTGCAAACAACCAAACTAAAAGATTATTTTAATACATCTATTTCTGTGTAACAGGAGAGTCACACAGGTCACCAAAATGGTTAATGTGAACATAATTAAAACACTTTCTGGAATAGCCCTTTTTGGAAAATAACAAATTTTATTAATTTACCTAAAATGGTTTATAATTAAAAGAAATTATTTCCAAACCAAAGCTGCATTCCCAAATGGTTTTTACAAGTGCATTGTTTCACTCAGCACTAGTTCTGTTCTTTCTATCTTAAATATACCCCCCAACTCTTACCATTTCTCTGTATGGTCATCTTTCCCATTCTCACTGAAGACAATGTCACCTCTTACCTTAGCTAAGGACTGTCCTAGTTGCTCAATCTGCATCAAAAATTGATCTTTTTGTGCCCATTCTCCACAGTTAATCTAGAAACTAGTTAACCAGTGTATCAGCCAGCGCTTGATCTCCCTGTTTTCCTCCTGCCTTCTCTCTTCTTCCACCTCCTTTTCCTCCCCAGCTCCCTTCCTCCCTCTCTCTCTTCCCCATCCTTTTCTTTTCCTTCTCTAAGTGTTTGACTACCTGGAAATTAGACTCTTTTATACTACATAAAGAAAGCATAAATAAAGTTCAGTGCAAATGAAAAGGAGAAAAAGGTTTTGCAAATATAAAAACTTCCCTTTAAACTCTAAAGAGATCTTATAAACTGATGAGAAGGTGAGCTTATAAATTCAGCAAGGCAATTTACAAAATAAGAACCGCAAATCACAAATAAAAATGACAGAAGAAAAAATGTTCGGCTTCACTTGGTAGCATGAAAAACAGATAGAAACATTTTCCTATGAAGTTGGCTTATTTAAAGATAATTCCTGGCCTCCATGAAATTACACTGAAACTCTTGGTCTTTTGTTTGGCTGAGAGGAGCATAACTTGCTCAGTTTTTTAAAAAAAAGTTAAATAGTTTATGAACCAGTTGCTGAATTTAGGCGATCTTTCATGACCAAATTATTTACCCTCGTATTTCTTATCATTACAAACCTATGGAAACAACCTAAATATCTACCAATTTTAAAATTATTGATGTACTGTGTTAGAATATGCAGCAAATTAAAGTCATATTTAAAAACAACATTCAACAAAATAGGAAGTGCTTACAATATTAAAATAGGTTTTGTGCAGAGTAAGTAGTGGCAATAAACATGCCTAGAATGAAAGAAATGAATGTTAATTTTGAAGATAAAATTTCTATAATAAGCCTTTTATTACTTCTACTGTGTGAAAAAATGTTTTAAGATGCAGTTCAATAACGTTAGCCATTTAACCAGAAAACACCTTTTCAAAGTGTCTAAGAATGTATTCAAACTATTCAAAAATGCTTTAAAAAGAAAGCTACTGAGTTGAAAACTTAGCCTGTCATGCAGTAGTTTTGGTTAAAGATGTTTATTACATCCAAAAATGAATTTTGTTGACTCAGTTAAAGCATTATGAATTTTAAATCCTCATTTAATTATCATTAAATGTTAAACAAATGTTTATTCAGACATCAAAGTTTTATCAAAATTTAATGCTTAAAATATGGAATTAAAAGAAGTATGAAAAGAGGCTCATGAATGTTGAGGTAGGTTTAGTTTCTTTAAATCTAATTGCAGAAGGTAGTCCAGACTTTGTTATATACCTCCAACCTTCCTATTAATTTCTCCATTTTGAAAATAGTGATATAAGAATGGTCTCAAAATACCAAATCTACTCATCATTCTTTTTTTTTTTTTAACTCAGTAGTAGAGATTGAACCCAGGACCTTCACACTGAGCTTCATCCCCAGACCTTTTTTATTTTTTATTTTGGGACAAGTCTTGCTAAATGGCACAGCTGGGCTTACACTTGTGATCTGGCTGCCTCAGCCTCCCACAGTGCTGAGATTACAGGCATGAGCCACCATGCCCTGGCTTATGCTTTGAAGTTATTTATTATACTTCAGTGCAGTTGTATTGCCCATCACATAAACAACCTCTGGCTGGTGCAGCTCTTTCATGTTGCCAGCCTGTTTGCTTTGGTTGTGTTGTGTTACACAGCAGGCATAGTTTGAGCAGTGGAGAAAGTAGAGGAAAAACAATTAAGAGGAAACAGTGGCTGGGGATTTAGCTCAGCAGCACAGCACCTGCCTGGCAGGCGCAAGGTCATCAGTTCAATTCCTGGTACCGGAAGAAAACCAAAAAAAAAAAAAAGAGGAAACACAAGACTAATGTTAAATAGCAGCTTATTTTTACATTATAAAATCTTCACATACTTATCTCATGTCATCTGAAGGAAGTGAATTAAAACAGTTTCATTTTCTGGAAGTGATCTCATTGCCCTAATTTCTTCTCATAATTCATCTATTGATTTTGCAGCTGCTTCCCTGCTTTGCATTCAGGCAGATGAGTTACAAGAAGCTCTTACCTCCCACTGTGTGGTCACTAGAGGAGAAACTATTATACGACCCAACACCGTAGAAAAAGCTACTGATGTCAGAGATGCGATGGCTAAAACTTTGTATGGACGTCTCTTTAGTTGGATAGTCAACTGCATTAATAGTTTATTGAAGCATGACACATCACCAAGGTAAAAGTTTTCATACAAACCTTTCTCCTAAATGTCAGGTGATGGCTCCATTTTACAGTTTTTTATTTGTGTGAGTCCTTTTAAAGTTGTTTTTAATTGGTATAATTTATTAGTCAATGTTACATTTCAATAGATATGCA
Source organism: Chinchilla lanigera (assembly GCF_000276665.1). NCBI lineage: Eukaryota > Metazoa > Chordata > Mammalia > Rodentia > Chinchillidae > Chinchilla > Chinchilla lanigera. Next base: position 3,231,228 of record NW_004955429.1, on the reverse strand, counting down.
TAATTTCTTACCACCTCATATGCTATATAACTGGAAAATTATTTAATTGCTGCAACATAAAAACTGTACCAACATGAATAATCACAATGGAAAGAGATTTTTTAAATGTGCTATCTTACTATCAATGTATTATTTTAATTAGAAGAGATCCATGAAGTATACACCATTTTATACTTGTGTAAAATATCAATTCAGCACTTTTTAATTTTTGTTTCAAGGGTTTAAATTAAATCTTGAAGATAAAGAAAAATTTTCTTTTCATATTTGAATTCTTACTATAACCCCCAGAAGGGTAGGTCTTATGACTTTCAATGAAATTTGGTACAGAAGTGGTATATAAGTGAAAGATAAGGCTGGGGTATGAGTACAAGTGTTGTGTGAGCCTAAGACAACGGCCTCCTGAGTAGTAATTCCTGACCCCACTGTCTGGACTGTACAAGTCCTTAACATTTACATTAAAGGCTTTGTTCTGCCATAAATTTTATGAATTTAAGAAATGTTGCCTGTGGAAAGCACAATGGTTGCTTACCTTAAGATTACCTTATTCACACCTGCTAAGTGTGGAAGACCATTTTATGCCCATTTCAAGCATGCAGTTATTATTTTTCCATGAAAATACATCCCACACCGTAACATTATCCCATCAGACTGTCTAAGAAGTTGTCCGTTATTCCTTTCATCCTCTTACCCTGCCCTTCAAAACTGCTTCCTTCTCTAGCTACTGAAGTTTACAAATCACAGCCCCGTTTGCCCATTATGATCAAAATGGTTAAAATGTTCATGTGTGGCCGTCTCTAGACATTCATATGAAAATAGAAAAATATGAAAGTTTTCAACAAGTATGTATTTTGCATACTGTAAGCAAGATAAAGACTTGATCTGACTTGTTAATTATCATCTGCATGTTTAGCAGCGGGTAGTGAAATCCCACAGTAGCCTGTCTGTTGATATAATGGCCTTTCCATACACAAATGAAAACTATCCAAGACTTAGATTTTAAAGGAATTTTTTTATAGGAAGCTTTAAAAAAAAAAAGCTAAAATAGTTTTAAACTTGAAATAGTTTAGTTTGATTCTGTCCGGATTTACACTGAGATTTTGGAAAGCCTGTGTTCCATGCCAGGCTTTACCACTAACTTATGTGAGGTTGGGTGAATAGCTGCATTTTTCTGGGTCTCTCCCTCATCCACTGTTAAATAACACCACCAAATGACAAATCAGCACCTTTAATTGTTGATGGTATCTTAAAGCCTTTTAAGAGCCTGTTAAAAAACTGTCTATGTCCTTCACTCCAAAATAAAAACACGGATATATTTGTACATACTCACCAAACTATTGTGCAGAGCTGTGATTCCAGACCCTTTGAAGGACAGTAAAAGGTCTCATTTTAAGAATTCCTGAACAAGATTATTTTAGAGCTCCCTCCCAGACCTAACACATTTTTAAACAGTAATTAAATAGTTGGTGGGACCTTATTGACCAAGGTACTGTGAAAGGATATTAAGGTTCACTAAACCAACATGAAACTCAACTAGACGTCTTGCCTCAATCACTGTTTAAAGTGGGAAGTTTCAGAAATCTTCACCTGGTTTTCCCTTGATCCAATCTACCACATACCTAAAGTGGTGTGTGCCAGTCACTTCCTCCCCATGCAGGGAGTGCCCTTGAGTTACTAACTAATGGTCATTACCTCATGCAGCTGTTACCTGCACCACCCAAATGGTGAGCCCGAAAAGAACCTTTTTGTTCTTCCCTTTATAAGTGTACATAAAAATAGTTTTCAATGTATGTATTTCTTAGGAGAGGGGTAAACTTTTTGACTAAGTACCAAACTTTTGTGAACAAAAGTGACCACACTGAATAACAGAAAAATGCATTTGAAATACTTGTGAAATATCATCATATTTAATTGTACTTAAAAGTATTTAATTGTAAAATAAATCCCCATATATTTATGTCTTTCTCCAAATCACCATTTGTTCTGTACTTTTAAAAAATACATAAGCAGATAATCCAAAAATAAATGATATAAGATTTTAAATTGTTCTCCTAAAATGAAAGACTAAATATACTCCTTAACAGAATTTCCTAGGATGCCTAAGGTCCTGTGTTCAATTCCTGGTATAAGAAAAGAGAGAAGAAAAGAAAAAAACAGTGTTACTCCGAGTGTTTGTGCTGGTAGTAGTTTCCTAGCTCAGTCACATATAGGAACTCTGAGGTACTTTGCTTTGCGATTGCTCCTAAGCAGATAAACCATAACTCAAAAGAATACCACTTTTATTCTTCCAGTGGGAGTGGTGATGAACTGAGCATTGGCATTCTTGATATATTTGGCTTTGAAAATTTCAAAAAAAATTCCTTTGAGCAGCTGTGCATTAACATTGCAAATGAACAAATTCAGTATTATTTTAATCAACATGTGTTCGCCTGGGAACAGGTAAGTCAAGGTACTTACTCTAAAGATGCATATGTGCATAATTGTACAAATGAAACAGAACCAAAACCGTAGGTTTAAAGCTTTCACCGTTTAAAAAAATAATGAAAAAAACTGGGTTTTCTCCATGTCAGTAGTACAAACAAACAAAAAGTACAGTATGAATTTCATTCAACTTGATATGAGATGTTAAAATTCCTTCACTTAAAAGCAATACACTATTCACCAAAACTTAGCATGCCTAAGCTCTTTCAAACAAAATCTCCTTTGAAAATTTAAGTAAACAGATGTGTCTAACAGTTTCTCTTTCTGTGGAATGCATAGCTGGAATTCTATTTGAAATCTCAATGTACATCTAAAATGCATTAAGCCTCAGAATTCCAGTAGCTAGGCAACAGAACACAAGATAATAGGTTGATGCAAATGCCATGAAACAGTAATTTTGTCAGGGTACAATGTGTAATTTATGACTCAGCTTCAAAAATATTCTTCTGCAGAGAAAAAGCAGAGACTTACTTGAATTGCATTTGACAAAACTGTCATAGTAAGATTAAATTATTGAAATAAAAGGGACACATTTAATATCATTCAGTATGTCATTTGTCTCCTTCACATTACATTATTTTGCTTTGTGCTTATGGATTAGAAATAATGTTTTAATTTAAATTTAGGTAAGTTAGAAGTACATAAGCCTATTTTTATTTAAAATATTTAGGCTTACTGAGAATTTCAAAATTACATTTTGAAAATGGTGGTCATAAAAGAAGACATTTGGATCTTGACAGGTCTTAAACCAAAAAAAGCATATAAATTTGAGACTTGATATCTGTTTTTCCAGTGCTCTCTCTCTCCTTCCCTCCCTCCTCTCTCTCCCTCTCCCTCTCTCTCTTTCTCTCTGTCTCTCTCTCTCTCTCCCTTATAGTAGGATCTAGTTCTATCACATATTCTTTCTATTTCTCTCCCTCCCTTTTCTGTCTCCTCCACCTCTCTCTGTTGGCATCCTCCAAAGCCTAGATCAGTGATGAAATCTCTTTAAAATCTTAAAAACAGAGAAAAAACAAAAACCATAAAATACTTCCCCACCTCTCTGTGGCCATGGCCTGTCTTCTTGTCCCTCATAGTCAAGCTCCTTGACAGTATATCCAACATTCGATGCACTGCCCTGACTTCCTCCCCACCTGGGTGTGGCTCTGACATTCCCCACTCCAGAATGGCCCCAGTCTCATCAGTCACTAATACATTTTGCCTTTCATCAATCCATAAATTCCTTTACATCCAATATCATGTCATAATTCTTTCTCTATTTTCAGAGGCTGACGTGTAAGGGCTCAATGAATATGAATTGATTGAATGGCATGTTTCTTAATTAAATAACTCACAATATTTAATCCATTCAACTAGAGACTGAAACAAATATGCCTTCTTTGGTTTGGGCTTTTTGATATAGATCTATTGGCCTACTTTGTAGCCGCAGGTATGTCCTCGTGTATCTACCACCTGATGAATTAATGACTTGCAGGGGTAGAACTCTGTTTTCTGGGTAAGATTAGAACCTAAATTTTATTGGAACTAACCTTAAACCAGTATATAGATATGTCAGTGATTATTGTTATTTGCTTTTTATAGAATGTTATATTTTTAAAATCACTTTAGTGGACTTTCATTTCAACCATAATCCTGATCTTCTTTTGTCTTTGGTCTTGCTACAGAAACTATTAAGGTCCTTCAAAATATCCTTGAGAAGGTTTCTAAACAAAACAACCCAGAGTTTCTTTCAATATAACTAAAACTTCAGCTAGAATCCAGGATTATACAAAGCACTCTGACAAACTCAGGTCATTCCCTGTCCTTTCCGGAACATTTCTTGATATTGTACCCAACATTGGTGGCCAAAGTATGATCAGGATAATGAACATGTGATCTGATGGACTTAGGATTAATCAGTCGTTCCCTCAGTTTAACATATAGTTGCACATTTTTTTCCCTTTCACTTTGTTACTTTCCTGTGAAGGCAGGAAATGTAACTAAGAAATGCTTCCTCTAACCCAATGCATAATTTATCACAGTTAAAAGTACACTTAATTTATGTAAATGAAAAATCATTCAATAAGGACATAGTCATACTTTTGTTTTGGTCAAATATAATCCCAGGTTTGACCTAGCTGAGAGCTCCTGAGTTTAACAGAGCCATTATGGCAGTCAGTAAGACATTGTGTTCAACTTCATGCGACATATGACCTGGCTGCATCTCACTGAGACACCTGCTTTGTGCGGCACCTCACAGGTGAAGCACTTTGGTCCTACTTAAACCAAAAGACATTATAGTAACTGACAGTTCTATGACACTGTGCCATAAATAGTAATCTGCTGTGAAAGTGTTTCCTTATTTAGCCCAATTTTCATTTAGTGGTAAAGTGGGACGCTCTAGCAAAGTTGGTTACAAAGGTACTTTGAATATAATTTTCCCACTGAGTTCTGTTATGTAAAATAATCAACATACTACAGTAAAACATTTTTACTGACCTAACTTCTAGTCTGTGAAGTGGATGATTTTATATTTCTTGAAACAGTTACCTCCAAATCACCATTTATATTATTTTTCAAGACGTTTTCCGAAACCTGGAAATCCACATTATCCTTTCACAGGCAGCTACGTATCCTTTCTCTTCATAATCTTCTTTTCTATGGACATTTACTAAATGCCTCTAAATTTCTTAACAACCAACCTAGAGCATCTAGAACTTGTATCCCTTTACTTCTCTTATTATTTAGATATTTGGAATGCTAAGAAAACTGATCTTAGTAGCATTATTCCTCTAGTTTATATGATATGTAGGTAGTTCCTGAGAACTTTTTGGTATGGGATATTTTACAGTACTTGACATTAACATATTGTCCCAACCCTAGTAAAACAATTTTATGTATATTGATTTAATAATACTTAAATCAATTTGTATCTGAACACAAAAGTGTGAAAATTAGACAGTAGTCTAGGCTGCTTCCCCTGCAGAGGAAAGATGATCAGCTGAGAAGTATAGCTATAATTCTTTTAAAATTTGAGACTCGATGAAACTTGTCTAGATGAACTGCAGTTGAAAACAATTTTCTCTCAATTGTATCAGTTCCAAAAATATAGTATTCATATTTCTGCCTTCCCTATTACACTTGTTCAGTGCTACTATGACACATACTGCTGACTTCCATATTTTCTGGAAGACATTTAATTAGCAGCTCGAAGGACAGCAAACAATCTTTCCTCATTTCCAATGAGGGTGGCCTCTTTTTGCAGTAGCCCTCACTGAGTTTCCACAGTAAATAGATGACCAAGATTTTAGGTGTGCTTGGTGTGTTCTTGTTTGTCTTTTGATTGTCTTCCATATGAAAGAGGACTCAACAGTAAGCAATACATAGAAGGGAGTTCTTCAGAGTCATTTGTATCATATTAGAATCTTAGAAATGTACATCTCTTGTCAAAGGTACTGACATATTGGGGCTGAAATGGTGGGGTTTTGTCCTTTGTTTTAATTTTATACTGTTTTATAATCATTGTGGTATAGAAGACACAAAAGAATTAACCCTGCTCCCTAACAGTTTATGTTTCAAGTCAAGGGGAGCGCACACAAACCACAGATTGACCATCCCCAGGCATGAATTTGAAGTGGAACAAACATCACTGTTCTTTGGGGCGGCTGGGAAACCACTGGTAACCAGAACACATACATGATGTTACAAAGGAATGTGCTGGAATTCTTCTTCCCTTCATGTCTGTTTACACTTTGCATAAGTTTTCTTCATACATTAAAGTAGTACATTTGAGTAGCTATGAACTGGGATGAAGTTTGTGTGTCATGTAGGTTATTAATATTTGCTTCTGTACAAAGATACACTCTTACATATATCAGTTATATGTGCACCTGTGGTTTTAGAGCTGAAAATTGGAAGGAATTTTATAAGCAGAAGACTATTTACAGTACATAATGGAAACAATAACTGCAATTATGCCTCTGACTGCTCTTGCAGAAAGTGATGTGTATGACTTTCATCTCCAGCTGTTCACGTCCTGAAGTTTAAAGCTTTTGAGAGTTTGAATGTGGGCTCTATCACATAATTTGTGGCAATTACAAAGAACAAAAGTTGATTCAATACACAATACCTACATTTTCAACTCTTTCAACATTAAAAGTAACAAGAATCAGTCATCTGATAAGAACTGTGTGGGCAATTAAAAAATAAGCCTCTTATAAATGTCTTCTACTTGTTGTGCCTTAAAAGTGCAAACTTCTAAATGTTAGATCTTAATTTCTTAATTTCCCATTAAGCAATATGTGTGCTGTGGTGATAAGGTTTGTCTTATTTTAGCTCTTCAATAAAAGCCATGCCAAAGGAACTTTCTTTAAACATTAGGACAGCCAAATACATTTAGAAACCCTTGATATAACGGATCTTCACTTTTAGACGTGAAGCCAAGATTTTGATTATCATTTGGCATCTCATCGAAATTTTCCTTAAAGTTCTCAATCACTGAGGGTGGAAGTTGATTTCCAGATAACTAAATACACCCATAGCCTCACATCAGCTCCTAACGGAAACGTATCCTCATCTTCCTGTAGCACAGCCTCTTCCTTTCCACGATCTTCACTCCTGCATAACATCCATGCTGCTCACATAATCTATTTCTCTTTCATTGATGAAGCTGGGGCTGAGATGTGGCTCAGTGGCAGAGCTCTTGCCTTGCATGCACAAGGCCCTGGGTTCAATCCCAGCACCACAGAGAGAGGAAAGAAGAAGGAAAGAAGGAAGGAAGGAAGGAAGGAAGGAAGAAGGAAGGAAAGAAGGAAGGAAGAAAGGAAGGAAGGAAGGAAGGAAGGAAGGAAGGAAGGAAGGAAGGAAAGAAGGGCCTAGACCAGCATGCTCAATGTGACCTACAGATATGTGGCACTTATTTTAATCATATTTTACATTTTTTAACTTTTGATAAAAAATTAATTTCATTGGTGTAGGAACCTGAAAGACTAAGGAAAACTCAAAATGTACAGTAGATGATAGGAAAGGGAAAGAAATTGCTCAAAGGAAGGAACAACTGGGATGAGGGAAAGAAGAAAAAAGAAAGAAGGCAGGTAAAACATAAATATATATATGAATAGCTGCAATGACTATATTGCTGTTGTCTGATGGTGTATTGAAATGAACAGTTAATGCTCACAAAAAAAATTAATTTCAATGAAATAAACACCTAAGAGCATAGGTCCACATAATTACTATACTTTTATAAATGTGAAGTTAAAGCATATGTTCAAAACATAAAATAAATTTTGAGAAATATTTAAACAAAACAGTAAGAAAGGAATAAGGTAAATGAGATCTTGGAATAAGGAAAATTGCATTTCTGAATTCCTAACCCAAATGTCTCGTCATTCTAAGCTGATACCTGTCCATAGAACATAAACTTATAAAATCATTTTAAAATTTTGAAGAGTTTCAAGAATAGGTATCATATACCAAAAGTGAAAAGACTGGGATTTTCATTTTAAAATGTGTTACATACATCTTTTCCTGAATAAGAAAGTAACTGTAGAGAGCAGCATCCTAAAACTCAATGCTCCAAAGTTCAATAAAATTATGTAAAATAAAACATGAATATTTTATTAGGGATTACCCAAAATACTTTATCATAACATTATTTATCAAATTCTGACTTAATGACTAGTGTCATCTTAGGTTAATCATAAACATTTCCTGAGATTTGCCATTGACATTAAAGCTAACAGGATCTACAAAGAGTTTAAAATATATCATAGTAATGCATACATACCCCATGTTTATAGCAATGTAATTCACAATAGCTAAATCTTGGAAGCAGACTGTTTGTCTATGATTAGATGAGTGGATAAAGATAATCTGGTATTTATGCACAATAGAGTACTACTGTGCCAGAAAGAAGGATAAACTTGAGTCATTTGTAGGAAAATTGATGCATCTTGAGATCATAATGTTAAATGAAATGAATCAGATGCTCTATTAGTAAGTGCTTACAAGAGCTTACAGGGTGGGGACAAGGCTTCTCAAAGAACTGCACGTGCTCTGAATCCAATTTAATGCAGGACACAGAAATTTACAAGATTGGCCTACAATGGCCACCCACAGGGTCAACTGTAGAAGATCCCTCTGTACTAGAGATCCAAAAGACCCAGCCAAAGGCCTGGGTCCACAGCATTGTCCTGTAGGAGTCCAAGTCAGGAGGCCGAATTATCCACAGTGGAAGACCAAGGGGTCTGCATGGAGCTAGACACTAAAGAGGCTGCAGTGGCAGGCGGAAAGGCCAGTTTTGGAAGTTGAAGAATCTGCACCGAAAGCCAGCAGATGATGCCAAAGGTGAAGACTGGAGTTCCTCCTAGGAAAATCACCTGAAATCCTTTCCTCCTCTTCTCCTTTTATTCCATTCTGACAGCAATCCTCCTTAAGGTGGATCTTCTATGCCCAGAACCATGCTGACTCATTTCAGCTGGGTGTTCCCCACTCAAGTTGATAATTAGTCAATCAACCACCACAGATGCACAAGCTTAAATATGGTATAGCTTCTCTTGTATGAGAAATCCAAAATATAAAGAACAAAAGAAAAGATGGATAATAGGAAATAGGGGGGATCAATATTTTGCAAATGGAAAGGCCACCATGAGATTAAGGGAGAGGAAGGGAGGGAATAAAAAATTGAGATGTTATGTTCCTGTACCAATTCCCCATGAGGGAAGTGTGATCATTATGTACTGCAAACATATATCAATAAAAAATAAAAGTTGAGAAAATCAGGACAGAAAGAAGAAAAAACACTGTCTGACCAACAGAAAGTAATTTTCTCACAGTTGTGGTGGCTGAAAATCTGGTATCAGTGTGTTAGCAGAGATGGTTTGTCCTGAAGTCTCTCTCTGTGGTTGTTGATGGCTGTCTTCTCACTGTGTCCTCATGTGACCTTTCCTCTGCACAACTCCAGTGTCTGTTTCTCTTTTCACAAGGACACAAGTCACATTCAACTGGAGCCTCACCCTTATGACCTCTTTCTGCTTTAATTACCTCTTTAAAAGTCCCTATCTCCAAAGTCAGTGGGGGTTAGGGTGGAATTTTCATTCTAATGGGGGTTAGATCAGTAGGCAAGTAGAAATATTGGGAAAAAAAAGAAAAAAAGTAGAGCACTGTACAGCTTGTGGAGAGTGACCAGCTGAGAAAGGAAAGTTACAGGATTAGTCTGAGAGATGGAGGGGAGGTCTCTAAAGAGGTGAGACCAAGTGACAGCAGCTAACCACTGTTATGTTAGTAACTGTGCTGAGGATTCTATGCTTGAATTTGCAGCTGCTTTAGAAGTCCTCGGGAGCCCTGCAGCCTCTCTCAGGCCATGAGACCATCATTCTGTTCTGCTTTATGAGTCTGAGGGCTTGGTGTAGTGATCTTGAATCTCTCTTAAGGTGTCACTTGGGCCCTAAATATTTAAACTTGTTATTTAGAACATGGCCATGGAATTGCATCTCCTCTTGGCTTTTCCACCACCACTCAAACTCTTTTTTTGTGTGTGTGGTGGTACTGGGGATTGAACTCAGGACCTTGTGCTTGCCAGGCAGGCACTTATGCCACTGAACTATATCCCCAGCCCTCAAACTCTTAATTCAGTGAAACATAGGAATGAACTTGAGGGGTGTAGGGTTTCCTAACTTCCACATCTTCTGATTTCCTTTGCCTCTTTGATGGATGTTGAAAAGGGCTGTTCACTTATTCACTTTTAAAAGGGAACTCAGGCAGTCTGGACAGAGTATGGATTATATATGCTAACCACTTCAGCTTTAATGAAGTAGTAACTCTTCTGTTTTAAATGTATTTTAATATGCAGGGCATATCAGAGGACTTTCTGAGGAGATATGAGCTTTGCTTTTCCACATATGCTTTAAAATAAATTTTGCTATCATGATGGCTATACACTATGTAATAAATTGTTCTAGCCATGTTTATTATAAGTACTTCATAACTGCTGAACACAGTGATAATAGTTTTGTCTCCGATGTTCTCCTGGAGTCTCTAATACTAACAGGTGTCTTCAAGAAGATCCCATTGTTTTCAAAATTACTACTCTCTGCTCTGTATGACCTGCCACAAAAGCATTCCATGGATTTTGACACCAGCAAATAGAAATGACAAATGCATCAGTTTAGACCATAACCTCCTGTGCTTTTTATATAAAGCATACAAAAGTTCTCTTGAACTTTGCCGTGGTGATTTAAGCTATTATATGCTGTCAACATAATGTGTCTAAACAGTGAAATAATTCTAGGCATACGGACTTCTCCCAAGGTTACCTTCAAATGAAAAGGCTATGAAACTTCACAATATTGCTTTCATTTTCTTGTACTGGATAAACTAAAAGTATTTCAGTTTCTTTACTTTTTGGGACCTGGATTTTGCCTTCCTTGTATATGTCGTGTTTCTTCTTTCAGTGACAGGGGTCAAACCCAGAGCCTCTTGCATGCTGGATGAACATTCAACCTCTGAGCTACACCCCCAGCCCAAGATTTGGTATTATTTAAAAATTATACATTGGACTCGGATTGTAGCTCACTGGTAGAGGGCTTCCTTTGTGGGCATGAAGCCCTAAGTTCAATACCTAGCACCACAGAAGGCAAAAAATATATCTTTTTCCTCATGACATCCTTGAAATAATATTTCAGTTTCACAAGACTCCTCCCATAGTAAGTAAATGTCTTAGCTTATCAAGTGGCCCCACCTGCCATTGGCTAAATTCCAAAGCTGCCAGAAATAAATTTTCTTTCCCTCAGTTGGTCTAGTATATTATACTTAGCATCTATCTACCATATGCTACCTTGCATTATCACCCAAATTCTGTTTTAAATCTGCTGAGATAATGAACTTATTTTAAACATCTCCTTATCATTGACAGTAGTACCTTGTTACACAGTGTGCAATAAATATATTTCATGAATGAAAGAATATATTAAAATGATTGTGAAAAGTGCCTGTAAGTTAAGCGTGTAAGAAGTTCAAGACATGTTCCCCGAGTCAGCAGTTATCCCGTATATGTGCCAGTGGTAGAGTTTGCTTTATCACTTGAAAACCATTGACCCTTCCACCACCACCATAAGCACCACTAGTCAGTCATGGTACAGAGCATGTGTGTGTGTACATTTCAGCACCAAGCCAGAGGACAGGTGTGAATGCAAAGTCATGGGAACGCAGCTAGACACCCCATCCATCTTTATGTCCCTTTTTAAAAGTAGATCATTAGCATTTACCTTGTGCTGATGTCACAGCCCCATAGTCATTTGTCTGTGGTTATCTTTATTTCATACTTCTATACCCGATAGAAAATGATTATTAGTGTAGCATAAGTGTTTACTTTTGAGATGGGGATCACTAGCCCTTTAAATAGAAGAGGAGAAGAGGGAAGCCTACAGAGTAAGAAAATCCCAGTGGATTATACAGCCAGTGAAGTAGGAGAGCCAGATGTGAAACTATGTGTCCTTGGTTGTAAAGCTTTGGTTGTTTTAAAGCCATGACCTACTGCTACCCACCTTACTAAAATCTAAATATTTGAAATCATAACTACAAAGCTATATAAATGCTCCCAAGAGAGACAATGGGTAAAGTGTAACCCTAATATACATAATTCATGTTTTATAAATTCTGAAATATAATCTTACTACTTTTCATTAATATTCTCCTAAAACTTGAAAACTGAGGTGTCTATAATTATAGAATAGAGACTAGAAATCCTTTTGTTACTATCCTGAGTATACTCAGTGCTGATTTTAAGGTACTAGCAATTCTGTGGAGAGAAAAATAAAATGATACCCTCAGTTTAAGGGCAATGTCATGGATGACAATTTACTATAATGTATGTAAAGTAAAACTTTAGGTAATTACACTTAGGCTGTACATGATTCACACAGTTTAAGTGAATGCTTCTTTATGTGCAATGATCTATTATAGAATGAATATCTAAATGAAGATGTTGATGCTAGAGTTATTGAATATGAAGATAACCGACCCCTTTTAGATATGTTTCTGCAGAAACCAATGGGTTTACTATCCCTACTTGATGAAGAAAGTAGATTTCCCAAGGCCACTGACCAGACTCTTATAGGTGAGTTTTAAATCCAGAATGATTTTATGGTTCTAAGAATGCAGTCATATAATTCTAAGTGTTTTTTTTAAATAGCTTTAAGTAGTCTAGGAGAAAATAACTGTCACAAAGCCTGCATATCTAACTTTAAAGAAGAGACTTTGGATCTAATACCTGGACTAGTGAATGTTTATGATAACAAGAAATATTTAGTGATTAATTAAATAAGGTTAGATATTGGATTTCTCATTTCATGGTAGGACCTCAACCACAGAATGAATCTCAGGTTAGAAATGACCTTAGAATTAGAATTTGGTGGGCAGAGCAGAAAGACAGATCTAGAATTTGAAAAGAGAAAACTAGCAAGCAAGAAACAAATTCATCTGTGATGTTCAAGCTATTTATTTAATAGAGGCAAGCAGCCTCAAATACCTTAATAATTCTGAGGTTCAGCACATTGATAAATGTTCATGGTAATAATCCTGAGTCATCAAAGAAAGATTTAATGTATTCATTTTTTTCCGTTTGAGGAGGCAGAGATGTGTATAATATATTTAAGGAGATTATCATCCAAAATAGTTAAAATGGAAAAGTCCTGTTTAAGAAAGGAAAAAACTTGATAGTTTTCAGGCAACTCAGAAAGTCACTTTCTGGGGTGGAACACCATACTCCCTGATGATGCGAGATATTCACTATTCTTAACAAATACGTGCAGAGAATTTAGAATCACTTTTTCTTACTTTTGATGATATGTAGATCCTATTTTTTACCATAAGTCTATGATGTTGCATCCTCCTGACCCACTGATTAACTTATTCTCTCTTCTAATTGGACAGTTATAGATGGAAAAAAAATAACCTCAATGTTGTAGGAAAAATAATTTAATAGCAGCCACTTGAGATATCAAAATGCCCTTTGTAGGACATGGAATGAAAACTTTTCTGAATGTCTTAAAACTGTTACAGAAATTTTACTACCTTTTATGATTTTTTATGCTCCTTATGTAACCAGTAACAACCTATCGCTCTTCAAATGGAACGAGGGCCAAGCCACCAAAGTTTAGGGCTCAAGGCTGAGCATCAAACTCAGCCTCACAAGCTTCTCAGCTGGTCACTCTCAAAGCAGTTCCTTCTTCTGGGCCAGTGATTCTCAAAATATGTATCTCAAGTGAGGAACATCTGTAGCACCTGGGAACATGTTAGAAACATGAATTATTGCATCCATTTCCAGACCTATTCAATCAGGAACTCAGGGTAGGAGCCAGCATCCCATGTGTTAATGTTCAGAGCGACTCTGATGCTTTCTAAGGATTTGACAGCTGCTCTAAACCACAATGCAGTGGTAAAAATTCATGATCATGAGTTTTGCTTTACCATTTAGAACGATGTTCCAAATATGCATAAATTAGCTATATAAAATGTTCTTTGCTCACGTGTACACGGTGGTGAAAGAAATGGTGCAGAATGACAGTATTTTCTGAGGATCTTCTACATGCATGATGCCGGAATTTAATTCTTGACATTGTTTGTCCTACAGAAAAATTCGAAGTTAATCTAAAATCACAGTACTTCTGGAGACCCAAAAGAATGGAACTCAGTTTTGGAATTCACCATTATGCAGGAAAGGTAAGAACCCTCAAGAATTATAGCTTAGTTTTCTGTTTAACCTTTTATCAAATAATGAGGATTGCCATGGAGATGTAGGGCCAAAATACTGTTAAGCAGTTCTAATGAAGGGGCCAGTGATTTCTGTCCTCACCTGGCCCTAATTCTGCTCTCCAGCACCCTGCTGTCTGTCCTAGCCTTTGTCTGCGGTTCTCCCTGGAGACCGCTGGCACCGCAGGTTGTACACCTATGGTCTGTTGGAAAGGTAAAAACCAAATCCTTGTCTTGTGACAAAGCTGTAACAGTAAGCTCTAGTTTTTCTAAAGGAAATTTTATTAAGAAACTGGGATAAAAGAGGAAAGAAGGAGCCAAGATTCAAAGAGTTTATCTTTCTGATCATAAGAGTTGGCTGTGGGTGATTAGCTTACAAAGGTTACCTAATTTTTTTTATGTAACAATAGCTGAGGATCTTTTATATAAGCTGTGCTGTGCTTTTCAGACTTTAGATGGTTCTCTCTCTCTACTGCAGCCCTTGTCTCTCAATAAGAGAAGGAGAGAGAGCAGAGCTCACACAGACAGGTGGAGTTGGCTGATGGACTGTTACGTAGTTAGAGGAAGAAACATTCATGCATTGATAGAGACACGTTCACACACCGCAGCAGCCTCAGATCTGTGTCCTACACCCAGGGGACACTTTCCTTCCCTTTGTCTGTGGAGAATAATGGGCCAGTTCTTCACAATGATGTCATAAATACTGAAGGATTTCAAATCAAGGTTGAGAAGATATTCAGATCAAAGAATGGAAAAAATGAGAAACATATAAAAATAAAATGATCAGAATTTCTGGCATCCTAGTCTGTTTGGTAACCTTCATGTTAGTCAATATTCCATAGGCTTTTGTCATTAAAAATGTAGACCAGTGCTGGGAATATAGCTCAGTGGCATAAGTGCTTGCCTGGCAAGCCTGAGGTCATGAGTTCGATTCCTAGTACCAAAAAAAAAAAAAAAAAATGTAGACCATAAACCTTTCAAACTATAACCTCTGTCAGGACTTTCAGCAGAAAATTTTCCAAGTGAAGCCTCCTTTAAGAATTTGCATCAATAATTGCCTATGACTATTTTATCCAGTAGTTGTAAACAACTTTTTTAGTCTGCAAGGCTACATAACAAGAACATCATAGGTAGGGTGGTTTAAACAACAGAGATTCTTTACAGCTCTGGAGCCTGGAAGTTCAAGATCAGAGTGGCTCCTGGTTGCCCAGTCATGGCTTACAGACAGCTGCTGTCTCACTGTCCTTGTGTGGCCTTTTTTTATGTATGCATGCAGAGAATTTTGATATGAATTTGGAGGAACACAGTTCAATACATAACAACCACCCTCTTGGGTTATCCTTCAGAAATCTGTGGATTACTCTCATCTTTAAAATGCCTTAAAAATATCTGAAGTACCAGAAACACAAATATCCACAATGTGTTTAGACACCACTACTAAGATAAAAATCAATCATAGCCACTTGTGTGCAGGTGGATAGTTAGTATAGCATCAGGAATGCCTTGGAGCCCCAAGTGCTTCTCATCCCTCCAAATGTAGAAAAGAAACATACCAAATTCCAATGGGAAGAATCAAACCGTAGTTCCACCCAAATGAAATCAGTGAGACGCAAGTCCTTTCTTGTAGGACATACTATATATGGAGCCATTCACTTTTCCAACACATTGTGAGGGACCTTTGTAATCTTTCTACCCCTACTGCCTAGCATAGAATAAGCACTCAATAAACATCTGTTGCTGATGTTGACTCTGACTGTGGTCATGACAACAGCATCCTGTATCAACAGGTCCTCTACAATGCAAGTGGATTTTTGGCTAAAAATAGAGACACTCTTCCAACTGATATTGTGCTGCTTTTGAGATCATCAGAGAACAGTGTAATTCGACAACTAGTCAGCCTCCCTCTGACCAAAACAGGTGAGGTGATTTCCATTAACTGGGAAGGTTCCTCAAAGCCCAATCAAGTAGTTTCTGTCTCTTTCATTTGTGGGAATATAATCCCCAATTTTTCATGTTAGTTTGTTTTCAACTCACTAAGTATTCATTTATTAATATTCTCTGCCCCAGGTCATCTGAGGAAAATATATAAATCAATGTGGCAAAGTAGGCTTTTTATTAAAGTGTTTGAGGCATTTACCAGGGTGGTGTGCTAACAGCTCCCTGCAAAAGTACTCTCTCCTCAAAAGAGTTCAGAATCACCTGCTGTGTTCCAAAGTGGGCAACCTTCAGGTAGTTCCTCAGGTTCTGCAAGCATGGTGAGTTCTTTAACTGGTTGAAAATTCAGCCAGACATGGTGATGCACACTTGTAATCTCAACATTTGGGAAGCTGAGTCAGGAAGATCGTGAGGTCAGAGCTAGCCTTAGCTAGGTAGGGAGTTCCCAGCCAACCTGGAATACAGAGCAAGACCTTGTCTCCAAAAATAGAAAAAAAAATCACACATCTTCATCCAGTTGACCATGTATAGCCTTACGTTTGTGTTTACGTGGAAAAACTAGTTTGGATTGGCTTTCTTTACTAAAATTTAAAATTGTTCTCTGTAGTTTTTAATAATTTTATTGAGTTATAACTGAAGTATTTAACCAATAAAAATTTTTACATACATAACACTTATGAAGGTTTCACCATTGTGGACAGGCAACTTAGGCAGAATATAGTACCCAAGATAGAGTCAGGACAACCCAGCCTCAGTCAGATAAGCAAGAGCCTAAGGTCAAGAGTTAACAAGAACCAGGTAGACAGAGAAATCCAGAATCATAAGCAAAGTAACGAGCAAGGTGATGACAACTTCTGGTCCTACCTATCTGGAAAACATTTTTTTCTCTCTCACTTTGTACTTTTAATAAACCACTTACATTAGATAGAGGATGAAAGGCACCTGCAGACACATGCTTTCTACGTGCCTTGATTCCTTACAGACCCATTTCTAGTTTAAGTAAGCTTGTTTTTGTCCTAGAGTTTAACTTTACTTTGACCCAGAGTAGTCTGAGCTCTGGTAATTTTTTAATGAAAACTCCTACAGAGAGTCCTATGGCAGCCCATTTTTGGGTCCCCTCCTGACTATTGCAAGCTATTTCTCTCTTCTTCATAAACATCCCTCTTATCTACCTCCTTTGTCCTTGATTTCATTTTGTGAGACATAGACCCAGACCATGCTGTTACATCACCAAAATTAATAGTGAATGTATTGATCATGACGAAAGATGTCTCCTGATGATATTTTGTAATCCTCCTGCCTCTACTCCTCTCTGTCACTTTCCAAACATTCCAGCACCATTTGTTAGGAAAATTATTCCCCCCCAGTGAATTGCTTTGACACCATTCAAATGACTGGACTTCTCGGCATCATTGATATATATATATATATATATATTTTTTTTTTTTTTTGGTTTTGGTTTTTTTCCGGTATCGGGAACCAAACTCATGACCTTGCACTTGCCAGGCAGGCGCTTTGCCGCTGAGCTAAATCCCCAGCCCCTTGTGTCATTGATATTTATCTATCTTTATGGCAGTACCACACTTCTTGATGAGTATAGCTAACAAAATCTCGAAATGGACAATTTTAGGTTGCCTTGCTGTCTCCACTATTCTAAAATCAACCATGGTTGTTGCTTTATGGCTTCACATATGAAATTCATCTCTCAACTATTATTTTTTTTACATTTTAAAAAATTATCTTTATTTAGGTTTCTGATTCAGCACATGTATCAAAGACTAATCAACATAAAGTACATAAGACATTACTCAGAAGTCTTACATCTCTCAATCAGAAATCTTACATCTGTCTAAACTCCAACCAAGAGTATCAATTTGCCACTATTACCAGAACTCCAGCCTAGTCAAGTTGCAAACAAGCTATCATGAACAGCATACAGTGTGCACAGATACACAGAGACCAGAGGCATGCTAGCATGCCTTCTTGTTGACATCTTTCTGCTTGACAGTCCACTTCTGCATTCCAGGCTAAGTTACAAATAAAGTCCAAAGAAGATGTAGGGTCAGTCTGAGCAGATACTCTTCTAGAGGAATGTATTCTTAACCTGTTGTGCCTGAAGCTTTCTTTTTGCAGGATGAAGCTCAGATTGAGATGTACAATACAATCTAGATGATGTGCAGACGAAGTCAAAAACTAAAGTTGAGCAGTAACCCAAGTTAAGGCATGAATGCACACACGCACACGTACACACACACAGCACTCATGCGATCATGAGCAAAGGACTCCTTCAGTTGCCGACAGAGAGGCATCCTGAGTGTGGCAGTTAATAACTGCTAAGCATTCTGGAAAACGCTCCCAGGAAGATCATGCTAACATCTTTAAAAAAGAGAGAAAAGAAGTGGGAGGATAAAATAAACAAAAACAGTTCCTTGCTCCTCACGTCTCTGGTTTGCTTTGTCACAGTTTTGTTCATCAGATCGAATATAAAAGCAAAGCAGATATTTTTTCTCAAATTAAGATCTACACTAATTTTAGTTTCTGTTGTCCTGCACAAATAAATTTTTAAAAGACTTTTCACTTATTTTGTTAAGTAATTTGATGACTAACATATACATTTATTAAAGTGAAGTTATTACCCTTTTACTAAATTTCTTCTAGTCTTTTCATTTTCAGGTAAACTTTAAATTTGAATTATTTGACTAATATTAAAAAATAGGTTTAGCCTAGTTATTGTGTTCCGAGAACTTTGTATATTTATCATGTTTCTAAGAAATCCCATAAGGCTGTCACAATGTCGTTTCTTTTTTTTTTTTTCAATTGAATCTTTTTCTAAAACTTTCTTTAGTAATAATAAAAAATGACAGTGAATGAAAATCATGTGTTACTGCCTCTGTCCACCCTGCGGTAGTCAGTTAAGTTTCACACTTAAAAGGCAACAGTTTCAGCCCACAATGGAAGCCATCGTGCATATCCGTCTCAGCCCTCTTCCCAAAATAATGAAGGAGGAGACAGAAAGCAAATCACAGGCACCACCAGCCACATTTCAGACAGGGTTCCTTTCTGCCCCGTCATCTCAGGGCCAACCTTTTGTAACTATGGAAAAAGGAGAAGCATTAGTGAAAAACATTTAGCCTGTGGCTACCAACTAAAATAAGGAGCAAAAAATAATCTCTCTTAAACGATACTGCATTTTGAAGATATTTTGAACATTACCATTGGGCTGATAAACTCTTGGATTGTGTATTAGTTTGGTTTATTGTATGTGATGCTGATATTACTCACTTTCTTGTTGCCTGAACAAGATAGTTAACATACACAATTTTAAAAAAAAAAAAAAAAGGTTTACTTTGGCTTACAATTTCAGAGGTTTCAATCCATGGTCAGATGTGGCTTCAAGGCAGAAACATCATGGCAAAAAAGCATAGTAGAGGAAGGCTGCTAACAGGAAGCAGAGGGATCAAGGAAGAGCCAAAAGAAGAGGCCAGATAGAGCCCCCAACATCACACCCCCACGACACACACACAGAAGTGAGCTGTACCAATCTCTCAAGCCAATCATGTTGACAGTCAGGATTTACCATCACCCTAGGAGCATGACAGAGTAGTGAAAATGACCCACGTGCCAGGCAAATTATCACCTTTCATTAAAATTCTGCAAGGTAACATCATTAACCCCAATTTATGGATTCACAGTACATATCAGACATTAAATAAATGACCTAGTGGCAACACAGCTTTTAAGTATTACAGCTTGGAGTCAAACCCAAGTCTTTCTAGCTTCTGTGCCCATAACTCTTTCACTGCTTCAGACTGAGTATTTTCATGCAGCCTCCAGCATGAAGCACATATTTCTGAATGTTAGACCGAACATGGCCATTTCTTTCAACCACCCTTGATCTGCTTATAAGCACCGCATGTGAAGTAATGTTTCACATGCCTTTTCAAGGCTCGTCATAAAGACTGGCTGGAGTTTTAGAGCAATCTTGGTTGCCATTTAATATACACAAATTAGCAAATTACTCTCTTCATAGTAATCATCTCATACGGTCTCACAATCGAAAGGAAGTACAACTTGTACCTCTGCCCTTTCTCTTTTCCAAACCAGAAGATTTGGTGTTTTTGTTTTTGTTGGAGAGGGGGTCTGAATTTAAGATTTGTTGTAAATTTTCACATTACGTTATTTTACCCTTGTCTCCATAAATAGTTATCAAAGCATCTAAGTCTCAATATTGTGAATTAAACAGTGCTTATTTTAAATAAATGGGATAAAAATCATTTAGCCACTAAGGATTCTAGGAGGTAAGCTAATTTTATTTATATCCCATAGGTAACCTGCCACTATCCAAAGCTAAAAATGTAATAAACTATCAGATGAAGACTTCAGAAAAATCAGTTAACCTGACAAAGGTAAATAAATGCATTTTTCATGAATCCAACTTGTGCCAATTGTGTACTCCTTAAAGAAGCAGCTTTTCCTTAGTTTTTCTCCCTTTGATGCTTCTTTTCTCTTTAAATGGATATTTGCTATCATCATGTTACTGATAGCAGATAAAATAATCATGCATTTCTGATATACTCATAAGTCTCTTTATAAATAGTTTTAAATATTACACTAAAACCAACTAAAAATGTACCTATTGGCTAGGATCAGAATTAGCTGCGTTCTACAGGAGACCAATAAAAAACAATACAGTTACCTTGAAGTATGAATATCAACCACATTGTATAGTTTTGTGTATTTAAATGCAGCAGTTAAGATAACTTGAAGGTAAATGCCACATGCTCCCTAGAAATCATAAAATATAATAGGCACCTTGGCCTCACTGTCTTCCTTCATCTTCTTAGGGTGAAACTGGAGAAACCACCTGTCATGCCCTGGAAACCACCAATATGAAAACCCAAACAGTTGCATCATATTTTAGAGTAAGATATTTCATTATGGTGGATTGAGTTTAGGGATGTTATTGTAAATGAGTTATGGATAAGAAAATATGGTCACAAATAGCACAGTGCTGTTAGTAAAAAAGAATGTTTATTGTATTCCATTTAAGTATTTGTTAGATCCAGGCTATGTCAAAATGCACTATTGATATTTAAACTGCAAAAGAGATTTTTGTTTTTCCATGATAATCTTAATGGCAGTCTATACCCTGATTAAAATTGATCAATAGAACAAATGCAATTTTCCTAGGATAAGATCTAAAAACAGTTATTAATTAAATGGTATAATTATCAATTCTCTTTCCCCGCTTGAAAGAGTTGGGATGAATAGTAGGCACAAGGTTGAGCGTCTATCTCTAGCTCATGTCTCCGTGCACCTACAAGAGCTGATACCTCAGCCGGATAATAGAAGCCAGTGTAGGAATGGAGCAGGGAGAAAAGTCAGGGAAGTTGCTCATCATGGGATCAAGGAGATCTGCCTTGGACAACATGGGAAAAGAAAAATCAAGAAGCACCTCATTTTCCCCATGCTCTAGAGAACTCTAGATAATCGTTCCATATTTTTATCTCTTCTGATAAGATCAGATTGTCCAGCCAATGAAAATGACAAAAATACCACCTCAGACTGGGAGATTACCAGTTATATAATTTAATGTGGAGTAGGGAGAGGAAATTGGATTTGGCTTACTATAAGCCCCCAGCAAATATATCCAGATCTCTAACAGCGTCATGAAATACTTCTTAAACTGTCTGAATATTTTGATGAAATATTCTTCAAGCCCCATGCTCATAGCAGACAGTGTACACTTAGTCACCCATTGATGGTGCCTTAATGCCTTAACCTCAGCTGCATTCCCTTTACTTAAAGGAAGCACAGGTGAATCATTGAAAGTATTTAATGTCACGTTATTTTCCTTTTTTATGTGAGTTATGTACACTCTTGTCATAACTCTATGCTATTGGCATCTGGTTTGAACCAGATTAGTCCTTGAAATCATTTTCATCTTCATGCTGAAGTGAAAAATGATAGAAGATAATTCTATACAACATGTAGTATGTTTTTAAAGCTATTTTTCATTCTGCAGACAAGAATGAATATAGCGTAACACTATGCCTTGGCCCCTAAGAAAATTCAGTGCCTAGCTTGCACTGTGCTCCTTCTTAAACGCCAGCAGATATGCGTCACTTTCACATCACCAGTGCCTGTCAAATGCTTGTGTGACCAAGGGAATGATGATTCACAGATAAATGTGATGAAAAAGGGCTCCAAAGTGGCAGGCCCAGCTGTTTGGAAAGGTCACATCTGAGTCTCAGTACCCAAGAGAAAGGCATGCAAATTCAGTGCTTTGCCAGTTGCCCAGTTGTAGTATTGTTTGCACTATATGACTGTAGACTTTTATATTTCCACACAAGAAGAGATACATCTGCCAACATGATCCATGTCTAAATATTATTTTGTCAATAAATTGTGGTCTTGGTCCTGGAGATACTGTTTGCTGGAATTCTACATTTAGTGAACCATGATTATCCTAGTATGCTATTCTTTATTGCCCCATCATTGACTACTATTTAAATAAGGTATTGATGCAGAGCACAGCTTACCAGCCATATTAACAAAAGATTCTTCTAAAATAAGTAAGACAGTGAATAAGCTAAACTAGAATAAAGTGAATAACAGCTTGCTTATTTTTATTTCTATATTCTAAAGTATTTTAAAGTAAGAGATGATTGGGACAGTAATAAAAGTTGTACTTTCTGTAAATAGAGATTTGAACAAGAAAATTAATTTATAAAGGTAGATTAATTAAATTGTGTGTCTAAGTATTATAACTCAGTAAATTTTCTGGAAAGGATCTAATTACTCACAAATTATATCAAAACTAATTTTACCTGTTAATTAAAGTTGCCTTAAGAGTTTAAAGGCAGACTTTTTGTTTTTTGCTTTTTTTTTTTTTTTTTTTTTTTGGTTTTTTTTTTTCCCGGTACCGGGAATCAAACTCACGACCTTGCGCTTGCCAGGCAGGCGCTGTGCCGCTGAGCTAAATCCCCAGCCCCTTATAGGCAGACTTTTAATAGCCAACTTCTGTCCTATTGCTGCCACATTTTTATAAGTAAATCTGTAATTTTAAAGATGCAAGTAAAACTTGCATTAAGTTAGATCTCCCTCCACTTCTTATGTTAGTATGACCATTTGTTAACATTAATTTTCAGATTTTATCACTGTAGTAAAAAGACCTGCAAGCTCATAAGTTAATGTATGCTACTCTGGGAAATTTATTTTTATTCCATGTTACAGTACTCCCTGATGGATTTGTTATCTAAAATGGTGGTGGGCCAACCTCATTTTGTCCGTTGCATCAAACCAAATAACGAGCGTCAGGCAAGAAGGTATGACAGAGACAAGGTTCTGCTACAGCTTCGCTACACAGGAATTCTGGAAACAGCGAGAATTCGAAGGCTGGGATACTCACATCGGATACTTTTTGCTAACTTTATAAAGCGGTATGTGGACTCCATTGTAAGTTTTCATTGTATAGCTTCCGTAAAACTTCTTCAGAAGAATTATAGGAAACATAATAGCAAAGAATTCCCTTGTTTATCTAGAAGGGAGACATTTTGTTTATGCAAATGATCAGACATAGCTACTTCGCGGGGGAGGCTCTCTGTAGCCGCACAAGATGCCAGGCAGAGCCTGGAAGGTCAAGAGTCCTGAGTTTCCGTGTTGAGCAGCTGAAGACGTGTCCTAATTCTGCCATTTGGTGTGGGACCTGTAAAGGAGTTCTCAGCTAGGAGGGATTTTACCCCTCAAAAGATACCTGGCAATGTCTGGAGATATTTTCATCTCTCGCATCTGGAAGGGGAAAGTTCTACTGGTGGACAAAGGTGCTGGATGCTAGTGGACATCAGTTCTACAATGAGCAGGGCCCTCCCCACCACAAAGAACTCTCCCAGCCCAAATGTCAACACTGCTGGTGTTGACAAACCCTGGCCTCTATGGAACATCATTTTCCCAGCCTATCAACCTGCCATGACTACCTGATAAGGTGGATATAATGGTTAAGTGAGATATTATCCCTAAGGGTGATTTAGCAAATATAAGAAGCCCCTTAGGTTTATGTCAATTAAGAAAATCAGTTTTTAAAAGAGTCAATTAAGTATAAGGAGTTCTTTTAACATTTGAGATGAATGTAAAATTAATTGAGCTGCATGGCAAAAGTATTTGGGGGTGACAGAAGACAAACTGAGAAAAATAGTTGAGTTAAAATTATAGAGAGAGCCTTCCATGACTGGCCAACTCGATACTTTTAAAAATAACCGTGGTTTCACAATATAAACCATAAGGAGAACTATAACTATTGTGTATTTGAAAGACATTTGTTTATTCTGAAGGTCAAAAATGAGAATACTTTTACTCTATATGTATTTTAAAGTTCGGTACTATAATAAAATAGCAAATTACTCCCTAATAACTGGGAAGAACTACATAGGAAGTATATAGAAAATATAGGAATAACTGTTCTGAATAACAGGAAGTTCCAGAAATAAAAGGTTAAACTTTTCCTGTCACTAATTTGAAAGGTGTCATCTAAATTGGCATATACTCCTAGGAAGGCAGAACAATTTGTAGCAGTCTTGTGGAGGTGTAAATGGGCTTAACTAATTCCCCCTGTCTTGGCTTAGCTCTAACTCTCCTCAAAGGATACGCAGTTCCTTGGGTCTTTTATCTATCCTGTCTTCTGCTTTGTGACAAAGAACAATCTGAAGGGAAATGTGCAGTATGAACTTACTTTGCACAAGATACTATACTAGTCAACTTTCTTGCGCTGTCACAAATACCTGAGATAATCAAGTTAGGAAAAAGGGTTTACTCTGTCTCACAGTTTTGGAGTTTCAGTCCATGATTGCTTGGGCCTGTGAGGGCCCATCATACTCATTGTTAGTGAAGGAGAGAGCTTCTAGGCTGCACCCCCAATGACCTGAGACCCCTTCTGAAAGACTCCACAGCTTCTTGCAGCAGCACTCCAAGGAACAGGCTTTCAACATGTGGGACCTTTGTGGGTATTTACAAGCCAAACTGGAGCACTAGGTTTTTACTGTGGTTATTTCCAATAAAGTCTCACACTAAGAATCCACGGAAGTTGGCTTCATTTCCCACTAAGTACCTTGCACAGTGGTTTGGCTCCCAGGGCTGTAATGCAAGCAGAACTCATGGGAGGCAGTAGGGTAGTGGGGTAGGCGAGTACTCACATTTTGAAGTCAGCAAACCCAAGTTTGAATATCAATTCTGGCATTAGCTAAATATGTGACATCATTCAAAGTTACTTGAATTTTATAAGCTTCAAGCCTCAGTTTCCCTCATCTACAACTAGCAATGACAATGTAGTAACTACTTTGTGTGTTCTTACAAGATTTAAGCAAGGTGATATATATGAAATTTATGTATAGAATCAAATGTCATAAAGTTGCTTGTTAAAGAAATTGCATGATATGTCTAAGTTCACCCAGATAAGGAATAGAGCTTAGAGTTCAGCTCTTTTGACTTTTACTACAATATTCCTCATTTCATTATGTTAAAATTCAAAGCCTACCAAAACACACTGCTTTGTTTCCACTGGTTCATCAGGTTAATCTTTCATCAGAACATTAAATAAAAATAAGGGAGTACTGAAAATTCTATAAGTCTGCCTTTGTCCCAAGATTGTTGGCAGTATAAACTGCTTTTATTTCTTTAATTCTCCCCCCACCCTGTGTTTCTCAATAAGCTGTGTGGCTCAGAGGACTTTGTGGCCTCTTTCAGTTCTTTCTTACATTGCCCCTTTCTTATTTCTTTCCTCAAATACTGGTGGATGAAGCCAAGAGCAAAAACTTCAGTGGGAGAGATGGTGTAACTCAAGAAAAAAAATGCTGGAAGTTGTGGATTTGATGGTGGGAAGGTTAGGTATTATTAAATTCTTTCACCCAGTTTGAAAAGTAGCTTCCAGTATTTTTCAAAGGGAAAAAAAGAATAAAAAATTTCCCTCTGTTTTCTACCATTGAAACCCTTCTGCTTTCAGTGCAGAGTTTCTGAGTTGGAGTTCAGCATAGAAAAGCAATCACAAAAGTATAAAAAATAACACATTCATACAAATAGACCGGTCTTAGATTGACATGTCTGTAGCGATCTACTTGGGGTTATTCTGAGGATGGGCCACTCCCACTAAGTCTGGGGGTCTCTTCCCTTCCCTCTGACAAAGCTCTCCAGTGGCCAGGGGGTGATGGGCTGTACTAACTGGCCCCTTTTCCCATTTTCAGGTACTATGTTCTCTGCTACAAGTCGAGTGAGGAGCCCCCAGTGAGCCCTGACACCTGTGCCGCCATTTTGGAAAAAGCAGGTCTTAATAATTGGGCCCTTGGAAAAACAAAAGTAATGTTTCCATGTGATTTTTATGGAAAAACTGAACAATTATATTGTGTTTATTGAGAATTACAACACTTTACAATGGTTGAAAATATGACTTTCAGTTACAAAGCTTTTAAGAACTTTTAAATTACAGAACTTTTTATAGAACTGTTCAATTATGGAGGTTTTAAGTTGCAGAATCTCTATTTTTAAAATAAGGGATGATATTTACAGATTCATAAAGGTTTCTTTTGGGGAAGAGGTCCAGGAGACCCACGGTGAGGAGAAGGGGGAAGGGGAAAGAAGTACAATTAAGATATGCCCAGTACAGCCTCAGGGAATGAAGCATTATATGACATAAACATGAGGTAAGAATAATAATAGCAAAAACGAAAATGAGCAAAAGGAATTTGGAGGTGGGTGGGAAGCAGAAGGGGACTAAAAAAAAGAAACAAACTGTATTAGGTACATGTACCTACTCCCCAAGATTAATGCAATCATGCACTGTAAACATGTGTTAAAAAAAGGAAAAATTTTAAAACACAAGAAAATATTTATCCTGAAGATTTATCCAAAAAAGAAACTATTATCATGAATCTACTTTATCGCAAATGGTGCTGAAAATAGACTGATGTATTTTCTCTATTTTAATCACCATCAAATAGAGGGAAAAAAATCATAGTCATCTGAACAGAATTTCTGTTTGCTTTGATTGATTCTCCAATTTGTTTCTATTAAACATTTGAAGTTTATTGGAAGTAAAATCTCCACAATTATTTCTAGACTGTGTATTAGAATATTGGAATTTTTATCTTTAGCTTTGAGAACCTGTGAGGGTTTAATTTATTTAATCCCTTAAAGAATAAAGGTTAAAAGAACCAGAATCAATCTTGAATATGAAAGCAAAAAATGTAACTGGAGAACACATGCACTGGAATTTTCACCTACCCTCAAAGTATCACAAGATAATGAAATAAATAAGGGACCAGTGTATATAACTGCCCTTCCAGCATATTAGATGTACCATTCAGGAGGATGAGGAAAGGGCAACATTAAAGTGAAGAGATACTCAGATATTGGCCATTCAAGAATAACTACTGTCGGTCACACCACAGCAGTATCGAAACAAACTTCACATTTACAAAAAAAAATGTACATTAGTGTTTATTGGAGGTAGAAAGATTGGATGATTTTCATAATATTCAGATGAGACAATAGTCCTGTGACAGTTTAAGGTATGTTTAAAAACTCAATCCTAGACTTAGTGTCCTACCTATTTACTTTAATAGTTAGCAAGGGAAAATTCTGGGCATAAAAGATGTGTATTTTTTCACACATTTTCATTTATCTCACAAAAATGAATTACATCAAGCTGAAATCTCATAATTTATGGTCTGCAACACATGCTTAACTTTAAAAGGAGTTTTAACTTGTGAAAAAGCCCTTTGCCTTTCCAGTTCTGCATGATATTTAAGTAGCATTTTAAAGCTATTTGTATTTTTCCACTTCACCTTTTCCAACTCATTAGCATGGATAAAAGTATTTAATATAAGAACATTTCTAATGCTATGCAGGAAAAAATGATGACCTTTTTAAACAAATTGAATTTTAAATGAATTGTCAACAGCAGAACAGACTAAATATATTAACATCTAGAGTCCTGTAGAAATTAAAACTGAATTCAATCAAAATCCATCTTGCTAAATTCTGCCTGTGGTTCCAAGCTTTCAAGTTCATTGAAACACTCGGTGAGTTCAACAGTCAAACATACCAGGTCTCATGAAATTTGAATTTATGTCACTTTCTTGATGGATTCAATATACTCTTTGAGGTGGTTGTTATTAGCAAATTTAACCATCAAAATAAAAAATACTTTCTATTTCCTGAAGGAGTGTGGTGAAGCTAAAACTTCTTAGAGGAGAAGAGTGCTCCAGGTCTTCAGGGTCCTGCCTATCTCTGGTTACTACTGATTTTATAATATTCTAAGTCAAACCTCTGTTCTCTGTGGTAGCGTTTGGGCCCAGTGACAGTACTGTTAATTAAACCTGCCCAGGCCCTCTCTCTGCCTTACTCTTCTACCAGCAACTCTTTGTATAACCCCCTGATAAGTACATAGAATAGATGTTTCAATCACCATTGGATGAATGAACTAATACAATTATAATTATCCTCTGTCTTATAAATAGATGTGCAAGATCTTTAAATTTGGAAATATCATTGGCAAAAAATTTATCAAAACATAAATCAGCTAAGCCCAACATGTGGTGATAAAATGAGCTTGGCTCAATATGTGATGCTAAAACTTTGCTAAAAGAGCTCAGCATTCTTCATTCTTATTATCCCACCCAACAAAACATGAAGCTTCCTGTTGTAAATAAGCAATATCATTGCTATCTTCTACTTCCTTTTCCAAGAAAGGGTTTTATTCAAGCATAAAAATCTATACTGCTGGGTGTGGTGACACATACCTCTAATCCCAGCACTCGGGAGGCTGAGGCAGGAGGATTGTTGCAAGTTTGAGACCAACCTGGGCTACATAGTGAGCTCAAGGCCAGCCTAAACTGCATAGCTAGACCTTGTCTCAAAAAGACAAAAAAAGGTTATCATTTAAAAAATAATAATAATAATCTATACTGTCATAGCTACATCCAGGCCAAAATAATGAAAGATGGTAATTTCCCAGACCTAAAAAGATGTAATATACAGTCTGTCCTTCAAAGTGGAGCACATCAGTGCTTCATATCTGTATGCCATGGTTTTATTTGCATTTTATTTTAATTCTTTTAAGGTTTTCCTTAAATATTATCATGTGGAACAGTTAAATCTAATGCGAAAGGAAGCCATTGACAAGCTTATTTTGATCCAAGCCTGCATGAGAGCATTCTTGTGTTCAAGAAGATACCAAAAAATCCAGCAGAAAAGGAAAGAAAGTGCTATAATAATACAGTCAGGTAATCACTCAGACCATCTCGCAGTGTGACAGCATTCTACTGCATTCAGGCCTAAAATCTTCTGATACTTCTTATATACAGACATCCAATTTTCATGTAGCTCATGTACTTATTCCCAGCATGTACTGCTTTGATACTTCCTCTAGATTAAATCTAAACTAGATTATTTTGGTGATTGATACTTTTAATATTTGAATGAATGTTTTGTTGAGGATTAATGCAACACACCTGACCTATTGTGCAAGATGCAACAAGTGACTGATTTAATTATGACTCTCAAACATCACTACAGTATTATAACTCATTGGACAATAAGACTTCCTAGTCTATTTCAAAGGTTACGCTTGCCATAATTATTGACAACTTAATTCAATTTTATCTTGATAAAAGGCATCCCATTTTATTAATTCTTGGGAAATAATATCTATAACCATACTTTACTTCACAAATATTTTATTAAAGTGGATTAATAGTCCATGGATTTCACTTTTTGTCTTTCCTTAAGATGTTACATTTAAATAGAGGCTAGCATGGCTTGATACAATGTATCTCAAATTTTTTTTACTGAACACATAGTAAAAACAGTGTATCTTACTTGGTAAATGAATATACATACGTACATGTATACTGCAAACAGTGTACTCTAATATTTTCTTCCTAATCTAGTCCACTTTGTTTTTAGATGCTACTTTTAGATTTTAAATTTTTAAAACTAAACAACTTTTAGTTTTTAGATTGAACCTACTAAGTCAATTTTATGACCCCCTGATAGTGCACGTCCACTTTGTGAAGCGCTGCAACATGGTGGGCAGAATAGCTAACTAATGTTGAAGAGGTCCACATTCCAGGCCCAATTCTGTCAATCAGTAATGAGTTATCAGTTCCTCTTTCAGAATTTTTTTACCTACATATTTTTCATTTTAAAGAGAAAAAATACCTAACAAAATAACAACTATGAAGACAAAAATAAAACAACACAAAAACCACAAAAATGATACATGACCTCAAAACAAAATAATAGGAATTAACAATGGTTTCTATATTACATACTGTTATCTTCAACAAAGTTGCTCAGTCCAGCAGATATAAGAATGTAAGACCAGTTAAACAATCAAGACAGTAACAAATAATAAAAAAAAAAAAACATTGGCTTCTCAATAAGACATCACAATGCAGTCTCTATAGTTTTGCACCTAATTCTTCATCCACAATTCTAAAATGCATAAAGGTCCAAAAAGTTTTACAGAACTCATTTGGCAGTGAAACATATGTTATGTGAAGTAAGTTATGTACAGCCCTCTTTCATTCCCCTTAGTCAAAACATTTGGTTTTTCTGAAAAAATATTAATAAGCTTGATTATGGCATGCTGCCCCAAGTGGAGATGTTATAGACTATACATTTGCTCCATGTTACTTTTCTAAAATCATGTTTCTAGTCTGAATTCTGAAACACATACATGTGGCCACAAAGATGTTGGTCAAAATGTCCAAAGCAGACACAGAAATCACAAAGACTTTCCCCCATAAAAAAGTTTAACATAGCACATGAAAAGGAAAATAATTATCAGCAAAGTTTAAGCAAAGATATATATTTTGTTATCAACTTTTCTAATCTCTGTCATGTTAGATTCATTTTAGTCCTCCCCATAATTTGAAAGATATTCTCTGGTGATTCTCCTGCCATCACTTGCATCTGAAAAGGTCTTATTGATGAATCCCATTTTTAAAACCAACTTATTGCATTTGGTATCTTTAACTGCATTTTTATCCTTAACATTGATGGTCAAAACCACTTGTTCCTACTCATTTAGGTAATGTTCTTTTATTTCTTATGATTAACACTAATCTGAGTCCCCTATGTTTCAGCTACAAGAGGACATCTAGTCAGAAAACAAAGAAAAGAAATTAACATGAAAAACACGGCAGTAATACCCATTCAGACCCATGAGAAGGAATTTGCCTACAAGAAAAACTTTGAAAATAAAAGGTATAATGATGTTCTTTCTTATGCCATTTGACATAAAGGTTTTTTCTCTTCTACAGGATCAAAGAATCATGTTCACGGTCTTTCTCCATACCTAACTGGATACCTGGAACTCACACATCAAATGTCAGTGCACCCCATAGGCCACCTTTGTTCTTATCTCCTTGGGCGGGGGTGGTTGTTGGTGTGTCATGCCAATAACCACACTTTCCTTCTGAGAATTTGCTTCCCACCCCACCCTGGCTACTACCAGACTGTTCTCTGAAATTCTGCTTCAAATTCTGAATGTTCCTTGTAAATAACAACTCCTGTTTCCATAGTCAGATCTTCCAATCTAAGTAATGTCCCCTGTGCTGTCTCATTCATTCCCATGGCCTTAATAGCCATTGTGCCATTGGCCCTAAAGTCATAATCATCAGCTGCCCTTTCTTCTCAGCTTCCCCGTGTATACGGCCAAGTGCATATTAGCAGATCTAACTGAGTTTATTTATTCAGCAAACTTTATGCTTGGCAGTAGGGGACACAGATGAATGAAACAAAATCCTTGTCTTCAAATTGTTCACAGAATCAGGGAAAACAAATATAACACCTTTCTAGCTTAATGGGCTAACTGCTATAAAAACATGCTGAAGGTTCAGAAAGGACACGAAGAACGAAACCCTGCTTTGGTTAGGAGGAAAAAGGGAAAGGAAAAATACCTAGATTTTGTCCAAGTGGTGAAACTTGAATTGATGAAAACATGAGTAAGTGGAGGTAAAGATCATTTCAGTCCCAACCCCCAGCACATTGTCTTTGACAGAACGGAACAGAAGAGACGGTGTCCTCCTCTCCCCACCCACCCACAGCTAACACTCTCTCCCAACAATAGTGATCCTGAAGAGCTTTTCCTACCATCTCTTCCCTCACTTTACTCACTGACTCCCCCTGTATCACCCAGGCCAACCTCATTTCCTTACTTGACAGACATGAATGTTCCTCTGAAATATGGAGGCATCCGTGTTTTCAGTTCCTTGTGTATTCAGAAACTTTCAAATATGCTCTTCGTCTTTCCCTGTAAGGATCCACATTATTTTGTTTCTCCTTGTTACTGGTGGTAAAATAGCCCAGAAAACTTCATAGTGGTCACATTCCTGCCTCAGGAGCAGGAGGGCAGCTGTCACCTATAACATTTGTATGTCAGGAGTCTGAAAGAAATAGGAACTGGTTGCAAATAGAGGAAACGTACTGATTCTGTTACTTCTAGAAATTATTATTTGTAGAATTTAAATCGCTACTTGTCAATATTACAAGGTAAAAAGAAAGTCAGGTGCTCAATTAGATCCCTCTGAGGGCACCAAGAATTAGCTACCAATTTAGCAAATACTTATTAAGGCTCTACTGTATACAAGAGCCCCTTCAGAGCACACACATATAAGAAACTGTCCCCATTAGTCTGGCATGGAGAATTTGATATCTATTGAATTACTGTCATAGTACATGGAGCACAATGCCAGACATAAAAGAAGTAATGTGGTATGAATGTTTTCACCAAAAAAGTGATATAAGAAAGTGAGATGAATATTTTAACCTGATTACACAGTATGTGTGTGTACTGAAACATTGCATGATACCTCATTAACATGTATGATTTTTGTGTTTTATGTATGAGTTAAAAAGTAAGTATAATTTTTTTAAAAGTACAAGCAGAGAGTCAAGGGAAGCCCAGAGAAGGAGGGGAAGGCTGGGGAGGAGAGGTAGGGGGATGCAGCACACACCTGTTTCCCAAGATCTGTCGCCCTCGGTGCTCCACGATGTCTGGCTTTCCTTCCTCCCAGCTGCCTGTAGTCCTTGATTTCCTTCATCCTGCTCTGGGTGATCCCTCACCCGTGACCTAGAAAACCTCAGCTGAGATCTGGTGAAACCTCAAGTTCTGCAGTCTCTCCAGCAGGTCTCAGAGAGGTCTCCTTCCTTCCCAGGTTGGAGAACCGGAAGGTTCTCTCAGAAGCATCATTGCACATGGTCCTTAGGTCCTTCTGGTGCTGTGCTAGCCTCAGGTGCAGGGAGAAGTGTCCTGAATTGAGACAGGTAGCTGACACCAGTTGGAGCTGGGTACTGCAGCAGAGCGTGTAAAGTCTCAAAACCATTGTGAAGGATTTTTTGGAATGTGGCTATCTAGAGACCACATGCTTATCTTCTCTAATTTGTTGTATTTTTTAAATGTGAATGTTTTCTGAGGTGGCTATTATGGAATTATTCAAACGCTTAGCATGGTCACCCATCAAAGCGGTGGGGAGTCATGGTTCCCCACCTCCTTTTCTGAATGAACCTCCCAGCACTCTGCTCTATCTCCAGGATACATCTGGGAATACAGTAGTAGACCTAAGAAGTGATCGATAGAATCAGGAAAATGGAATATCTGTGTGTTTTTCTAAGTTTGCCTCAAAGAAAATCCTTCACAAACATATTGCCAAAGATCAATACCTTTACATGGATTCCAAGTTGAACGTTTGGCCCCTACCTAGCAAGAGGTATTAGAAGGTCAGTTGCAGCCTTTTACGCCTCCTGTACACACTGCTCACAGCTGTGTTGCTCCTGTAAGGATTTTGTCCTTGACTAAGAAAAAGAAAAAAAGCAAAACAAACAAACAAAAATATTGAGAAGACCTTACCTTTTTATCACCAAATTCAGGGGAAATTATTTTGGAAGGAAATTGGCAAAGTAACAACTGTAAAGTTTTGCCCAGTATATTACACAGTCATGAACTATATCAAGGACACTGCTTTAATTTAATTTTGCAAGCTATTTCCTGTGATTAATATATTCAATGCTTCTTAAAGTATAAAACATGAGCCTAGCAAACATATTCTGCTTACTGGTTTCAAAACTAGGTTTATTTTCCACAACATCTCATCATTATTTTTTAAAAGATATCTTTTGAAGAGATTAAATTCCTAGAATTTTGATACCCCATTAAATGAAAATCTAATTCCTTACATGCTATCTTCTTTCTCACTTTACATTGAAATTAGTTTTCTTTTTACTTGAGTACAGTTATCAGTAGGGGAAACATTTTGGGAAGCACTTTATTAAGTGACTTGGACAGTTGCTAAGGCTGGGCATGGTGACACAAGCCTATAATCCCAGTACACAGGAGGCTGAGGCAGGAAGATCACCACAAGTTCAAGGCCAGCCTGGGCTACACAATGAGTTCAAGGCCAGCCTAAATGATATAGTGAGACTCTGTCTTGAGAAAGAAAAAGAGAAGCTTTCATTTTGAGTTTTCTTTGTTCTTTTTGCTTTTCTGCCAACAGTATGTTGCAGGTAGCTATTGCCAAAAGAAGTGATAAGCTCTAGCTTAGTATCATCATATACTCAGATATGTTGTTTATTTTTTTTATTTACCCAGATATAATGTATTTTACACAGGGAGTCTTTTATGAAGAAACAAACAGAAAATATGGTGTCTACTAATGAATCCATCAATCCAGCTCCAAATAATAAAGGGAGTCCATCTATAGGGCAGAAGTCTGCCTTTAGAACAGAAGGAGAAGCCACTACAGCTGTTGAAAATAACCACAGAGGATATCAGACTTGGAAAAAAAGGAATAATGTTTATGGAGAAGAGGTTAATCAGCAACTGTATCCCATAGGGGACTCCGGGACAGATGCAGGTTCCAAGCAGAAGTACATCAGAGACCCGGAAGAAAACAGTAATCTAAGGAAAACAGAGAAAGAGGACACTGTGGTGCAGAGCTACCATCAGAAGTACACAGGGGAAAGGAATTTTGAAGAACCCAGAGCAGCATATCCAGAGAGGAAGAACACAGTGGGAAGGCCAAGCAACCCAGGGCTTTGGTTAGCTAAGGATGGGACATCTTGGAAAAAAAGTTTGGAACCTAGTCTTAGCCAAAGGTCAGTTGCTCAAAACACAAATAGCAAGGAAAAAGAGAAGACATTTGTAGTTACCCAGAATGCACCGCTATGCAAACAGAAGGGAGGCTCCGAAAGGCGCATGGATCCAGTGACGCCAACGCCAGAGGCAGAGGAGGAGGCTGTGATGTCTGTCCAGAGCAGATGCCACGGTTCCCAGCAAAGGCAACAATCAGTGAAGGGCAGAGTGTCTCCTTCCACTAACAATCAAAGGATTCTTGCAACACCAACAGAATTAACAAAAACTACTCACAGTGTGTATTCCTGTCCCACAAAACATGAGGAAACCTGTACTAGCAAGGTAAAGGATGACAGAGATTCAAAAGCAACTTCAGAAAAAGAAGCGTGTGATTTGGCAATTTTTTCAAAGCAGGTATGTAAATGAAAAAATTTATTTACTAGTGAAACTCCCTGAGAGCTACCCAATAAGTGAATGAAGCAAAATTATTGACTGGCATATTGTTTCACCTGTGTGTATGAGATCTTTGTAATAAAACCTCTCAAGGGTCCTGCTAATTAAATATCTTGAGCTCTTAAGCCAGTTCAGTATGATAAAAATAGCATACAATATGACAAAAAACCTCATGCTGCAGGGACACTAGAGATTGGGTTATACTAGTTGCTAAAATGCTAGGATTGGATCGTACAAAATTTCATGTACCTGAGATTTTTGCTATTGCTAATATTTTTTAAAGTATTCTAAATACTTAGAAGTCTACGCTTGCTCCCTGCCTCAAATGTTAGTTGAAAAGACATGATTAGATGTCAAAATGAGACGTGAAGCCATACGAAAGCATTTATTTGGTGAAGATGAAAGTCTTATGACAATAAGCAGCCATGGACCATGAGGATCATAAAGAAAAGCTTCATGGAAAAATTCTCTCCTGGAGAATACCTTGTGCCATTCATAGACAGGTCTCGGCTGCTTCTAGAGGGGAGATAGAAGCAGTAGGTTTTAGGGCTTCTCCCTGGTAAACATGACAAATCAGTACAATGAAGGGATCACAGGAACTGGCTCCTGTAAATATCTACTCCAGTTTCTGCTAGGTATTTGACCTTAAGAACATGACTTTATGTGTCCACTTTTTCATTTTATCCTGTGTAAAGTAAAAGATTTTAATCAGGTGACCTCTAACATACATGCATTACTAGGGTAGTTAATGGTCTATGAAATAATCGAAGAAATACCATAATAAGGTAGTTCAAAGAAGGCTTGTCTGATACTCCTGAGGTGCTAAGCCATGCCTTTTGTCACTGGTGGTAGCTGAGCCTCTGAGAAAGCACAGCACCTTCCCTTGGTCCCTGCCTTAGGGCTATAGGTGAGGTCCAGACATCTCTAGCCTCTGGCCACCTGTACAGATCTGCCAAGGATTAATTTCCCCCTTCCTGTTCTAATTTTTTTAAAGACATCTGGAAATAGTGAGTTTTACAAACACACAGTCCTTCTTTTCCTTGGTGCATAAATTTGCTCAGTCCAAAGATCAAATCAGGGATTAGGACCCAGACCTGTTATACACCTGAAACATTGACGAGAGGTAGAATTACTGAGCTGGCTAATACCACCCTGTATGCGGATTCAGTGTTCCACGGGAACAAAGCCAGAGGCAGAAAAGCAGGCACCCCACACGCCTCCGAACAGGACAGCCAGGTTAACCTGGGAGGCAGCAAGGCAGAAGCAGAGGCGGCTGGGTGGAAAGAGAGGGTGGAAGCGAGTAGTCCTGAAGTCTAGCTAAGAATACTGGAATTGGAGGAGGGAAGGCTGAGCGCAAAGATAGGAGCGGGCTTCCTTGAGATAGAAGCAGAGGGGCAATCGCCGCAAAGTGGGACGGGCAGAGGCCAGATGTCAGGGTTTGATCAGGATGGAATGCATGATTTGTTTGGCAGTTTTCAATGAAAGATGTGAGGTGGGAAAGTAGCACAAAAGGGAGACGTGATGTGAAGTGAGGACTTTGTCAGACCTGAGGAAAAGGGTCAGGGTAGATCCTGAAGAAAAAACATGGGGACTCAGGGAGTGTAATCGATCAGACCCCTGGGTACCTGTGGACCTTTCGGGATTCTTTGTACTGATTTCATCCAACATTTCACCTTCTTTGTAGATATCAAAGTTATCTGAAGAATATTTCATTCTGCAGAAAAAGCTGAATGAAATGATTTTGTCACAGCAGCTGAAGCCACTTTATCTGAGCAGCCATCCCCACAAGCCAATCAACAGACGAGTTTTCTCTCCACAGTGCCTCTCAGGTAAAAATCAGCAGAGCTAAAAATTCCTAAAGGAGAAAGGAGCACCATCTCCTTTCTGTGTCAAATTTGAGGGACTGTGTTTGGCCTTTTTTTTGCGGGGGTAGCTTTGTTCTCTTTCATTTCTTTTAAACAGATACATATTTTTTCCAGAATGTTCCACCCACTTCCTACCTTCTCTGCCACCCTTCTTTTCCTGTTTTCTTCTTTTACTTTTTTCTCCTTTCTTACACTTTAACTGGAATTTCACATGTGGCATCAGAAGGGAACAAAACGCACTTGTTTAGAGATGGCTGCGGCATTCAAGTTCAATAAGAGAAAGCAAACATGTTGAGATATTTCTGAATCTTTGGTCAACATTTATAGCCTAGATTAGAGTATGTAAGGTGCAAATATCTGTTAAGATGTACAAACCCAGATACACAAGAAGAACATTATTAAAATGTCCTGTCAGCCTCAGCTACACCCTGCCCTGACTGCACTGAACTGATAGGGAATTCAGCTCAGTAATTACCCGTCCCCACCTCTACCCGCCACCCCAAGGCCATGCAAAGACCCCAGGATCCTATAGGCCTTTGAAGGGTCAGTCATCATCCTGAGAAGTGATTGTTGGGAAATCGTCATCCCAGCTGGCTCTCAAGACCTCTTCAAACTGGGAGGCTCTCTGCTTCCAGACCCTGTGGGCAACGGAACCCGAGGTTCTGGAGTCTCACCGTGTCCACTGTGCTCCAGCTCACCTCCTCTCCCTGGCCTTGGCCTCCTCAGGAGCTGTCACTAAGGGTCAGGCAGCCTAGTCCTCTGGCCCCTGCTGGCCTCCAGGAGAACCTGCATTTATTCCCCCTCGCCTGCTCCCAGGCCCTCTGCTCTCTCAACAGACACCTGATGCCATTTCTTTAAGATGTTCGGCACTGAGCAAGGACAGGAGAAGCCACTGACGACAGGCTGCTTCTGATCTCTTCCTTGCAGAAATCGCTGCAACAAGAAAATGCTCATATGAGCTTGGGTGTTTGCCTGACATAGATGAAAGGAAAATATTTTTCTACTTTATGTGCTATACCATGATGTTTTCAAGACAAGAATTCTAAAAAAAAAAAAAAAAGAAGAAGAAGACTGTACACCGAGTGGCTTTGGGGTGATTTCCCCACTGCTCTGACACTCTCTGGCTCTGCTGTGAATAGTAGAGTTTAGCAAGTCAAGGTCTAGCCTATGGGCAAAGAAGAACAAGCTGGGTGGGGATGCCGGGCAGGACCCTGCAGAAGCAGCTTGTCACAGTCCAAGGCTGGAGAGAAAGATAGAGGTGGGAGGCAGCCTCCCAGGAGGGAATGGAGGCTGCCAGTGTGCAGGCCTGTGAGTGGGCCTGAAAAGCAGCAAATTATGCTAGAAAGTCAACTTTATTCACTTTATTCTTCAATCTGCTATTTCTTTTAGTGGATTTAAAAAGAATATCAGAAATCAGTTCTCAGCTTCTCTGAAGGTTATAACTCAGGTGCAGTGGAACCTTTCAGGTTTAGAGGGATAGGCTTTTGTTCCCTGCACATGTGGCGAGGAACTTGTCCTAATACTATGCTTGTTCATACTACACTTGCTTCAGGCTAAATTGGCAAACATCTAATGATCTAATACACCCAAGAGTAACAGAGAAATACCTGAGATGGGCTGAAGTGGCCAGAAGTCAGGGGACATCTGGATAGAACCCAGCAGGCAGAACCTAGGAGTAAGGAAGGACCTTGGGAGATGACATCAATGCCAGGATGCCAGTGACAGGGTACTGCTCAGATACCAGTGAGTAGCTGACACTGGCTACAGAGTAGATGGTACATCCTCTCTAACGCCACAAACCTGCTAACGTGAACCATCCTCTTTAATGCCACACTTAACATGAACCTAGATGTGGGCCCAGTCAGATAAAGGGGAAGCTCATACACTTAAAAATAGTTCATGCAGATACTGTTTTAGACTCTTGTTGATGTGACCAAATACCCTATATACAATTTAAGAAGAAAGGGTTTATTTTGGTTCATAGTTACAGGGGTGTCAGTCCATGGTCAGCTGGCTCCAAGACAGGAACATCATGGTAGAGGGTGGGGCAAATGAAAACTGCTCAACTCATAGCATCTGGAAAGCAGAGAGGACAGGAAGAAGCCAGGGAGGAAGGGACTGGGGACTAGATATCGTCTCCAAGGTCGTGCTCCTACAACCTACCCAGAAGTAGGCTTTACCAATATTCTAAACATCTCTCAAGCAGTTGACAAATGAACATTAGACATCACAGATCCTAAAAATGATTGAAAACAGCTGAATTAAAGTAGGGTTTGTTTTTTAAAATAATGCTAGAAAGAAATAGGGCTAGGAAAGAGAAATTAAGTCAAACTGAGGTAAACATGTTATATTTTTTGCACGTGAGTTGCTGTAATAGTGAAAATGCAACCTAGCTAAAGATAGACAACTGTGCTTTTACAAGATCATCATTACATTACATGAAAGGAATGTGATGGCATGTAAAGAAAACATACAGGGCCAGTTAGAGGGAGTGGTGTTTGAATGAGTGGCTGTATAATCAGTGAATAGGTTACAAAGGATTTAGTATTTAGTTGCATGAGAAAAAAGGTCAAGTCAAGGTATGTCTGAGACAGGGTGAATTAGATGACAAGTAGAAGCACATCCTTGGAGTATTCCCAAAAGAGTTACAGTCCCCATACTATGGAGATGCCTGCATACCTGTGTCTTTTACAGCACAATTCACAACAGCTAAGCTGTGGAAACAACCTGAATGCCCATTAACTAATGAATGGATAAAGAAAATATGAGTCAACATTTTGAAAAGTGATTTGGCAATATATAAAAACAAAACAAAAACCACTGGAACAGTTCATATAATTGGGCTAGGAACCCTGCTTATAAGAGTACAGCCTTCGGAAATAATCAGATGAAAAAGAAAAATTTATGAGATGTGATCAGAATATACAATGAAAGTTTCAATTTTAAAAATTTATGACAGTAAAAGACGTATGGCCATTTATCCCCCCTTAAAACTTAAAACTCTCCCTTTTCTTTGAATACAGTTATCATTGTTCTTACCACTCCCAGAAGTGATTCTGGAAGCCCTCTTTCAGGAGGGTCTTTAAGAGGTGTGATCAAAAATACAGTGACTGCTGGTGCTGAGTGCCACCCACCTGCAGCAGCCTTGGGAAAACAGTACAGCTCATACTCACCCACCTCGTTTACCAGATCTGCCACTGTGTGACTTCTGGCTCTTGAAAAGCCAAAATGACCATGAGAGGTAAACATTTTGAATTGATTCAGGATATCAAAGTAGCCACAACTGCACAACTACAGCCATTCAAGAAAGAGGACTTCCAGAACCATTTCAGAAAGCAGCAAGAATGATGGAACAAGAATGTTCTAAGGGAAGGGGAGTATTTGGAGGGGCAGTAACGGCATCATGCCCTATTGTTATCATTTTTAGTTTAAATATTCACTGTATTTTATGACATTTCATACATACATGACAGGCACGCATATATGGACAACAGAATAATTACTAAGTAATGACACATTTGTACGTGGAATATGAATAGCCTTAAAATTCATTTTTCTGAAGAATAACCTTAGCAAATCACTAACTAATCTAACTACAGGGTAAAGAGGCAACTGGAGTACTGTAAATAATAAGTCAGCTTAATCTTCCCACAGGTGAGGTGGTTCATTGACCCGATTTCTAGCGAAGCTAAGTGAGTGAGAACAAAGCTGCCCCTCTCCAGCCAGTGGAAGCTCTCCATTCTTTGCTGACTTCATTCCCGGGGACTGAGAGTCTGAGTATGCTTATATTATTACAGCCTGTACACAGCTTCTGCAGGCCTGTGTGATGAGATTAAAGTGCCATTTCAAACATGTTCCCAGGAGCTGGGGGTTTAGTTCAGCGGCAAAATGCCTGCCTGGCAAGCGCAAGGTCATGAGTTTGATTCCTGGTACAGGAAGAAAAGACAAAAAAAAAAAAAGGGAATCAAACATGTTCCCTTTGCTGCCAGGCTGCCTAGGAAGCTTGCTTGACCTCTCTTCCAGCCAGATTGGGACAGAACACACTCTAATGAAGAATAATGACTTTTTAAAAATACTGGTATATTTTATCTCACCTTGATAGACACCAAAACTTCTTATATATGTGACATAAAGTATGAGCAGAGAACAAGAAAAAGCTAAATGTCACATGTATAGAATCTGAAAATGTTCTTTTATTCTGCGTTCTTACAAGGCCAATCTAAGAAAATTATTAGGAACAGTCAATAAGTAATTCTTTAGCGGTTGACTTTTTAGAAAAAAATGATGTAAGCTCTAGCTTCAGTTTATGTATCCAAATATTTTTTTCATATAAACAAAGATCAACATCAGTATGAAAAGAGCCGAGATATAATTGGGGGCCTTAAGAGCCCTCCCTGGGTTTCTTTGATTCTTCAAGTAGATGAGAGCAGGTTTTTGTTGTTCAGCTGTATCCTTGGTCCCGTGGATGGTCAGACACAGATGTGCTCACAGTGCTGGGTGTGACGCTCGCTCCCCCGACAAAGGTGGCGTCATCGTGTGAACCCCACGTGCTTCTGCTCTGGCGCCTCTTTTGAGAACTGCGCATAGTGGAAAGATGACTGGGAATAAGAGTCTGATCTTACACCATGTCTAACAAGATGAACCAGGCTTTGAAGACTTCCGTGTATGCCCTCAACCCCAGGGACAGCACAGAAATCAATGGTCCTGATGATCTTCTCCAAGAGACAAATGATCTTCCAGAGTGTGCCTCTGTGGTCTCACTCCACGATCAAGGTTGCTTTCTCCTCCTCCTTTTTGCTGTTATGTAACTAAAAGAGACGTAGAGGGCAGCCAGGGAGCAGCATCTTAACTAGGTCTAAGAATGTAATTAAAAAATTAAAAGCTCCATTTTCAGAGCTCTGGGTATTAGTGCAAACTACCCAAA
The DNA here is from genome assembly GCF_000276665.1 of Chinchilla lanigera. Lineage (NCBI taxonomy): Eukaryota > Metazoa > Chordata > Mammalia > Rodentia > Chinchillidae > Chinchilla > Chinchilla lanigera. The sequence continues at coordinate 3,188,720 of NW_004955429.1, read as the reverse complement.
TCAGAGAATAGCAAAAAGCTGAAAGCCCATGGGTAATTACAGGTGTAAACTGACCCTAGGGCATTGGTTTTCATCTGGTAGAAAAATGAAGGACCAAAGAAATGAGTTGTACAATTCAGAATGGGGGTGGGAGCTGGTAGCTACCTCTTCAGAAGGTCAGAGAAGACACTGAGTCAGCTGCACCAGGCAGGAGAGCGTCCCCAAGTGCTAAGGACACTCAGCACGGGACAAGCACCTGCCCTTAACTCTTTACCTCAGGCAAACCCAAAAGAACGCAGATAGCACACAGGCCAAGCAAAGGGTCAGTCCAGGGTAATGAGGAGAACTGAGCAGACCTCTGTGAGCAAAAGGAGTGAGGATATCCAAAGGAGAGAAGAACATTTTGCAAGTGAAGAGTGCGCCGCAGGCTCAGAACCCGGACACCCTTCTCCTTGAGGTTAAGAATGCTGGCTTGGCTGAGGGGCAGATGAGGTGAAAGGTAGAAACTGCAGCTTCTAGAAGGCACAATGCAACCATGACTGAGTCTGCACAAAATGAAAATATCCCCCTTATAAGATTTCTTGTAGGTCACTGTGTTACTTGAAGGTCACAGACTACCGAGAGGTAGTGGAAATTTACAAACACTAAAAATTTGATTTCTTTAAGAAATTATTGTAACATAAGTGCACTTCTGTTCTACTAATAACTGGTTTAGACAAGTGATACTTATGCAAATTATACTCTGCCTATATACTTAAGAAAAATAGTGTAATTATAAAAATTAGAATAATACTGAAATATAATTTTCTAATGGAAATATTGACAATGAGTTTTAAATATGCCTTCTGTTATCTGAATGTAAAATTTTGAGGTACCATCAATTCATTATCAAAGAAGGGTGCATTTTTGATTGATTGAAACTCTTACAGAAATTATCAGACTACAATATAAATAAAAGTCTTGTCTTCTGGCTATAACCTTTGCAAGCTAATATTTATCATGCATAACACACAAAATAGCCACAAACCTAATTTTGCTAGTGCCAACATTGATATGCTGCTGATAATTTGTGATTATAAATGTTTATGTCATTTTTGTAATTAAAGCGGTTGGAAGACAGGGTTTATGCTCCTGCAAAGGAATAAAAATTCAGAGAACTGAGTACAGGGCAAAATAAGCATATGCTGCTCTGAAATATTTGTTTGCTGATGAACTCATGGAAAATTTGCTCTTAAAAACCAAAAAGCAAAGTAGTCCAAGGAAATTTTAGCAGAGCAATGAGGCTCTCCTAAATACATGCGTCAATAATTTTCTATACTGGCTCTCACTTTGCATGGCAGTATCTTAAGTGAGACACCCGTTAAGAATACTCAGCCCTCTACTTTAGGTTATCCTGGTGTAGGAAAAAGAGTCAATAAACCAACACAGATGTGGAGTCTGCAAGATGTAAAAATTAATCAGAAATCCTGAAAATTCAATGCATTTTGACATTTTTATCCCAACACACATTTGTATTTGTAATTTTACCTAAATGTGACCTTACCATACACTCTAGGATTTTTTAGTGCAGTTCTCTCTGTCTCTCTGTCTCCCTGTCCCTGTCCCTGTCCCTGTCTCTGTCTCTGTCTCCCTCTCTGTCTCTGTCTCTCTCCCCTCTTCCCTCAAGTCTCCCTCAAACCCATATTATCATCCCCTTAAGGGAACCTTTACTATAAAACATCTGCTCTATGTGTTCTTTCCTGTTTTCTGCACATAGCTATACCTGCACTTATACACATATAATAAAGCGATGCAGACAATATTTTACATAAGTCCATGTGGATAATATTTTACACTTAAGCAGCTGCTTTTCTCACTCAACACCTTGGCAGGAATCACCTTGTATAGTGATAATTCATTCTTCTTATTGGCTATATAAAATTCCACTTGGGGATAACAAGAGTTATATAATCTTTCCTTTAGTTAGGTATTTGTTTTGTCTTCATGTTTCTGCCACCAGGAAAAATGTTGGCTGGCTAGGTGTTGCATGCCTGTAATCCCAGCAACTGAGCAGGCCAAGGTATGTTTGAGGCCAAACTGGGCAACTTAGTGAGACCCAGTCTCAAAAAAAATTTTTTTGGAAAAGTGTGGGGATGTAGCTGAATGGTAGAGTGCTTGCCTAGCATATGTGAGAGAGACCCTGGGTTCATTTCTCAGTTCTGAAAAAAAACTTACAGTAAAAAACCTCTTCAAAAATATTCTTGTATATTGGGATTTTAATTTTATGTGCTAAAACCTTAGGATTAAGATATTAGGGTTGAAAGATGTTTTTGCTTTTGATAACTTGCTTTCCTAAAAGGCTATAACAATTGATACTTCTTGCAAAAATCTATAGGTCACACTTGTTCTGACGGTGTGTCTGGGTGTGCTACCCTTCTTTGTCATCTTTATTAATGTGCCAGGCATAAAATGATATCTCATTATCATTTTAATGTATGTGTTTTGTCTTCTTGTTAATTCAGTACTTTCCCATACCTATTTCCTTTCTAAGTTGCTTTTCCTGAACGTCCTAGTTATGTGTGTGTCCCTTTTTTCTGTTGGTCCATCCTTTTGCAGACTTGTTAGCACTCTGTACGCTACAAACTCCAGCCCTTTATTTGTCAATCATTTTCCATGTTTATCATGTGTCTTTTGACTTCGTTGCTGTATTAACACTGTTGTTGCTATTCTCCAGAACAGAGGCTCCAACCCAGGGCCTCCACCTGCAAAGCAGTCTGTCACTGCATTCACCTCGAGCCCCTCATCTGTCTATGTAACTTCCTTTATGACTTCTGAATGTTAAGTTGCTTAGATGCAAGTGACAGTTTGGTTAACAGAAAGTACATAGAGTGTCTGCTGTTCACTCAGCCCTGAGCCTCGGGAAGGACCTCTCAGCACCTCCAGAAGCCTCTCATGGCCACCACCAGTGACACACCTATCCCTAGACCACTCCTGAAGACAGGGGACACCAAACCCAAGGAATGATCTCCACCATCCAAAATTTCCTTTCCCCGTATTTAAAACATCATAGGTAAAAACAGTAAATGACAAGAAGTGTGGCATTATATTTTATATCACTTCTCCACAACTGTCTTAACGGCGGACTACAGACTGAGAGGCTTAACAACAGAAATTTGTTTCCTCTAAGTCCAAAACCAAAGTCTCAGCATGATTTCTTTTCTCTGGGTTGTCTCTCTTTGGCTCGCAGATGGCCTTCTTGCGCAGGTCTTCACATGTTCCTCTCTCTGTGCATATGTCTATGTCCTAATTTCCTCTTTTGCAAATACTAGCCAAATTATATTAGGACTCACTCTAATGACTTCATGTTATCTTCATTACTTCTTTAAAGATCCAGTCTCCAAAAGCAGTCACATTCTGAGATACAGTTAAGACTTCAAAATGTGGAGCGAGAAATAGTGGTGGACGCCTATACTCCCAGCACTCAGAGGCTGAGGCCTTGAGGATTGCCTTGAGTTTGAGGCCAGCCTGGGCTACTAGTGAGTTCAGCCAGCCCAAACTATATAGTGAGACCCTGTCTCCAAAAAATAAAAATAAAGGACTTCAAACTGTCAATTTTGAGGGGAACCAAATTAGACCATAACCAACCAGCAAATAGCATTAGCATCCAATGACAGGAAGATCAGTGAGCAGTCAGTGGAAGTCACAGAAGAGGTGGCAACAGATCGAGGCATTGAAGGATGCTTAGGAGCTCAGCCAGACTGTGAGATGCTTTGCTATAAGGCAATGAGAGCAAGCAAAGTTGTGGCTATTAACAGGATGTGGTAGGATACTGATAAGGTAACTGGACTGACCAGTGGAGCTTATTCAGTTAGAGGGAAAGTGGAAGATAAAATACACCACTGAGGCTGTAAATAACCTAGAAGATGTTAAACCGTAAAAAAGAAGGTAAAACAAACCATCCTTATACATTTTTTAAAATTGGATTTCATAAATGAAATGGAATTTAAGGAGAAAAAAAAAAGGTGGGTTTTCATTGTGAGGTAAAGCATGGAAACCAGATTAAGGCTTTGCCACAATTATTGAAGAGCTGATTTGGTGTGGAGTGGTGGCAGTGATAACTGAGAGGAAATAGTAGATAAATATTACACATTTCAAAGAATGTGTTAAAAATTGACAGAAACTGATAATTGCCTATCTATAGGAAATGAAAAAGGATAAAACAAAGGTGTCACCAATATTTTGAACCTAGCGGAGGTAAACACAGATGTCACTGAGGTTGCAGTGACTGCAATCTTAGTTGGAGAAGAACGACCAGCACTGGTTCATTGAAGTCTGAGAGGCCGAGGTAGAAGAAACCAAGGAGGTAGAACCGAAGGTATCGAGTGGCCTGTGGGAAGCACAGAGCCAACCTAGACGACTCAGTCCAGGAGGCAAGGGGAAGGTCACCTCCTCATCCAGCAGGCGTTTCCCCCTCAGGCCTGGGGAGTGAACCCAGGGCCTTCGCACTGAGCTGCCTCCCAGTCCTTTTTTTTTTTTTCAGACCGGGCCTTGCTAAGTTGCTAAGTTGTCCCAGCCTGGGCTCAAATGTGAATCCTTCTCCCTCAGCCTCTCAGAGTGCTGGAGTTACAGGCATGTACTGCCATACTCAGCGTGGGTAGCAAACTTTGATTAATCGCTTATCTTATGTCAAGTATTCCCTTAAGTGCTAGGAACATACAAATACGTAGCAGTGTCTGCCTTCAGAAACCTCATCCTCAGCTGCAAAAGCAAGGGGTAATCAATAATGTTCAGTGACAAAGAGGTCAGAGATGATAACAGCAGATAAAGGGCCTTCAGATTTGCCAATGCCGGGCACCCTTGACCTTCGAGAAGGCATTTTCAATAGTCTGTAACGGAAATCAGATTCAATAAGGATCATTTGAGGTGAAAATGAAGATAAAATCAAGAAGTCCTTACTTCCCAGCTTTTTTTCTTAACGTTCATGACATTTCCTCAGATTTTTCACTATCTTCAATTTAATTTGTGTTGCAATAGTAATGTTCTGGTATTTTAAGTCACACTTTCAATATTAAAGTCCAGGTAAAATTTGGTCACAGGCTACTTTCAAATGTTTCTAGAGTATTAAAAGTATATAATAACTTAATAACTGTCTTTTTATCTTTTTCACCACTGAGACTTGAATATAAGTGGATGTGACCAATTCACTTTAAAAACAATGAAATTTTGCAAAAGCCAATAGAAGCTTTTTAATAGTCAACACTGATAAATCAGGAGAAGGGAAGAAATAAAAGACCACTATTTATGATGGTAGCAGGAATTAAAGCTTTGCCATCTTGTGCCTGTGACAGGCTATAAAAAGATCCAGAAAGGGCTCAGCTGTCTGGATGCCCTCCACCTCCTTTGTCTATCCTGTGGAGAAAGGAGAGAGAGAATGGGAGATAAACCTCCAGAGAGTGCTTGGAAAACTTTTCACTCTCTTACTAATCTCTATTAATATGGTCTCATTAACAAATACTGTACCTAAAAGAAAAAAAAAAATGGGGGCTGGAGATTTAGCTCAGAGGCACAGCGCCTGCCTGGCAAGCACAACGTCATGAGTTCGATTCCCAGTACCAGGAAAATAAACAAAAAAACAAAAAAAACAAATACTGTACCTGATTTTCTTTTGTTTTATTCAGAAAAGGATAGTCATATGTGATTGTTTTGCCATTCTCTGATCAGCATAGTTCCATGCCTTACACCTTTACAAAGCACTCCTAACTAGCTGATCTCCTTTGTCATCCAGAAATTTCCCATGAAGTTGGAAATGAATGATTTGGGGAATGTTAGAATATGAATGCTGTTGTGATAAATATGCTGGTGTAGTAGGCTGGGCACAGGACTAGGAAGTTAAACATTGATGAACCCTCATCCTACTTGAAGCCGCTGGACCCTATTGCACATTCCCACTGCCAGTCACTGTTCTTTACATTAATGAATTGCATGGGGTGCGATCAAAAATATAGTGAATGTTTAAATTTTTAAATTAAAATATATTACAGTAAAAAGACACATTGCCATTAATCCTCCTCAAAATACTTCCTCTTGCTGCTTTGGACAGATTTATCCCATCACTCTCATCTCTTCCAGCAATTCTGGAAGTCCTCTTTCATGAATGTTATTATGAGGCATGATAAAACTTATGGTGAATGCTACTTATGTGTGTCATCCATTCAAAAGGCAGACTCATAAAATATATGGTATCTCCTCATCTACCTTCTTCCCTGGATGTGGCACTATGTGACGTCTGGCACTTCCCAAATGTCAAAATGACCATGGAAGGTACACAAATTTGAATTGATTCAGACCATCCACGTAGCCAGGATAGAACAACTAAAGAATCTCAAGAAAGAGGGCTTCCAGAACTGTTTCAGACTGTGGCAAGAATGATGACACAAGTACATTCTGAGTGAGGGGGAGTTCTTTGAGGTAGATTAATGGTAGTGTGTCTCTTATTGTAATAATTGTCTTTAAACATTCACCATATTGCTCTTAAAGTCTTGCCTAGAAATACGTGGTCTAGTATCCATTAAATATAGCCCTGGTGCCATGAGTCCTAACACCCATCTCTCACCCTGACCCTGATATGTCTGTCAAGCAGCCATTCCTGTACCACAACAGTCGGCAGGTGGAGTGGTCAAGAATCTTGGAAGACAGATGGAGATACTCAATGACCAGCCTATCAATCTGTAAATATGTAGTGAACACCAACAACCAAGCACACGGGTCACCAGAAGCTCTGCAGTATCGCTTTAGTTTTGAGGACTTGCCTAGATTAACAGAGCAGGAAAAGATGACAAAGTGTAGCATTTCACTGATCAGTATTTTAAAATCAAACCTGGAAATACTCATGGTTTGAGGTTCTCAGTTTTGGTGAAAAACAAGTTAGAGCTCTTTAAAAAGTGTCAGTCCTGCCAATGAGCAGCCTCTTGCTTTAGGTCGTAACGTACATGATGGTACTGGCAGATGAAGCTCCCTCCTGATTGAGCGTCCAGGCCACTGCCTGCCTGAGTCCCGTGGGAGGCAGCAAAAGGGGACAGCAGAGATTCTGTCAGTGTTATTTTTCTGCCAGTTTTGACTCCTCTTCTCATCTTGTAGCCGATGCTGTACCCTATCCCACATCCCCACACTCTCCATCTCTCTTCTCCCTCTTCTTTTCTTCCCTTAGCTCCAAAAGTCCTACCCACCAGACAACTGGAAGAAGGTGTGTGATGCAGAATATGGTAAGGGCTGGCTTGGGGATAAAAGCATTCCCTTTCTCTCCCAGCATGAGTCTCCGGTGTGTGCACACAATTTCCTATTTACCTTGAAAGGAAACTATTACTTGATAATAGTCTTGGCAATTAAACACTTGTCTATGATCACCTTCTTACAGGTATTTCCAAAGGAGAAGAGCGAAAACTTCTGAGACCGCCAAGAAGACCCCGGAAACCCAAAACGTTAAATAACCCTGAAGACTCCACGTACTATTATCTACTTCACGTAAGTGGCTCACTTTCATTATCAGGTGGGAGCTTCCGACGACCAGTGTGGCAATGGTGGCTGCAAAGCCAGGCAGCAGCAGGGACTTTGGGGTTTCCTCCTCACTGACCCTCCCCAGCAGAATGTCTGGGCACTTCCCCTACCCCGCGCCTCTTCCTCATGCTCAAGCTTGCCCCATGTCATGTGCTTCCAGCAGCTTTCTCTGCTATCATTAATCTGAACTTATAGGCAAACATCACCCCAGAAAAGGATATCTATCATGGTAGGAGCTCTCCAAGGTGGACCTTTCCAGAAAAGAACCATAAAGTGAATGGTTATATGGACAGTAGATGAAAGGAGAAAAAGGGAAAAGTGGATATTTAATTAAACATCAGTTAAATCCCATACCAGAAGAAGGCATGTTCATAACACTCCACTTAATTCTAGAGACAGCCCTTAAAGTTGTAGCCATATCTCTCAGATCAGGGTTCTGAGACACAGATAAGCATGTCTTAGCCATCATGTCAGGGGCATTAATTTTATTCAGGTCTTCTGGCTGCACACATAGCTTGCAGCATGAGAACTCATTGGCATCAACCCTGCTAGGCTGCCCTTCTTTTCATGTCCCTGTTGTCCATGAATGCCACTATCATCCACTTGGTTTCCAAAACTAAGAACCTGGGAGTCACCCTAGATCTTCCCCGCTCTCATACCCATTACCTAGATCATTGGCTCTGAGCTGGAGCTTCTGCCTGCAAATACTCACTCCAGCCATCTTCTCTTCTGACCTCTCAGCAAAGATCCTGTTTCATACCAGCATCATTTCTCATCTGGATTATATCTAGCTGCTCCTGATCCCATCCTCCCCAGGGTGCATCAGATAATGTCTCTAACTGGTAAATTTCAGGGTGTTCCTCCCTTGCTGTTGATGGTACCTTTAATGGCTGAGCAACAAATTCCATCAGCATGAACTCCAGATTCCTACCGAGACCTTGATCGTTGGATTTGGGACTGATCTTCCACCTCATCCCCTGCCCTTCCATTTCCATTCACCACAGTTACCTGCTTGAAACCTTGCTGGTCAGTGGCAGCCTCTCCTGGTGCCAGGTGCCTTGCACCCAGTGGCCCCTCGGTTTGCACTTCTTACTCAGTGTCGCACTCCCCATTGACACAGTGCCGGCAGCACTTCTGCACCCGTGGGGACCTTGAGAAGACTGTGTTGGAACGCAGAGAATGGATTAGAAGCAAGTTTTCCCCTCCATGGCAGAAAATGAAGCTTGCTCTTGACTTCCAAGATAGAGGCATCTAGTCCTTCTCCTTCCCTCTGATGATTTTTCTTCAGTTTCTCAGAAGGCTCCTCTCCTTCATGATGCCAGAGTTCAGTCTAACAGTCTCTTCTCCTTTCATTTTCTTTGAACAAGTTCGTCAGCTATTCTTACCTCAATTACTGCTGATTTCTGAATCTTTGTCTCTGGCCTGGATCACTGTCTCCAAACTCAAATATCAAACCACCTATGTTTTCACATATTCTACGTCCATGTACATGTTCTACGTGGACAGAGACATGTCCATACATGGGTGGACTCATATAGCATTGTTGAGATGTGAGTCATATGCCACACAAGGCACCCACTTAGAATATACAAATAAATGTCATTTAATACAGCAATCACCACGATCAGTTTTATAACATTTTCAGCACTCCAAAAAATTTCTACCCATTGGCAGCCACTCCCAGCCCCCCACACAACCCCAAGCCCTAGGTGACTACTTTCTGCCTCTTTGGGGTATTGTGTAGAGTCACATACTACATAGTCTTTTGTGAATTACCAACTAATTTTACAAATTGGTGATCTGTTATCCTGATTCTTCCCTCTTATCTTTCCTTAAAATCATAATATAATTCTTATTACATATTACTATATATTAGATCTTTTTAAATTCTTCTGTTCCCCTTAGAAGTCAATCCAGGAAGAAAAACGAAGACCAAGGAAAGACAGGTAATTATTATTTCTCAATTTCAATGAGTCATTTTGTTCAAACAAAAATATAAATCCATATGTTCAGATTCTAAATCCTATTTTATGCAGATACATTTGAGAAGAAATGCACTCTCAACACATTTATATAGTAAACGTGTATAAGATCTGGTCTATTGTAAATAGATTGAGCTAGCACTGTATGAGATATTCACTGAGAACTCAAATATGTTCCAAATGAATTATACTGTCCCAATATAAAATTCGCTTTTCTTGGCACACAGAATGATTTTAATTGGGGAATTTGAACATATCTGTATCCACATACTTCCTTCCCCTGAATTCTTTTTTATTGTTGTTGATTGTCTTTTACCATGTGCTAATTCTCACATTTTATAATTTTTATGAATTTGTGAGGATTGCAAGGTTCATGTGCCCAACAAGGATGGCACATTTAACTTTCTATGACTTTCTTTTTCTGTAACATTTGAATCCCTCAATACTTTCTTCTTTGCATATGTTGTCACTGTTTTAATCAGTAGCCCTGTCAACTGATTTCAGAGCACTGCTAGTAATAAAAGAAGATTCTTCTGTTAAGCATAGTGAGTAGAGTTCCCTATTCATGAATCTGTGGCATTCTGGAAGTTCATTTATAGATTGGTATCTATGAGTTTCAAAAACACGTTTCCCTGATAGGGAAACCTGTTTACCTCCAAAAAAGTCACATCAGATTATAGGTGCTACAGGAAGTACTGTTGGCCTGAGAAGGTCCAAGAATTAACATGGTTCAGGACACATCACTACATATATATCATGCACAGGACTTAAAATCTCACACAGTATTTAATCCCATAAGGAAGAAGTCAGAAGTCTGAAGGAGGTTGGTAAGGTCATGAAACCTTGTGTGTGTCAAGGTACTGATAGATAATAAAATTTGAATACAGTGTGTGGTCATGCATAAAGGCCAGCTTTTCTGATTGGCCCAAGAGCCATTTGTGAATGCTGGTGGAGAATGACCGAACTGGAATACTTGTTAGCACTGGCTGTTCCAGTAACTAGTAGTTTTGTGTCAAGTTCAACCCCATCGGACCAGGAAAAGCTGCTCCTGCAACTAATGCTCTATTCAAGGTAAGAAGGAGTTTGTTTTTCATCTTAATTTCAGAATATACTGTTTTTGCACATTTCAAGACTTCTCTCATTTTTATTGAAATATATGTGTTAACTCTTAAATTATAGTAAATACTTCAAAAGAAGAAAATAAGTATCCCATCAGTATAAGTAAGTAGCAAATTAGACTGATGCTATGGTATGTTTATTTGTTCACTTACAGTCAGGGAAAATTATTAGACTTGGAAGATTTCTATTATAAAGAATTTTTGCCCAGTCATTCCGGACTAAAGGACCATAAACCTAGTTTGAGAGAACAGAGATCACGGCGGGAACTTCAGAATCAATACTTTAAAGCTGATGAAAGGTACTAATAAACTACAGTGTGAAGTATAGCTTGTTCAACTTTATATTCATAATTCCATTTGTTCTATGTGTAAGCTAATGACAAAGTATTCTTAATGCGTATTGCATCATATGAGTGATACGCTGTTTAAAATTAAAATCAATATCATAAGTAGGAATCCCAGTTTTCCTACAAAACTCAAGTTTATGCCTATTTTCTTGGTGTAACTGGAGCCCCATTTTAAAATATCTGTTTGTATAATAAATTATAGGGCCATCCTAATTATAACCAAATCCATATACCAAATCTAAAATCTCTATTAAGCTTGTTAGTATCTTAATTATGCTTCTAATTTCTTAGAATCAGGGATGTCAGCCAAAAAATGTTTTGGAAAAAAATATGTATTTTTAATTTGATTTCTCACCTTATCACTACTTTTGTGATGTTAGCTAATTTGATTTGCAGCTTATTTATTATTTTGGGGATTTTTTTCCTTTCCCAAAAATTCTTTACAATGTTTTGAGATTGAGGATACATACATTCTACTTTCTGCTTCTGTAAGTTTAACAATTTTAAATTCTACAAGTTAAAGAGATCATGTAATATTCATCTTTCAGTGCCTGGGTTATTTCACTGGGCATTCTAACAGCTGTGAGGTCATATTCCTTAGTTTTCATTTGCATTTCCCTGATAATTACTGAGGACACCTGTTAGCCATTTGTATGTGTTATTCTCAGAAATATCACTTAGATATTTTCCTACTTTCTGATTAGATTATTTTCTTACTCTTGAGTTATATGAGTTCTGTATATATTTGGAATTTTAACCCCTTTTCCAATGTATGGTTTGCAATTATTTCTTCCCATTCTGTGTGGTATTTCTCCATCATTTTGATTGATTTCTTTGCTCTGGAGAAGGTTTTAAACAGGTAGAATCTCATTTTTCTGGTTTTTCTCCTATGCTTTTTTTTTATTTTAAAGAGAATTGAAAAAAAAGGACAATAGCAAAATGCCAACAACATAGACAAAAACAAAACAAAGCAAAAACAATAAGAATGATACAGGGTTTCAGAACAAAATGATAAGGATTAACAGTGGTTGTTATATTACATATTTTTATCTTCATTGGAGTTGGTCAGATTATCAGATGTAACAATGCAAAATTAATCAAACCATTAAAGAAAATAAAAAGTAAAAACAAAAAAATTATAAACAATACAGAGTTTCACCAAACAAGATGATAGAAATTGAACAATGGTTGTTATGTTGCATATTGTTGTCTTCAAATTAATTGTTCAGATTACCAGATACAAGCATGCAAAATTGATCAAATAAATAAATAAATAAAATGTTATCTGTTCCTTTCAATAAACCATTAGACATCAACAGTAGAGTTATCCCAGCCATCCTTCTGTGTACATATATATTTTCCCTTGCTTCTCTTTCCTTTTCTCCTTTCCCTAATTACAGTTGTTTCCTTTTTTGAGCAATTTCTTTCCCTTTCCCAATATCTATTGTACATTTTGGATTCCACTTACTCTTTCATGTTCTTACACTAGGAAGACAACATGATGTCTACACATGTGGGTCCGATTTGTTTTTGAGGTCATGTCCAAAATATTATTGCCCAGGCCAGTGTTGCAGATCTTTTCTCCTGATGTTTTATTCTGATGGTTCTGTTCTATGTTTAAGACTTTAATCCACTTGACTTAATTTTTGTATGGTGTGAGGTAGGGGTATAATATCATTATTCTGCCCATAGATACCCAGTTTTCCCAGGAGCCTTTACTTAGTGTGTTCTCAGCATCTTTGTCAAAAATAAATTGACTGTAAATGCTTAAGTTTATTTATGGACCCTCTATTCTGTTCATTTGGTCTATGTGTCTGTTTTATGCTGTTTTAATTACTATAGCTTTATACTAGATTTTGAAATCAGGTGATGTGATACTTTCAGTTTTGTTCTTTTTCTGGTCAAGATTTCACTGGCTATTCATGATCATTTGTGGTTCCATACAAAGTGTTTGGGTTTGTTTCTCCTATTACATAAAAAAAAAAAATTTGGAATTCTGATAGAGATTGCATTGGATTTATTAACAACATTAATTCTTACAGTCCATGAACATGGGCATATTCTCACTTATTTGTATCTTCTTCAGTTTTTTCATTAATGTCTTATAGTTTCAGTATAGTAAGTGTTTCAACTTCTTGGTGATTTTATCCTAAGTAACTTATATTTGCAGATATAAATTGTTTCCTTAATTTCTTTTTCAGAGAATTCATTTTTCTCAGAGATTCTAAATAAATAAAAATGGTGGTAGGTAATCAGTGGTTGGACACTGACATTCCAGAGCAACAGGAGGTTGGCATCCTGCATCACCTTCTAAAATGGAATCTAGTGGGTTCTCTGCTAGGAAATACTGAGATGTGGGGTACTGAGACCATACCCAGGCTCTAACTGTGTCAAGAACATATGGAGAAAATGAAAGGAGAAAAAAGTAAGATGGAACAAGAGCACATTGGTTAAAGATAGGAGAATTGCACAAGAAGCATCAGCAGAAAAGCGGTAAAGGGTACAATGGGAGATGCTTCAGATTTAGGCTAGTACCTGGGTTCAAGTTCTCACTTCCCTCCTTACAAACTGTATCAGCTAGAATCAGTCTAGAATCCACCAGCTGAAGATAACAAAAATATAATCCTGTAATGTACCTTAGAATCTTGTACCTGGCATAAGGTAACTCCATATTCCTAAATTCTCATATAAGAGAACTCAAAGAGAATGCTCCATCAATATCCAGTATGATACGTTTTAAGGTTTTTCCTGTCAAGTAGCCCCTGGGTTCAAGATGCCTTGAAAGACCTTGCTAGAGCTTTCTTTTTCTTTTAACGTCCTAGTGAGACTAGACTAGAATAAGGCATATTCCATCAACAGGCAAAGCTCTTGCCCTCTCCTTTTATCATCATTCTTGCTCATTTGTGTCACCTTTGGTGACCCTGCCCCTTTGTCCCTCAGTTATATTCAGCTGTCACCCCTAATGCCAGGTGAATCCAACTCTCCGTACTCTGAGCTGCATGGGACTAGAGATAAACTCTCCTAATCTCACTCAACATATATGACCACATACCTTCGGCAAACCCTTAGAGTTACTTTGCAATACTGCATTTCACTAAAATTCTATCATTTTTCTTAGTCCACTCCTTCAGACTTCCTTTTCTCCTTTCAACTCTTAAATACTTCACTGCTTTCAGCTGACACCTTTATTCCTGTTACACTGAGAAAACGAAAGCAAAGTATGGATGCACACTTCTGCTACTGAATCTATCAGCCTTCCTGCCGTTCACCTGTATGCTCCCCTCCATATACTATGCATGGCCTGTCTGGCTTACTTGCTAAATCCAAACACCCCCTTGTGCAGTGGAGCCCAGCCCTTCCACCTATGTAAGGCTATCATCCTGCACTTGTCCCCTCTCTTGTCTGCATCTCAAGTGTTTGTTCATTTTACCAAACAAATTATTTCTGGCAGTCAGGACCCATCATAACAAAGGACCTTACCCTAGTCCTCCTTCGGGACCACCCACTTTCCTGTGCGTTATTACAGCAAGAGTAACCTATGAAAGGCACGGCCTCCTCCACTTCCTCTCTTCCTCTCTTGAGCCACTTCACTCAGGTTTTCCTTCCAACCACTCCACTAAACCTGCACCTGCCAGAGTCACCAGGGACCTGTATTTTGTCACATCCAGAATCCAGTCTCAGTCCTTATTTCTCCCCACTAGCAGCACTGAACACCTATATTCAGTCTTTTTTTTCTTTACACATTCTCTTCACTAGCTTCAAGATAGCACTTCTCTTGGTCTGCCTCTTGTCTGGCTGCTGCTTCTTATTATTATTCTTTGCTCATCCCACCTCATCTCCCAATATTAGAGTGGTCCAGTCCTTTGCTCTTTCTAATCAGTATATTCTCACTGCCATGACTTTAAATATCATCTATGTGCTTAATTTCCTGAACTGAAATCTCTAAACTACATCAGGACTCATACATCCAACTCAATATCTGTTCATATCTTCTCTTGAATATCTAATCAGTATCTTGAACTTAGCATAACCCAAACTAAACATTATATCCTCCCCCATTGACAACTGCTGAACGAGGACTTCTCTGCAACCTTCCCTAACTCTTTAAACAACTGCTTCATCCTTCTAACCTTTAAGCCAAAACCTGGGGCATAGTTTTTTCCAGGTAAAACTTGGCCCAGCAGCCTCATTAAAAATGTGAAAACATTTGCTGACAGGGTAGATGCCTCTTCTATCATTCACAGGATGGTTGGTCAGATATAGTGAAAATGTTTTACAGAAACATTTGAGCAGTTTTAAAATGTGAAATGTGAGTGTCTGCTTAGGCACCTTGAGATTTCCTGTTTGACCAAAATATATTTAAAATTAAGATACAAAGATAAATATTTGTCTGTGGGCTGTGAATTATTTCCATCCAAAGGAGTCTTGCCTTTCTGATCCACACCTTCCAATGCTTTACTTAGCTGTCATGCATAAGAGTCACCAGGTTCCATTTTGCAAACCGGCTGATAGAATTACAGCAAATGCATTTGGCCATCAGCCTGAAATTCTGATTGTGCCTTTGTGAAATGCCCAAGGTTGGTGGGATATGACTAGAAGAGGACCCACCTAACTCAGGGTGGGTAAGGATGTTGCCCGTTTCTTGCAGGTTGGGGAGAGCGGAGAGCCCCAAGGAGGAGTGCTGCGGGCCAGTGGCCAGCCCCTATGACTACAGGAGGCTCCTGCGCAAAACCTCCCAACGACAGCGCCTCATTCAGCAGTTGTAGCCCAGCCATTGAACAGCCACCAGCAGAAACCCCTGGAGCCTGCAGGATTATGGCCACCACAGCGGGGTGGGGAGGAGGGACCTGCACTGGCGCTTGCTAGCACTGGAGCTGAGACCTTGATTTCTGCTGGGGCTGCCTGCTGCACTGCTCCCTCAAGGGCAAGGGCCAGCCATCTAAGGTGCTCTGAAAGACGAGAACTCGAGCCCTGTGGGACTCTGGGCCCCACACCCTGGGGCTCCTGTACTCTCTTCTCTCACCAGCCCACCAGTTAGGGCAACTTTGTCCAGTGGACCCGCCTGCACCTAAGCTGTCACCAGCTCCTCCGGGTTTCTTTTTCTGAGGGAGCGATAATTTCAAAGATACTGTCTTTCTTGCAAACAGCTTTCCCAGACCTACAGGACCCTCAAAGGTGGATTGAGTCTGCTAGTGCAAAGCCTGGGTGAGGCGAGGGGGAATGTTAAAGATGAAGCTCATCTCAAACTTGAGCTTTCCCTTTCCTTCGTTGTTCAGATTGCTAAATAAAGGAAGTGCCCTGGAAAGTCTGTAGTTTGCACCACTGGTCAGCCCTTTTCCTGTTGGGGCCCGGCTTTGGTTACACAGTTGTGGGAGGGGCCTTCTGTCTCCAACAGCGGACTCCTACCTCCCTTCCCCCACACACAAAAAATACAGTCTGCTCCATACGTGTCATACAAATACATCTTCAAACAAATCTCCTGACAGACTCGCACGCACACACATACATGTGCTTGTGCCTTCCTAATCATTGTGGCTTCCTTTGTCCAGCCTGGAAAATTCCTGGTCTCATCATGGAGCTGAGGTTTTACAATGTTCTGCTCTGCAGATTTGAGGCAGTTACTACTGCTCCAAATATGGGCGTATTTCAGAGGGAAGGTTGGCGGGTGGACAGAGGTTTGCATGTGTCCATTGACTGCAACTTCTTTTAAAAATGTGTTAAACCCTTCAGTGGATGACACCTCATTTTCTACACAGCCCAAAGCAATTGAGAAAAGGTGGTGAAATGGTTCCATGGGCACCTGAATCAGAAGAAGGGTTCTGTCCACGCTGGAGCTTGTCCCTTCAGCCGGTGCCCTCGGCTTCTGAGCTGTGGACCCAGCCAGAAGACTCTAGGAAAGCATTTGAGAAGAGAGAGCATGTGCGGCAGGTTGATAATTTGCCCAGCAGTTATAATACTCTTTCCAAGAGTTAGCTCCAAAAGCTCCCTGGGGACAGACTTGAGACCTCTAGCTGTGGCAGGACCAACCCTGAATCCAAGTGCGCCCCAGGGCCCTGCTCCTTCCCTAGTTTAGCACCACACCCTCCCTCGGGGTTGGGGTGGATCACTCCTCAGCCTTGTAAAACGTAGGCTCCATCTGGCCCTGGCACCAAGGAAATCAGGGCAGCAGGTCCCACAGAAGGACACAGGAGAAGTAAGGAATCCCTACACCCGAGGCGAGCTGCCCCAGCCTCCTCTGTCCCCTCCACAAAGAGACCCTCAGATGCAGTGGTTCGAAGCACATCCCCACTTGGCTGCCAGACCCATCCTTTGATCCAGAATTCCTGGCAGCCTGCTACGGACCTCTCCAGAAATCCCTTGTTCTTCCCTCCCCTTAAAACCCCCACCACACACACAACATGCAGTTTTTTTAAAGTGAGACTGGAAGCAAGAAAGGCCAACACTTGGTGAAAAGTTGCAGTGCTTTTGTTCTTGTTTTCTCTGTATTTCTTCGAGCTTTTTCCTTCCTTCCTTCCTTCCTTCCTTCCTTCCCATCCATCCCTCCTGCTTTCTCTGTCCCTCTGCACAAGGGAAAACTTACACAAGATACAATATTTTTCTTCAGCTAGGTCTGCAATTCGATCCCTGGGTAAAGTGTGGAAAAGAAATAGGTCATCTAAGGAAACCATTCCCCGCGGGGCCGGGAGTGTTGGTCTGTCTCTTCCCTCAATCAAGGAAGGAAGGGCCTTCGAAAGCCTTTTCCCTGCTCGAGCCTGCCTTCCCTTCCCATTCTCGGCTGCCTCCTTTGTGAACTAATGACTGTAATTATTACCTCCATGCTCTCTTTTGTTAATGCCAACCCAGAGCCTAAGGGGGGAGGGGGTGACACGGGCTCATCAGAGAAAGAGAAATTCTTTACAAAGCAAATTACAGTCTAGAGGGCTGGCATTAAGGAAAGACAAACCAGACCTCCATTTGCATTGGAAATAGGGAGTGTTTCAATTTTTTAAAAAATCGTAAAAACCATCACCGGAGTTAAAGTACTTTGGAGCAGCAAGATTTAATAGCATTTGAAAAGTAGCGGTTACTTGACTGCCATAACAACAACAAAAAAAAATTCAGGGGTTGCGATTTCTACCTTCCTCTTGTTTTAATCTGTTTCTTCTGGAGCCTTTTGTGTGTATATTAAACACTTGTTTTTAAGACTCTGCATTTTCGACTATATGTGAGGTTCTGCATCCCCCAGCCCGCTGTATTTGCAAGATTTGGTGTGGATTTAAACAAAGAACCAGGCAGGCTCTGAGTCGAGTCGTCTTCGAGTGAGGCTGGAGAGAGAGGTTTGGGGTTTCTCTTCTGGCGGTTTAGACTGCTGGATCTGGATTTGTTACCTTTGTCACCTGTAACATCTGAGCTAGGAGGACCGCAAAGAGAAACGGTGGTTGATATGCAGTGTGGTTGATCTCAGGCCCCCAAACAAGGGGCCTAACCTCTTGTACCCCTCCCACGAATCTGATTCAAGTCGCACGGAAACCGCTGGCCTTTCCACGCCTCTGCGGGCCAAGGTCACTAAATGACCGGTTGCCAACCCCCTTCAGCCATCAATTCTGCCTGCGCTGGTTGGCTCCCCTCCTCCGTGCTCTCTTCCCAGAAGTTTCTGTCACTCCTCCCAGCCCGAGGTCCTCGGTGAGAGACTCCAGCGTGGATTTTAATTGCCTCAATCAGCAGTGTTCCTCCCCAACTGTCAATCAAAACCTGGACGGCGAGAGCATCGACCCGGCGCTTGGCCACACGGAAGTCGTGCTTCCTGGGGCCGAGGCGGCCCCATCGGCTGGCACTGGGTCTCCCGAGGAAGGGTGCCTTTCGCCCGCTGTGCCCTCCCCAAGCCCTTGAACTGTTCCGATTCACGCCGGACGGCTCGGCTCTTGAGGGCTCCGCGACCTCGGCATCGGCTCGGACCAAGGCGGTCCGGGATCCGCACTTCCTTTCCTCAGCCGAAGCCAGACCTCAGACAATAAGTACGCCCATCGAAGCTCGCGTGGAATTCGTCTGTGTCACCCTTCCCACCTCGCCGAGGTCTCCCAGGCCCGCCCCTCGCCGAAGCCAGCCTCCGCCGGCGCGGCAGCACCCTGGACAGCGCCTGGCCGGGGAGCAGCTCTGCACTCGCGGCTCTCGGGGCTCCCGCCTCCGCCCCTCGCTCTGACTCCATCCCGCTCCCGCCCACAGCCCGCCTGGCACCCTCACGACTCAGCGTCCTCCTCCCTCCTTCCCATTCCCCTCTGCCGCCCCTCATCCGTCCCCGCCGGGCTCCTTCTCTTCAAAACTCCAGGGCGCTCTGCGCTTCTCCGTCTCCAGGCTGCGGACCCCTCGGGCTCCGTCCCGGTCTCCTCTCCAGGCTCCCCCAGCGCCGCCACAGCGAGAAGCCCTGACTCCGACACGCGCGCACACGCGGACACGCGCGTCCCCCGCGGGAGCCCGGCCAGTCGCCGCAGCCGCACTCGCGACCCGCTCCAGCCTGCACCGCCCATGGCCTCTCCGGGCTCCGGCTTCTGGTCCTTCGGGTCCGAGGATGGCTCTGGGGACCCCGAGAACCCCGGCACAGGTAGGAGACGGGGACCGGCCGCGGGCAGCTCCGCGGGCGGCGGGGTTTGCGGGCTGCGGGGAGACGCGGAGGCTGAGACCGGCCACGGAAAACTTCTTCGCGCCTCTCCCGGCGCTCGCTCGGGGAGAGACCTTGGCGGGCCAGGAGCCCCACGGCCTTTCGTCCCCGGGAAGGACGCCCCGAAAGTCTCGGGCTCCTCCGCCCTCGGCGAGGGGAGCGCCCCAAAGACGGCGTCTCCGAGACAACGAATCCGGCCTCCCCGCGGGCAGGCGGCGCGGACCCCGGCCTGGGAGCGAGCGGGCGGAGGAGGGAGCGTGGGGAGCTCGGGAATCGGGGTCTGGAGACGCGACGCGAATCCGGGGCAGTGGGGAGGCGCGAGGACGCGGTTCGCGGTCCCGAGCTCACGGGGAGGCGGGCGCAGGGCCCGGGCGTCCTGGCCCGGTCACAAATCGACGCCGAAGGCGGCCTCAGAGCGGCTCGGGGTCCCGTTCCCCCGTCACGAAATTCACAGTCCTCCGCTTCGCTGTCCGCCTGCCTTTCTTCGCAGCGAGAGCCTGGTGCCAGGTGGCCCAGAAGTTCAC
>NW_004955429.1:3076851-3168502 GCF_000276665.1 Chinchilla lanigera | reverse complement strand
CCGGGCCGGTGCGCGGTGTCCCCGTCCAGCCCTGCTCTACGGAGACGCGGACAAGCCGGCCGACGGCGGCGACAGCGCTGCCCCGCGGGGCTCGGCCCGGAAGGTCGCCTGCACCTGCGACCAGAAGCCCTGCCGCTGCCGCCAGACGAAGGTCGACTACGCCTTTCTGCACGCAACAGGTAAAGGCGCTGCGGGTCATCCGCGCCCCCGCCCCGCCTCTGGGCCCGGGTGGGAGCCCGACACGGCGTCGAGGTGCCCGGCCGAGGCGACGCCGCCGGAATCTGAAGCCGAGCAGAGGCGCCGGGCCCCGCTCTGTGCAGCCCTGCGAGGCCGCGCGCCTCCGAGCTCGGGCGGCCAGGCGTTCGTGCGCGCCTGGTCCGGCTGTCGGTTTCCCAGGGTGTTGGGGCACTGGTGGGGGGAGGAGAGACACAGTTTCCGGGAGACGTAAGAGGGAATTCAGAGTCGCTGGCGTATTTTAGGGCTTCAGATGAGAGCGCGAGATTAATCTGTTGCTGCAAATTAATAGAAGGAGGATTCTATTCGTGTGAGTTCTGCGAGCTGGATTTTACCCTCGTGTGCGCTCGCCCTCAGTCGCCCAAACGCAGGCACACAGACCAGGCACACGGACACAAGCACAGGCGCGAACAGACACAACGCACTGACTTTGGAAACAGCGGCTCTGTCACAGACCAGAGCTCCTAAATTTTAATGTTCAGTTTTACCTGGCTTCCCCAAGACAAATGTTGCTCAAACATTTAGACGGGAAGTATCTCCTTAAACATTTACGGTGATTCGCTGAAAAAAAGTATGGAGAACAAACTGTAAAAGAGAAAGAGAAAAGGAGGCACTCGTTCTACTTGGGAGGGCGGGGGTGTAGCAAACAGTACCTTTCAAATTGAAATGCTGAAATTCATTTTGGTGAAAGGAATTCACTCCCTTGTCTTTGAAAAATGCTTCCCCTCTATAGGAAATACTCTGCGTTTCCAAAAGGTATCTTTTAATATAAAATAAAATCTCTCTGTTCAAAGGGAGACTGCCTGATCAAGATCTTGCCTGAACATGTCCACGGCAAAATTTAAAATGTGTCATTTTCATCCCATGCTTTAGATCTGCTGCCAGCGTGTGACGGAGAACGGCCCACTTTGGCATTTTTGCAGGATGTTATGGACATTTTGCTTCAGTATGTGGTGAAGAGTTTCGATAGATCAACCAAAGTCATTGATTTTCATTATCCTAATGAGCTTCTTCAAGAGTATAATTGGGAACTGGCAGATCAACCACAAAATTTGGAGGAAATTTTGATGCATTGCCAAACAACTCTAAAATATGCAATTAAAACAGGTATTGTCCAATCAAAAATAATAAAGTGTTTTCTTATACGAATTTTATTTTTTTCTATAAGAATGTTTTCTGTTTTGTAGTTACTGGCATATTCAAAATTATAATGTTATTTTCATCATTTAAAATGGCCTTTAACAGAACGAGTGAAATCAAATCGCTTTCTCTTATTATTAATGCACCGAAGTTGACAATACCAGAAACATTATCTTAGTAGAAATAATCAGGCTGCATTTGGCCAAGGAGTTTATTCCTTGGTGTAGAAGCAACCATTTGTCAGCAGAGGCCAGTAGAAGCGACCCAAAATGGAGAAAGAAAGGGAATGTAGAAATGAAAGCTCAAAAAGCATAATCCAAACAAAAGCCAGAGTTCCAGTGTTGTGCTAGTAATTTCCTCGGCACAGAACTGGTCAGGAACGGGGCTAACCACCCTATGTAATCATTGAGCTGGAGGTACAATGTCCTGTCATTGTCTCAAATGACCAAGACTTCTGACTTGAATTTTAGGATCTCTCTCTTTCTCTCCCTTTTTTTTTCCTCTCTTTCTCCTTCTCTCTCTTTCTCACTCCCTCTCTTTTTCCCTCTCTCTCTCCATAATATGGACTATTTTAGCAAGCTAACCATGTTATATAAGGATGTGTGTCCTTCAGAACTATTGTGTATGCAAGATGAAGAAAAGGGAGAGGGGAAAATCCGATATCCTTAGGGGCACATTTTAAAAAACCTATTTCATGGTCTATTGGTTTTTCACAATATTCTTATATTCTGTTCATTTTATAGCGCCGGTGTAACATTTATTTGGGTGCATCCCAAGCTTTCTATTTATCTACACAAAGTCATTCATCTACCCAGATTCTGATTTACCCTGCTTTTTTCTGCATTATCTCTAATCACCATGACACTTCGTGGTCCAGCACCTCACTCAAGTAATACAAATAAATATGAATTCATTTCTGGGGGAATGGGAAGATTTTATAGTTTTAAACTGATCTGTAGCTTTTAAAAGATTTGCTAGCCAATAAAAGTGTGAAATATTTTGTAAACATTAGAGGAAACAGCATATTTTATACAGCAATTTTTACTGGTGAGTTGTCAGTATGTATTTGTTTCATGGACAACAACAACTTAAGAATGTTTACTATGAGGTTTTTTAGCTTCTTTTTTTCATATTCTTTGTATTAACTGAGAAGGGAGGTACGCATAGCATAGGATTTGAGATATTGATTTAAAGTATTATTATCACTTTTCAGTGACTATAGATTTAGCGCCAAATACACAGGAAAAGAAATTTAACTTGTTGATTTAAACTCAATCTGTGGAGTAAGATTTTAAACATTTACTAAAGATCATCCTCAATTAATGTCCCTACAGAACCTACATGATGTACATACCTGGCATTCAAAGATGTTCCTCTCTCTCTACCACCAGGTTTGTAGGTGCAAACCTGAGTGATGCTTTTAATTCATTTTTCTTGGGCCCATTCCCCTTATCTAATATCTAAATACCTCAATTGCAAATTGCTACCTATTATTTACATTGCTACCAAACCAAAAAGAATCCATCAAAATGTCTTGCACCTTCATCCTGAAAAGCTGGCACTTTTTGAAATGCAGTTGAAAGGATTAAGATAATGGGAATTGCAAGTCAGTGAAAGTAATAGTTCTATCAGTGTTTTGTTTAGCATCAGGAAAAGAGGGACCGATTGAATACTTAGATTTTGCCATAATGCTTGTGAAACTTAGTCAAGCGTTGGTCTAGTGCATTTTATTTAAAGTTCAGCTAAAAATCTGATGGATTAAATTGGACTTCTAAGTAAATCATCTTAATATTTTTAACATCTCAATATTATTTATAATGCATTTACTCTTCTAGCTTTCTTTCTCCAAATAGCATTTCAGAAAGTTAGCAGCAAGCACCTTTCCTCCTCAGCTCACAAGTTTATAGATTGTTATGCTGCCATGTTTGTCAACTATTGCCGTTTAGGATCTGTTGAAGTAATTACTCTCCCTGGGCCATCCTATATTTTTACTATCCTTGGGAGATTCTTTTATAAAATCCTACTTATCACTTGTATCCCAGAGAGTCCTTAACCTAATTTCCACTTGTACTCCACACTTGGAAGTGGGGGTGTGGGGGACTACTATAAAACAGCCTTCAGGCATTACTAAAATTGCTTTTTAAAGAAATATTGGAACAGGAAACTTCAGGGAATGGTAAGATTTTGACAGCATTTGCAGGGTTAATTAGATTACCTGGTGCTTGGATTGGATGGCTGGGGGGGCGGGGGCGGGTAGGGATTAATGTAGTCTTAAATCTCTAATCATCAAAGAGAATTACAGCATTGATAAATGAAGCCGTCGTTGTGTAGATTGCCAATATATAAAGAATCGTTCAGTTGCAACTGCTTCCGGCCCCTCCTCAGCTGCTTGTGAGCATCAAGTCAGAGTTGCCAGAGACTGGCTATTCCATTCACAGAGTCTGCACACCCTCCCGTGATCATTTGCTGATCTTCGGGGACGGTTCCAGTGCCTAGGGCAGCCCTGGTCTCCTGTCTCCAACTGCTGTCCCTCTGGCTGGGCAGACTGTGCTTGACCAGCCATTCTTCTGCACGGCACAATGAACGCAGCTCACATGTTCTTCCCTGGGGTGCCCACGGCTGCTGGTACAGCTCTCTCGGGCTCACAGACAGGTCTCACTCTTTCCAGGAGCCCTGCCTGGACAGCCTGTAGGGGCCACTGGTGGACAGCAAATGTGACTAGGGGAACATTTCTGCCAAACCAAAAGGGCATGCTGTTCTGACCTGTCCAACTACCCCTCCACATTTTCACTTTGTTAACAGGGAAGAAAAACTTTGAGGCAGAAGACATCGAGGTGAAATAGCCAATCCAGTTCAAATGCATATGTATAGAGAGAAACCCAGCAACTGAAGCATCAAACTTGTTTTCTCTGTTTACCAAAAGTGCTCATCAGAATGAGTCAGCCCTCTGACGTCCTGGGGCACAGTACACACCTTCGAATCCCTCCCACAGCACAAACCTTGGAATTGGCAGAGCTTTTCATGCCAAAGGTTGCATAAAGTAAACACTGTGTGATACTAGGCACCAGGTTCATCCAGAAAAACGCATGAGTTGGAGGAGGGGGTAGATTAATGGATAGATTTGCTGATCCTTATTAATTTCCTCACTTTAAAAAATGGCTTAGGGACACAAATGAAGAGGCATCAGGAAGGAGAAGTTGGCGGCGGTTTCAGCTGGGAGCACTAATGAAATGAGGAGTCAATGAGGCAGAGAGGAATGGGGGATTATCCAGATGTCAGCGTGGTGGCATAGAAGGACTTTATGCTTTTCTTGAATGGGTGAGCTGATAGACTTAGCATCAGAGGGCCTGGAAAAGGGCAGAAAAGATAGCCCTCATGTGAGGCTATAAAGGAAGTAAAAAAAAAAAACAATGCTGTAGAAGGGACAAGACATGCACAGATCTGATCCCAGACCTCCAAAATGTGCTCCTCCTCAGCGCCTATCTTTTCCCAGTGTCAACTCTCCAGCCACATGCTTGGAGCTGATAAGAGAGCGCTCCAGTCTAGAAGATGAGCCGTGTGTTGATTTTTTTCCCTGCTTTCCCCATTGCCTTCCTTTATCTTGTCTTGCCCTGCTGGTGATGAGAGACAATCACATCCTCAGGCTTCACACAGGCATCCAGTAAAAGTGACAGGTACCTTTTATCAGATGCTATTTCCATAATTGTCCATCTCCCAAAAAAATTTTGTTGCTAAGCAAAGTCCAGATTTATTGATAGGCTTTTATGAGACAAGATGAGGAGACATAATTCTAATGAGATATTTATAATCACATTTTAAATAGCAGTCCCAGGAGTATGTGGATGTCAATCCATTTAGAGAATTTTAGAGAAATCCAGAAGTTAATTAGATAAGCCTTGTTAATGGGCCAATCAGTCCATTGAATATATTTTCATGTATCTTGTTGACAAGACGGTAACATTGACAGAGTTCAGCTTTATTTTAAATCTCAACTGTGAGAGAGCGCTGTTGTTTATCATCAGATATTCAGATGGAAAAGAATGGATAAGAATTAGCTTTGTCCATGCCATCTTTAGACACTCATCACCTTTTTGACTCCAGGGCAAATCACTCAGCAGAGTGTCCTATTTTCTCATTTTTGCCCTGTCTTTTGTAATCACCAGCCATTTGTCACTGATATTATTATGAATGTTGGCATGCCTGGCCGATGTCACGGGATGACTGATTCTCAGAACAACTCAACAAAGAAGGACTTTTAACAGCATGAATACAACTTGTCTTCCAATTCTTTAGGGTTACAATAGCACTTTAGTTTGCAAATATATTAAAAGCATGGTACGATATGATCTACTGTCCAGTTTGCAAGCCAATTTTCTTATTTTTTTATAGTCCATGTTTAAAGGAACATTTTTAGAGTGTGTTTTTAAAATGCCTCCGTGGTTAGATGCAGTGTTCTTCGAGTGTGAGGATGTGTTCTTATGCAGTATGTTTTGTATATGTTTGGTTTCTGAATGTACATTTCCTGTTCCTGAAGGGTCTTTCAAGGTTCTTAGGCTAGAAAAATCATATGGGTGAGAAGCATACATTTTCACTGATGCAATCCTGATTCTGGTGTTCTATTTCGTTCAGGGCATCCTCGGTATTTCAATCAACTTTCCACTGGACTGGATATGGTTGGATTGGCCGCAGACTGGCTGACATCAACAGCAAACACTAACATGTAAGTAGCTAAATATGTTTTTGGATAAGCCAGGATAATTATTAGTGAGATTGTGTAATGTTTACCTCTTATGTGAAAATCTATTTTAATTAAGTAGCTCCTAAAATAATGACTTCAAATTCAAAATTATCTGAGTGGTCACTCTTGTTTAATAGAAAATAGACATATTTTTGATGCAGTTAAATTATACAAAAGTTTTAAAATACAAAAGAGTCTCTTTGGGCATTTTGGATTCATAATGATGTATAATACAAAGGGGAAATTGAACCAGATGTTGTCTTTTACCTAGCATTACCCTAGAATGCTGTTTATTGAATATGATAAACCACTATGCTAATAACTAAAGCTCTTGACTCTAGAAAATGAGTAAGCCTTTTGGAATATCTTTTAGGAATCCCTCTATCTAATATAATTATCATAACATCTGTGAGCATAAGTTCTGAGAAAAGAAATCATTCTACATAGTAGTGACAAATTACTCCTTTGAGTCACATAAACTGTGGCCATTTCTACACTTCAGGTTCACCTATGAGATAGCTCCAGTGTTCGTGCTTTTGGAATATGTCACACTGAAGAAAATGAGAGAAATCGTTGGCTGGCCTGGAGGCTCTGGTGATGGGATATTTTCTCCTGGTACAGTGATATTTCAACCTTTCTGTGTGTGTGGTTTTTTTTTTTATGTGTATGATATGCCTTGTTATGAACCTAAGAAAATTAAGTATCTAGCTATATTTCAGATTAAGTTACATAGGCTCTGTACTGATCAAAAAAATGAGAGTGGCTAAGGGTACCTGACCATGGATAGGCCTCCAATCTAACTATCCCAAGCTCAAACATTAGTTATTTGTGTCCTAGAGGAGCATAAATAGATGGCATTTACTTAGTACTTCTGGGATCCTATACATAGGCTATATAGACAAAGATTCCTAATGAGGAATTTCAGGCTGTAATTTATTCCTAGAACTAGTGAGAGGAAAAGGGTAGCCTCATTTAATAAAACATTCACTCTTCAAGGGTACATCACAAGGCACACAGACTCAGTAAGAATGTATGTATGGCTCTGGTCTATAAAATAACAAAGCCGATTTACACTCACACCAAGGAGGGCGGTGAGTACTGGGGAGATAATTTCTTAGAACTGAAAAGAGGGAGTGGTGATTTCTTCAGGAGATTTCTCATTCCTTCCCTTCTTTATCATTTCATTCAATCTTTTCCATCTTGCCTTTTATTACCAGCCATTCCATCCTACGCTCCATTATTTGCACCTCTCCCAGCCCAGAGAATCTACATGGAACAAAAAGCTGTGCCCTGGCCTCATAGGTGACCTTGGTTTGACGCAGAGAAGACATTGACGTTAGGGAGGCAGAGGGAGAGAGAGTCATTGACCCAGAAAAAATACAAGTGAGGAGACCATCACCTAATCAGCCACAGCAGAGGTGGTCATCACATGCCCAGCGCCACACCTGCCACTGTGTTAGCAACTCTACAAAGCCAAGTGGATGATGAGAGAGGAGAAAAAGAAAAAAGGAAAGAAGAAGTGACAAATAAGTGACAGTGGCTTCAGTTCAGGGCTTATGTTAAGCACGCTTGCCTGCAAGCTCGGATCTGCTGTTTTCTTTTATGCTTTTAAATCCATAGCACATTTTTTTTCAGGTTCTAAAGGGAAAAGTGTTAGTGAAGTGGAAAAGAAAATTAGCCTTTTTTTCAAAAGTCATTGAACACCAGCTGTGTTGAACTTTAGGCTAGCTTCTATATTTTAGGAAATTTAGCAATTTTCCTTCAGGCTAAGTTTTTAACTTTGTCATTATTGCCTGAAATCGATGGCTTGGAGGATTTTCTATGAGGAACTAGGTAAGGCTGGGAAAGCAACATCATTCCTACCTTTACCACCCCCCACCCCCCACCCCCGCCTACCTGCTTTCATGGCTGCTTGTAAGAACGAGCTGTCCCTGAGATACACCACCCTCATCTAGTTTAACAGTTCCCAGGAAGGGAGGGAAGTGTTGTACATTTTGACTCTGAAAATCTGACTAACCTGACTAGGGCCCAGGCATCATTAACCTGTTTAGCCTTGGAACCTGCATGGCCTAAAAAACATAGACCCAGAGAAGAATCCTCTTAAAGGTTATGCCTCAAGCATGATGGAGAGTCAGCAGGCAGAAAAAAACTGATGCTTGATCATGGAGTTCCTTCTCTTGAGCCTAAAAATCCATGTGCTCTCCCTCCAAGATGGAAACTGTAGGTATCACGCTACACTGTAATGTAGATATTCCTAAATCAGAGGCGGCAGCAAAGAAGCCAACTGCCTATGTGTTTTCTCTCAACTTTCTATAAGGTACTGCAGAAGAGAAGTGACGCCTAACGTGGTTATTTGCTGATAGATGCTTTGCTAGACATCACATCCCTGTCATCTATGAGTCTCATTCCCCAAGACTAAATGCAAAGAGTGAAGTCTGTGACTTGACTACAGAGCGTGGCTCAGTTTGCCTTACACCCCCATCTGTAACATCCAGAGGCTTCATGCGTGCTTCAGGACTCCTAGGACATCATGTTTATGCGATGTCACCCACACCTCAGAAGCACAGCACTCCTTCCTGTTCAGTGGGTTATGAAGGATAAGGACTAGCAGGGAGAAGGGGGAAAGCTTGGCGTAGTCACAAACCTTTCACCTCATGAGAACTAAGAGCATGTAGGGTTTCTTTATCTGTCCTCGTGCCTGGGTAGCACAGATCAGTCTGCCCTGTCCAGTACCAGAGCCTTCTCTTCCTGCTCAGGGCTTCCCAGCCTTTAGCTGGAGGACACCTGGGTTACAAACAAGGCATAGGAGGGAAAGGATGGAAACATCTTAGATAACTGCAGTATAAGGAGCACTTTCTTTGGTATGCCTTCCCCTTCCTTTTCTCCATCCTTCCACCTCCAGCCTCTTTAAGAAGAACCTGCAGAGCTGCAGCTCTGAAGTGGGAGCCATTTTGCTGACCCGCCCCATCCCCAAACACTTGGCAATGTCTGTAGACATTTTTGCTTGACATACTAGGAAGGAGAATGCTGCTTGCAACTGGTGGCTAGAGACCAGGGATGATAGCAGATACCCTATAAGCCCACACCATGAAGAATTATGTAGCCCAAAGGGTCAGTGAGTGCCAAGATTCAGAAGCCATGAGCTAGAGTGAAAGTTTCTTTAAAATCTGACCCCTTGTCCAAGATTCTGTTGCCAGACTTTCAGATATGTGCTCAGAATGAGCTTGACCTGGATTCTGCTTGTCCTGTGTCTAAGGGTCCACAGAGTTAAGAACTGCCCTCGGGGCTGGGGATTTAGCTCAGTGGCAAAAGCGCCTGCTTGGCAAGTGCAAGGTCGTGAGTTCGGTTCCCGGTACTGGAGAAAAACCCCCCCAAAAAAAAGAACTGCCCTCATTCTGACTGAGGAGGAAGCCAAGATCTGGGTGATAATTGCTCTGTGCCATGTGGCCTGACTGGATCGGAGCTCAGTGCTCCTGAGGCAAAGGTCATAACCCCATGTGGGCACCCAGCTTGGCACACCTCCCTCTTGCTCCTCAGCTACCAGGAGAAAAGGTAACTCAGAGTACTCACATCACGGCTGGCCCCACGTATGTCTCAGGGAGAGGGTATACCTTCACTATGGCTCATGGTCTCACATCTTCCATGCCAATAGCACCGTTTGTACTGATGATAATAGTCTTTTTCCTGGAGACCAAAAATCCTAAGCTTCCCCCACAATCTTAGAGAAAGTTCGCTGTTCTGCTTGTCAAATGAAACCCAACTTGTAAGACATAGACCCTTCAATCCCCAGCACTACAACAAACAAAACAAAACAAATAAAACCCAGAATCCACAAACCTTATCAAATAGCATCCCGGGCAGTCTCAAGACAACACAGGAAACGTATTTCCACATGGGATTAAAGTTTTCTTAGTTGAATGCTTTCCTGTAATTTTGAAGATTTTGTTAACTAAAACAATTTTGATTCATTGGTGTCTTTAGCAGGAAAGAACTATTTTGAGGAATGAACAGAAGTTTTGGGAGTATGATGCAATGAACTGTTTATCTTTCATTTTATAAAAATTTTTGATTGATTAACAGACTAGATCATTACCAGCATTGTATTTACCTCTACTCAAGTACAAGGCATTGTGGGAATCGAAATGAAAAGAAATAACCAACTGCCCACAGGATAGAGCCAGGATCTTACAAGCTTTATGCAGAATGACCACGTGGGCTCAAAAACCAGGAAGAAAGGACAAATTTCGAGGGTCATTTGTTTTTTCAGTAATGGGACTTAAACCCAGGGCCTTTGCCCTGAGCTACATCCCCAGATTTGGTGGGGGAGCAGGGGAGTGGGGCAGGAGCTTGCTAAATTGCCCAAGCTGGACTTAAACTTGCAGTCCTTAACCTCAGCTTCCCAGAGCGTTGGGATTACGGGCATGTCCCACCACACCCAACATAAACATTTTCTCCAAAGCTCTCCAGGTAAGGGCAGAATTAATGGCAGTTCCCCTTAGTGTCTGAGGTGAGGTTGGGAGGTGGTCTCCATCCTGTCGTCTGTGCCTCCTCTGGACTGTCTCGGGTAGAGCCTCTGAACCCAGGGGTTCTTTTCAAAGGACAACCAATAAGATTTTCTCCTGTGTCCAAGAAGGGCTACGAATCAGTGGAAATAAGGCTGCTTGCCGGTGAAACGTTGATCACAAGTAGGAGCAGTAACTGTGTGGCTGTGCCCTCCAGGTGGCGCCATATCCAACATGTACGCCATGCTGATCGCGCGCTACAAGATGTTCCCAGAGGTCAAGGAGAAAGGCATGACTGCTGTCCCCAGGCTCATCGCCTTCACATCGGAGCACGTAAGTGTTTCCCTCCTTTCCGAGTTTACGGTTATATGCGATGAAGCCTCAGAGGCCGGAAATGTTTTATCCTCAGAGGTTCTCTTTCTAAAAGACCCTTCTTGGGAGACCAGGAAGTGAGGGAACAGCCGAGCGGTCCAGTGCAGAGCTTCCCTTGTTTGAGATTCAGGAACACCTCAGAGAAGAAGCAGAACGATTTCCCTTCTAGTTCCCACCCTTCGCGACTCGGTAATGGGGTTGTGTGCTGGGGGATGGGAGGAAGCAAGAATGCAGAGTGGCCCCCCAGTGCCATGGTTCCTAAGAGTCTACAGTTCCCTGTTGATAGATCCTTCTGATTAAAAATTCAGTCAAATGATCAGATAGATATTCTACCATCGCAGTTCCTTGAGCCATTTAACATTAGTATTTGGACTTTGGGCGCAGATTTGTCTCAAGGGAGCACAGATTCCTGGCTTTCCCCAAGGTGCTGGCCAGGCCAAGGCCGAGAGCTCTGGTCTTCTTTGTTGAGCACAGTGCATAGAGCCTGATACTTTTCCTTGGTTTTCAAAGAACTTGTGCAGTTCCTCCTAGTACTACTCAAACAC
Source organism: Chinchilla lanigera (assembly GCF_000276665.1). Classification (NCBI taxonomy): domain Eukaryota; kingdom Metazoa; phylum Chordata; class Mammalia; order Rodentia; family Chinchillidae; genus Chinchilla; species Chinchilla lanigera. The sequence continues at coordinate 3,156,971 of NW_004955429.1, read as the reverse complement.
TGAAAACAAGTAGCCCAACCTGCTCACCTAATCACACAGTTTTACCAGCTTCTCTCTCCTGCTGGGGTAAGGCAGCAAATGAGCCCTAGCCATCCTGCAGCCCTATGTGCAGCGCCTTGGTTCTAGTTCCTCCTGCCACCCACCCTGAAGGCAGCCAGAGCTCTCTGGGCCTTGACAGATGTCAGATGAACATTACCTGCCATGTCATTCAGAAGGCTGTTACTTCATGATCTCTGTCTCAGAGGGTCTGGAAAATAAGTACCTCAAAGAAACCCAGGAAGCCCTCTGACAGCAGGGGAGATAGGAGATGGGGAGGGAAAAGAAGGGTCTGTTTGGAAACTAAGGGATCCTATAAAAAGACATCAATTGGGAAAATCAGGAAACATACTGGGTCTCAGATCTCATAGACTTTTTCTTTTTCCTATTTAAGTAGGATGCATATTCCTGTGTATTTATAAAAAGTAAGCAAAGGCAAATACAGATTGGAAACCACTGGCTATGGCTCACTACTATAGCAGTAGCCATGGAATGAAAGGAAACTAAAGATTATTTGGGGAGAAAACTGTTCTGAGCATCTTGTTTTGGGCTATATTTTGGAGTTTTGCTAGTTGTAAAATACTCCTCGTCAACTTAGAGGGGTCAAATTTAACAAAAGACCACAGCCTGAGTTGACCTACTGTTTTTCACTTTTATTGCAACTAGAGTAAAGCACAAACTTAGTGGTTTAAAACAGCATGAATTCATTATCTTATATCCTGGAGTTCAGGAATCTAAAATGGAAGCAGCAGCACTGTGCTCCTCCTGGAATCTCTCATGGAAAGTGTCTTTCCTTGTCTTCTCCAGCTTCTAGAGCCTGCCTACATCTCTTGGCTTATGGCACCTTCCTCCATCTTCCAGCCCACCCGAAGAGCATTTCCAATCTTAAAATCAACTCCCCACCCTCATCACATTTTTTTCCCTGGCTGTGATCTCCTGCCTCCTCTTTCACATATAAAGACCCTTATTATTACACTGGGCATACTTGAGTAATTCAGAATTATCTCCCATCTCAGTATCTTTAATTTAATTATACCTGTCAAGCCCCTTTTGCTGTGTAACCTCATATATTCACTGCTTTCAGGGATGAGAATGTAGGATCTGTAGAATTTGGGGAGTCTATTATAATCAGCCTACCTTACCTAGTACCACAACTTTCATTTTTTCACCTCTTCCAGGGGAAAACTACAAGATATAATTTTTCATCACAGTGACTGTTTCCCTAAAATGTATCGAGAGTACCCGATAGTTAAATGTCACTATATTTTCAACCTCAAAAAGCTCAGATGATCTTATGTTGAGAATCTTTTTCTTTGGGCTTCTAAGCTATTTCAAGTTAAAATGCAGTTGGTACAGCAGCAAGCTGCCCTGTGCACTCTACCAGCCATCACTGGTTTCTACCTGAAAACATTAAGCTCAGACTTGATGTAAATTGACTTAGTGTAATCCAGCCCATGTGATCTGAGAATCATTTTGCTATGCTTTTTTCCCTCTTGTATTGTAAGCATGGATTTCAATTCATTTCTAAGAGAAAGAAAGAAAGGCAATTTGGCTATACAGCCATCCTCTTTCCTCTATCTCCACAACATAATTATGAATGATCATTTCAGTTATGAATCTTTCCTAAAATACCAGTTGGTTCTAACCATAGACTTATGTTTCTTTTTTTTTTGGTGGTGACACTAAGGCTCAAATTCAGGTCCTCATGCATGCCAAGCCCTTCTTTACCCCTGAGCTATATACTTCCAGTCCCCTAAACCTACCGTTTTTGACAGATGAGTTGTTCTAAAGTTTATCAACTTATATATGGTTACTATTTGACAGTATCCAAAACACCTCCAATACATATAAATTTATTTGATTCTCACAGCCCTGTAAGGCAGGTAAAACAGAGACTGTTGTCAGGTTTTTGAACATGAAGCCCCTGAAGTTAGCTAGGTAGGTAGAGCCAGGATCCAGCCAGTTTCCTGACTCCCAGAGCAGGGAGGTCACTGCTCCAGCCACTGCTATTGAAACCAAATTGAAAGATTCTGCATCCGAGTTTTGTACACAAGAACTCACTGAGCGGCTGCACAGTTTGTATCTTCCCTAATCAAATTTCTGCCAAGAGCTTTTTTAAAAATTTAGTTTATTGGTTCATTTTAGGTGATGATCACATTCATCGTGGGGAATTTGTACCTTTATATCATATAGCTTCTTTTTTTCCCCATTTCCATACCTACCCTCCATCCTTCTTCCCTTCTTATTTACAAAGGTTTTGTTTCTGTTTTTTTTCCTTGTTTTCTCATTTTTTTCCTTTTCCCTTTCTTTTCTTTCTTTTTTTAAAAATCAGGGTCTGGCTATGTAGCCCAGACTGGCCTTGAACTCACAGCAATCCTGCCTCAGCCTCCCAAGTGCTAAGATCACAGGTGTGCTCCCACCACACTGGACTCATGAGCTTTTTTCTCAAGGTGAAGATGGTGCTAAATTATACTTCCTCCTCCAGTCTAAGAGAAACTCTCTTCATTATCCCCAAGGGCTGGGTTGGAGGAGGCTTTCAGAGCTCATTTGAAACATTCCTATGTCTCTTTGAACGTTTATCTCAAATGACTCAGGGCCGATGTAAGAGTACACCCTGTCCTTGAAGCTCAAGGTTAAAGCATCACGTGATCCCCATCTTCACTTCCTTGGGCTCTACACCTCAGCCCATTCTGTTCAATTTATCACTTCATGCAGCTCCTTCTGGCGGCAGACCAAGGGGATATGTCCCCTTTATCTGTTTTAATTTTACAACCACTTCCTCTCCACCTGTTCCAGAAATAGCTCTCCTCAGACAGAAGACAGGAGATTCCCAAGTCCTTTCTCAAATGCCTTTTCTCCAGGATAAACCATTTCAGGGTTTGTGTAGTGGTTTCTTTCCTACAGAAGGAATGGAAGGGTGGCGGAAGGGCCACAGCGTTGACCTAGGGAGGGGAGGGGACCCCAATGGCTGAGGAAGACCTGTGGCAGATGTCTTCCTTCCTATTCTTTGAGATGTTGCCAGAGTCCAAGACTTTTGAAGAAAGAGCCTGAGGGGGAAAAAAAGCTTGCCTCAATGCCTGTACTTAGGAAGCTCTATGTAAATCTTAGATAGCTTTGAAAAGCAATCTTCTTTCTTTATGGGATGAAGAAGCCAAGCCACAGAGATGGGACAGGATTTGCCCCAGGTTTCACAGCCAGCTGATGGCAGTGCCAGGTTTAAAGCCTCAGTTTCCCAACCTTCAGGCACTGTTCCTTCAACTAGGTTGGCTGACTGAACGGCCCCTGTGACTGGCTACTCCGAGTTCTCTTGTGGCATCTTGTCTCTGATCTCATTTTACCCATGTTGGTTATTCCAGTGCTAATATAATTTCCTGATCTACTGAAGCGGGTCAAGTTACTGTTCCTTCTTATATTCTGAGCACTGAGTTTATAACTTGGTGTGTTCAGAGCTATAGAGATGGGAACGATATTGGGAAATTGTGTAGTCTATGGCATCTAGCCAGAAATGTCACACATTAGGAAGGGGAGAATCAGCTTGTGTTTTCTGTGTGATCCTTTACTGTGTCTGTCTCACCACCCCAGGGCTACCCACCTCTTTTCTGACCACTCAAACATGGCTAGAGCTTTACACAGCTCACGCGGAAGGCAAGCTATTAAATTCTTTTTTTTGTTCTGATAGCTGTTTTCTTGTAAAGCTTGAGCAAAACTAACTTAATATTGCTGCGAATAGCATTAGAAGTAAGTAAATCACTGAGCTGAAACAAGAGATAGTTTTTAAGCCACAAGAGTTCCGAGACTACGGGTACTTTCGTCCAAAACACAAAATCACAAGGTCTGGGAACTGCAAGGAATTTTAAAGATCAATTGGTTCCACCCTCTTTTCTGAGTGAAAAATTAACCTGATGAGTAGGTTTACAGGGAGTTATGATCGCCACTCAATAATTTACATCTGTGGCGCTGAAGTCTTTGGAAACTGAAACCATAAGCTCAGTTCCACAATCCTCTTAATTGCTCATGTGAGAAAGTTTTTCCAGAAATAGCTTCCATGAAACAGCACATAAACTAGGAATGTGCTTTTCATAATCCTAACAGACAACAGCATCTTCCCAGATCCATGACTCACACACTTTACTTTCTATGCACCGAGCCAGGCTTATGTCCACATCTCCTGGAAGCAGGGATTGTCTCCCAACGCCGGCCCACTTTTATGGGAAGTGATCCTCATAATGGCTTTAGAAAATGGTTTACACATATGACTGTTGGAGAGGGTTTCACCTCTAAAAGTAAATCTCTTTAAGCGACAACAAAAAAGTACCCTCCCCAACGTGGTTTTAGACTAGCTGACAATCAGAAGTAAAAACAAAGTTGGCCAATCTTTCTAAGGCTGATGAAGCTATCATTTCCCTCAGATCTTAGGGTGCGTGGGGGTACAAATCCGTGTCTGTGTGAGAGAGTGTGGAGAAGGAGGATGGAGGAATGCTGTTGGTGCTGCAGGCACTGAGATGAGAGGGGCTCCAAGGCTTGGGGAAGGGTCAGAGAAGCAGACTGCAACTTGAGTTTAGATTGAGCTTCCAGTTCCAGTTGTTGAAAATTTCTGCTATGTAATGATCTCCATGTATCTCTTCTCATTGGTCACACACACACACACACACACACACACACACACACACACACACACATTCACTCCACACACCGAAGAGTGTTCATACCAAAAGGTCAAGTCCATGGACAACTGATAGATTTTATGCCTAGAAGGTAGAAGATTTGATGCCAAATCATTAGAGTTAGGACCTGCAGTTCCTAAGTGGATGTGCCATTTCTCTTTCATTATTTGAAGTCTCTAGTTTCGTCCGTCTTTCCCCGAGCCACTGGTCTTGGTGAAAGGGCACGTACCTGGTTCCTACTTGGGAAGGATCCTGGCTTTTTGGAGTGGGTGCCAAGAAGACCTCTGGATTTGCTTTTAAAATGGCCCTTGGATTAGAGGTATTATGGTCCATTAAACTCAGTCAATGAAACCACATCTTAACACTGGAATTTGTAGCAGGGTGTGGTAGTTTATGCCTGTAATCCCAGTATTCAGGGAGCTGAGGCAGGAGAACTATCACAAGTTCAAGGCCATCCTGGGCTTCATTGTGAGTTCAAGGCCAGCCTGGAAAACAGTGAAACATGGTCTCAAAAAACAAACAAAGGAATTTGTGGCTAGAGATTTATGTCAGTAAATAGTGGGCAGTTCTCCAGACTTGTTCTCTAGCCACATAGTGAGAAAGCTCAACAAATATTTGTCCACTGTATACTCTAACAAAGTTTGCACGTCCTCTGTCATGACAGCAGTGGACAGACAGTAAACCAGTAACCATTTCCTGTAACATCCATGGTGAAAACAGAGCAGGGTAGTAGTGAGCTATTGTACCGGGTGTTCATAAGTGGTCCTCTGTGGATGTGATGGTTAAGCGGAGACCCACCCCAAAAGAAAGAGGAAGCCATATAACTCTCCAAGGTAAGGGTTTTCCAGGAAAACAGAACAGGTAGTACCAAGGCTTTGAGGGAAAAACAAGTTTAGCAAAGTCACACAGACCCGGATGGCTGGAATCCCCTGGTAGAGAGAGCAAGTAGAGACACGGTGGGAGGTGGTGGGGGGTGGGTACCGAAGGCTGTCTCCAACATCTTGACACCCTGCCAGCCCAGGGCTGTCTCTACAACCCTGTGAGCTACTGGGCAATTGAATCTGAGTACAGTTAGATATTTGGATGCTACTAACAATAGCTTGAAAGAATTACTGCAGCTTTTAAGATTTCTGATCTAAATTCAAATAGAGGAAGAGGAGCTGGCAAGCTGGGGAGACTCAAGACTCTTGGGGCTGGTTTGTCCCAGAGCTCTGCCATTTAGCTTCCTTTCTCACTAGCCCCAGTGGGAGGTGAAATTTATTGTCTCCATTAAGAGCACAGGAGCTCATGCTACAGCCTCTAGCACTGGACTCAACGGAGTGGTCCAGCAGGGCTCCTCCAACCCGGGTAATCTCATCCCACTCAACCCAGACAGCCTGCTTATTTTTTAAATGTGATGTTCTGTAATTATAAAATCCCATGTTTATTCTCACATGTATAAAATACCAGCTGAAACTGCAGCCAGTATTTAGATGACTTATATATTTAAAAAGAAATAGGGGATTACTCTTCCCATCAAAGTTGAAATCTTCACTGAGTGTAAAATAAAGATAATATAGACTTTAATATCTATTGGCCTTAAATGGAAACATGACTTAGTCCTAAATAAGCACTTGATTCTATCAAAGATCTATGGTCACGTTTCCCAGATCAGGGGGAGAAGAAGGGGGTGTGGTATGTGATCCTTAGCTCATTTTGCGCCATTCTATGGATGAGCAATTGACTACTACAGGAGCCTTCATTGTTTAAGAACAAATTTGAATGCTTGAAGCATCCCACTTAGGCATAATTTTGCCTTCTGAAGCCACTCAAGGCAGTCTGTCTGCCCAGCCCCACATTGGCATAGCCATTCAGATATGAAGGCAACCCATGTCACTTGGCCCTAATGCCCTGTGCTCCAGGCAGGGCATCCTGAGTCCTCCCAGACACCACCTTTTCAGGCTTCCCGACGTCCAGGAGGGTGTTCTTTGGATGTTCTTCTCCTCTGGTCCAGTAAACATGGTGCCAGATATTAAAAAGGAATCTTCATGCGCTGCATCAGTGGCACAGAGGGACCTGGCATCTAAGCAGTCTTCATTGTTTCCTCCTCACTCAGAATGGTACCCTGCCCCGGGCCCCTTCCTCTCCGCAGGTCCCTTGCTCTTTGCAGTTACCATTGGGCTGTGTCTTTGCTCCCTGTGCTGAAAACATAAACAAACTCAGTATTCAGTAACTAATTTTCTCTTTTGTGCTTCACACCTCCTTTGTTCCCCATCTCTAAGCTTTCTGTGTGAGCCTGTGTTTTTTTTGTAATTCAGCGCCGTGATCAATTATCCCGGGCAATTTCTCCTTATTTAAGAATCCCTGTTCTTTTTCATTAAAGATCAGACAAGAAAACCTCCTCTCACTGGCCAGGTGCACCAGAGCTCTTACTTAGTTAGCCCCAATTTGCCATTTTGCCGTCTGTGCTTAAGATCTGATGCACTGAGGGGCATGATGTGAGGAGCTCATTCTCGCCGAGTGGGCAGCTGGCTCCTCTGCTCTGCGCCCTGCCCTCCCAGCCCTGCTTTCCTCCCAGCTCCTCCCTGGCACCCTGGTCTCTGCTACGTATAAGAAAGCACGGGCACTGAGGTTTTGGGGGGTCCTGCTTCTTTACAAATCCTGACCCAGTTAGGCTTTCTCTCCCACTTCCCAGGTATGTTGGTAACAATTATCCACTTTGTCATTCTGGGGTTGTAAAGGGAGGCTAATGGCCCTTTCTCATTATGTCTAGCTGCACTGAGCTTTTAAAAGTCCTCCCTTCACAGTGTCTCTGTTATTGGTTGATTTTATTTGCTGCTACTATAAATGTGATTTCTTCTTGCTTATTAGACATATCCCCTAAAACATAATAAGAGTTTTTGTTGCTGCATATTGAAGAATATAGATGAGAGGAAAGCGAGCATTCAGAGAGAACGTACACTCTTGAGATAATAACCTGAAATTCCAGTCAGCAGCCCTTTGGAGATGTAAATTGAGGAAACAGCTTTCCTTTTGGACAGCTTAATGATCTGTAGTTAATAGTAGGGGGCTGATGGGCAGATGTGGAACAGCTGGGTTTAGGTTAGCCTTTCTCAGCTCTCCAAATGGCACAGTGATTAGCCCCATTGAGACGCAGAGTGCTGCCCAAAGTCAAAAACCAAAAGCATGAAGACCAGTGGGTTGTCAGCAGCCAATTCTCCATGCACAGACTGGCTGCTCCTCCCAGCCAGTAGCTGATGTGTCCTAACTGAGCCTGCCCTAGACTGGGTAGTCAGCTGCAAGCAAACGGCCACTCCAGGAACGGGGATGAAGACTCCTGGGTTTAGAGCCAACTTCTCCCCTTACATAATGCACACATTTTTCCTCAACTGGGGAGAAACAATGTTTTCTCTTGGCAGAAAATGCAAATCTGAGATCCATACACTACATACTTGCTGGGGTGGGCTTATCTTTGATACATAAAATTGACTCCATTACCAATTGTTCTGGTTATCAGATTTCATTACCATTTCCAACAATGTGCTCTCTTCCTTCAAAAAGCCTAAATGAAGCCAAGTGCAGTGACACATGCCTATAACCCCAGCCAATCAGAAGGCAGAGGTAGGAAAATCACAAGTTCAAGGCCAACCTGGGCAACTTCCTGAAGAATCTGTCTCAAAAAAAAAAAAAGCTGGACACATACACACACATATGCACGTGTGTGGGCACACACACAGTTTAAATGAGTTCAACAATTACAAAAAATAAATAGCCACATTCAAAAATGGTCAAAGGACCCGAATAGATATTTCTTCAAAGAAAATGTAAAAATGACCAACAAACATGTGAAAAGATGTATTACCATCTCACATCTGTCAGGAAGGTTGTTATCAAAAGAGAGACATTTATAGGGTGGGCATGGTGACACACACCTGTAGTCCCAACTGCTTGGGAAGATGAGGCAGGAGAATCCCTTGAGCCCAAGAGTTTGATAACAATCTGGGAAAAACTAAAACAAGAAAGAGAGAAAAAGAAAAAGAGATTGGGGAGAGAGAGGGAAGGGGAGAGAGGGAGGCAGAGAGGGAGGGATGAAATTATAAATGGTGAGAATGTGGAACTGGAGATGTGGAACTGGAGATGGAGTGGTGGACTGGAACATGTTTGCACTGATGGAGTTTAAAATGGCATACAGCCTGTGGAAAGGAATATAGTAGCTCCTCAAAAAGTTCTAAGTGTCTACCCAACAGTTGAAAGTAGAGTCTCAATGAAGTGTTTGTACGGCAGTGTTTCTGGTGGCACTGTTCACAGTAACCAAAAGGTAGAAGCAACCCAAGTGTCCATGGATGGCGGGAGGTCTAAGCAAAATGTGGTCTTCATATACATGGAGTGTCAACCTACCTTCAAAGGGAAGGAAATTCTCCATGCTGCTACAGGGTGAACCCTAACATCACTATGCTAAGTGCAATGAACTGGTAATGAGAAACAAAATGCTGTGTGATGACACGCGTGTGAGGAGCATAGAACAGTCAAGTTCACAGAGACAGGACATAGAATGGAGGTTTCAAGGAGCCGGAGAATGGGCGCTTGTCACTCAGTGTGAAGAGTTTTAGTTTTATAGATGAAAAGATGGTGGCAGCAACTGTACAGCAGTGCAGAAATACTTAGGGCCACAGAAATGATTCTGCTTAAAAATATTTAAGGTGGTGTTTAAATTACCTGTACTTAAGTTATATGTCTTTCAGCACAATTATTTTCTAAAGCATAAGTGAAGTATGCTCTTCTCTCTTAGCAGCTCAGGCTTTGGAGATACAGATTAGGCATAGAGGGGAAAATGCAGCAGAGGGAAAATGGATCTTAGCTTTATGTGACACTAATTACAAATATGCTTTTTTTACAGAGTCATTTTTCTCTCAAAAAGGGAGCTGCCGCCTTGGGGATTGGAACAGACAGCGTGATTCTGATTAAATGTGATGAGAGGTGAGCATGAGCCTGCAGCCTTGTTGGTCAGCAGTTTGCAGTTCACGCAAAGACCTCCTGGTCTGCAGCCGGGCGCCTGTGGGGCAGCAACCCGACCTCCATGGCAGCCAGGGCTGCTTGTGGCTTCTTTCTGCCTGGGCTCTTGCCAGGAGTCCCCAGATGTTCCGCAATGCCATGGAGCCTTTCACGGCCTGTGACTCAGTTGGAACCTTTGTTAAATCAATTGAAATAGTCTCCACCAAGATGGTACTGAAGGACATTTATCACTTGGGCACGTTAGCGACAGCAGGCTGCTGGCGCACTGATTTATGAGAAATTATCACTATAGGCCCCGTGATGATCGTGTAAACTTGATGGGTAACAAGTGGGGGCCAGCTTATGAGCAGGAAGTAAGTAACACCCCAGCCATTCCGAAACTTTGTGCAGGAACCAAAGAGCTCTGCGGGGAAAATCCTTTTCTGAGTTGGCAGTCAAATGCCCTAGGGATGCGGCGATGAGTTGTCGTGCTTCGTGGCGGAGGTTTACAGAGCGTTCAGGCATGTGGAGCATCCCTGGCCTATAGACCGGAAGGTACAAAAAATTAGGCTTAGTCTTTAAAGGGTTAAGGAAGAGCTTTCACTGAATTAAAAGTGATCCATTGAATTAGCCGTTTATTTATTCCTTTCTTCATTAGACAGCAGGGTGCCAATGGCCCATCGTGTCACTAGATGCTAGCAAAGCATAGGGCATCCTCCCAGTCCCCTAGCAGCATCTGCTGTAGATGGGAAGGTGTTAGAAGCATCGGAAGGAGATAAATGTATGGCTCTAATCTGTGGTGCAAAGAACACCATCTGTATATCAGTAAGGCATGGAAACATGCAACAGGTAGAACTAAAGTTGGGTGTTCAAATTGAGGATGAGTCGGATGAGTACAAGGAAAGGCAGGAGTGGTCACAGCTTACTGAGTACCACAGGCAAAGCCACACAAGGAGGTGGGAATGTGGGTGTTGTGGTCAGTGGGCCTGACAGAGCTGGGGGAGTAGAAAGGTGTGGGAAAGGTGTGTACCCAAATGAAGTGAGAGGCCTAGAACTCAGGAAAGAATCACCGATCCAGAACCGGGCCTCTCTGTCCTCACTGTTCCTCCTAGCTAACCTGGTTAGGAGGAGTCACGAGTGGAATTCCAGTGGGTCAGTAAGTGGCCAGGAAGAATGGGGCTTTTCTCTTCTATTCATGAGACTCCTAGGAAAATGCAGGAAGCAAGGAAGAAGAGAGGAAATAGGAAAGGTAAGAAATAAAAGGGGGAGACTTAAGAGGAACACCCTGAGGGAATTGTGAAGCAAGGCAAAGGGGGAAAATGTACAGGGAAATGTGGGCGCAAGCAGGAAGCAAACTAAGAGCTTTCACAAGAATACTTAACCATTTTTGTCATCCAAAACCAACACTTGCTTCCTGGAAACAATAACAGACAATAGTTACACCATCCAGTGGTATCTAAACCCTGGCATCTCTTTTTCTAAATGTACAGGTTTGTTCTTTCTTTTTTATCTTTTTGCTTTCTCTTTATACACTCATGATTTTATTTCTTTTTCTTACTAGACACAATAATGTATTGTCCCACATCCTTGCAAACATAAACGTGCTTAACCGTAATGTCAGACAGCATCACGGTACTTTACAGAGCTGGCTCTGGAGCTGAGCTGTTTGACCTCAGCTGCAGAACCCAGTCTTGGCAAATGCCCCTTTGTGACTCAGTTTCTATATCTGAAAAAAGGAAAAACATAGTAGCACCCCCTTCATAGGATTGTTACAGTGATAAGTGTCAAATATTGAAAATGATACCTAGCATAGGGCAAGTGCAAAGTATTGGAGTGTTGCTATATGTTCCCCTATTTCTGTTATTGCTGTTATAAACAACCTTCCCGTCCTTCAGGGCATATCTTTACATGTTCACAACTCCTCTGTTTATGATTAATTCTTTATATAAATACTAGTTTAAATTATATGGACATTTTAAAATAAAAGATAAGTCAAGCCTAGTTACCTTTTAAAAGTTTCTACCAGTTTATTCTCAAATACTATTGTATCAGAGTATGTTGAGAAAATATTAAAGCTATGTTAGTCTCTACATGTAATCTTCACTTCTACATTGATAGTTCATATAGTCAGTATGAATTTAAGACGAGATCCTGGTCTTGGTGGTTTAAGTGAAACTGAAGTGCCTGGGGTCAGGAGCCAGGACGAAGGCCTTGGCCAATCATGTGTACCCACCATTTCAGTCATATGCAAAACCACTCTTGGCCTCCATTTTGTTTTTGTTATACCTTTGAGAAGATCAGATGTGCAGTCAAAAGCAGTCACTTAAGGCTGGCCAGCTGAGTCCTAACATTCTCGTTTCTCCTAACATGCTTTGTAAAGTTCCTCCAGACTTTACCAAACATGAACTTGGACCCACTCTTTAAGGCTTTCATTTCTTGTAGTTACTCTTTCTAACTCTGCACATTAGTTTAACAGTGAGTGAGGTTTTATCTTGTTCTTTGGTAGAAGTTTCCAATTGAAGGGAAATTTTCTAGTGAAGGAGAATAGTATGCGCCTTTTTAGCAACAAGCCCAAAGCCACATGTGAGAAATGAATAGTACCGTGAGATAGCCTTCCTTAGTGATCACAAGGTCTTACTTTGGTGACCCATTCAAAATGAAACATAGTTCTCAGTTAAACCAAAAAAAAAAAGAAATTTATAATGAATCTTCATTTGTTTGAACTAAATTCTCTCAGAATTGAAAAGCAAAAGTCATTTTAATTTTATTATATATATTCTAATGATTGGAATAAAAATATGGTAATGAAAAACATTAGTTCACCAGGACTTATATTTTAAGAGCAAGTATCATAACTACCAAAGGATATTATATTTTGGAAAAATATCTTAATAACTTCAAAAGAGAAATGAAACCCTGATTTCATAGATCCTAGTTTAAGTGTTCACTTTTCATTATTTATTTATTTTTATTTTATTTTAAAGAGAAAAGAAGAAAATAACAAAAACAAAACAACACAAAAACTTTAAGAAATGATACAGAATTTCAAAACAAGATGATAGGAAATCTACAGTAGTTGTTGTGTTACTTACTGTTATCTTCAAAGTAGTTACTTAGATTACCAGATATGGGCATGCAAGATTGATCAAACAATTAAACATTAACTGTTTCTTTCAGTATCATTTTTAGCAAAAACTTGAGCATTTGCAATGATGAGATAAATTATTTTTCACTCAAGTGTCATTGGATCTGATAGCTGCAAAATTTGAATTAGTGAAATCTAAATTAATTGATGTATTGATATGTCCAAGGAGAAAAAAGAAAAGTGAATTCATATTTAGAGAAAAATAAATATTTGTGAAAGAAAATTGAGTGGTGTTTCAAGAACTGGATTCAGCTACCAAGAGAAATGGTGTTTCCCAAATAGGGGAAAAAGAAAATATGTCTTATATGGATAATAATTTGGAAAAATATTAAGTTTTCATAGGATGGGAACAGGACTGTGTAAGCCTATGGCAGTGACCTTGACTGGGAGCCCTGTGGCAGACAATGTGGACATAGTCACTTATGTTACAAAACTTAGTGTAGCATGAAACAAGCAATCACACACAAAGAAGATAAGCATGATGCCAGGAAGGGACAGATTGCTCCTGATATCCATTAATTCTTCACCTAGAGGAAGCATGGTGGGAGTTAACCAGATGAAGAGAAGAGGAATGTTTTAGGCAGAGGCCATGGATATAACAAAGAGCTTGACTTGTTCAAGAAACAGGGTGAAGTGAGATTTTCAGCTGAAGATGTGGGACTCTACTGAAGGGCCGTGAGCAGGACAGCAACAACATAGTTTTACATTAGAAAGACAATTTTAAATACAGAGTGACATGTGAATTAGAAACTGGATGTTGGTGGCTGTTATAGTAATATGGACAGGAGACAATGGACGATGAGCTGACTCATGGTAGAGCAGTGGAGATGGAGTGCTGGAGCTCATAGGAAGTGATGGTTGAATGCTATTCAGGCTGAGAGAAGAGTCAAGGACAAACAGCCACGTTGACACAGTGCTATTCTCTGAGATGCATCCACCCAGCCTTATGAAGGTGAAGAGTTCAGACATGGAGATGAAGAGCTTATGAGATATTCAAGTGAGGGTGGTGAGTAGTCACTGGGAAATATGAGCCTGGATCTCAGAAGACACATGGAAGCCAAGTAGAAGTGGGTCCGAGAAAGAACACTGAGGAGGAGTCATGTTTCAGGGACAGGGAGAGAAAGAAGATCCTGCAAAGGAAGCTGAGAAGAAGCAGCCCAAATGGTTGGGAGAGAATCAGGAAGTGGGGCCATGAGGGCCACTGTAGTGTTTCAAGAAGGAAGAGAGTTAACAGTGTCAAATGCTATCAGTAGATGAAAGGAGGTCCACCAACTGTCCCTTGGCTTTACTTCCGAGAAGGCTGGTAAGGTTGGCAAGGGAAATTTCAGTGGAGAGTGAGGGCAGAGGCAGTTAGTGTTGGCTGTTGGGTGAGTATTAGAGGTGGAAAAGAACAAAAAATACAGGCTACATTTCTGGCAGTTTGAACAGTGAAGGACAGGAGGTAGAGCAGAACCCAGAGAGGAATGTTGAGTCCAGGGTGGTTTGAGTTACATTGGTTTTAGATTTGTTTGCTTGTTTGCATTGACAGGGCAGAAGCTGGAGAGGTATGTGAATCCACAATTTCTTTTTGGTTTTTTTGTTCATTTTCATTTAATATTCATGTAAACATTTATTGAACATTTACTCTGTACAAAGTCATAGGCCCTATGGAAAATACAAACATTAATGAAGCTCTGTTCTTTCTCTCAAAGACATTGTAATCTGATTTGGAAATAATATGTAATAATAAAGTACTTTTGGTAAGTTAGTAAATAAGGTAGCTCAGGAATAGACACAAATATCAACAATATAACATTTTTAAACATTTTATTTTGTTGAATAAAGTTACAGGGTATGATGTCACAGTGTGGGATGCTTTTGTTGTTTTCCGGATGAGGGTTAAGAGAGTTGAGGGCCATTTCATTGTGAGGCGAGGGAGGTGTGTGCTAGCTTCCCACTGCTATAATGAAATAGAGTGGGAGCATGTGGTGGAACCCAGCAGGCCACCTCCCGGCAGACAGGAGGTACACAGAGAGCAAGAAGAAAGGGTCAAGGGGCAAAATATCCCTTTCAAAGGTACACCTTCAGTGACCAGCTTTCTCCAGCTCTGACCAGTTCTTAAAGTTTCTGCTACCTCCCAGGATCTCACCAAATTATAAACCCAATCTTTTGGCTGAGGTCAGAGTCCTTGTGATCCGGTCACCTCTGTGGCCCACCCCCACCTCTGCACACTGATGCACTGGGGACATAGGAGCAACTTTGGGGAACACTCCTGATGCAAACTCTAAAAACTTACTAGAAAGGAAACGTTAATTATCTGTGAAAAGGAAGGGATACAATGGATAGCTGAGGTCATATTTCCTTTGCTGAGTAACTTACTCTTTTTTTACTGACATGTAATATTGCACACGTTTATGGGGAACAGAAAATAATTGGAATGGAGGAATTCAAGCTAGTGTTCTATAGTATAGGAGAGTTCCTTATTCTTTTGGCTAAAATTGGGTAGGAGCTTTTCCTGAGCAGCCAACATTCTCTCTGAGATTATCTCACACTGTAAAACTGCAAGAAAAATGGAGAAGGCAGCAGGAGTGAGATGAAAGAGTAGCGTAGGGAGGGTGACCCGCAGGCCCGGCTTAGCTTGTGTTGACAGCTTCTGATGGGTTTCAAACCAAAGAACCTCAGAGAAGTAAAGGTTCTTCATTGCTAGTGTATTGACACCCCCTTTTTTTTTACTTTGAATTTTTAAAAATAACTCCAAACAAAGCAAAATTGCAAAAATAGTAACAAGAACCCCCATGTACTCTATACCCAGATTCACCAATTGTGACCATTCAAACACATTTCCTTTGTCTTTATCTTTCCATATATATGTGTGTTAAATTATTCAAAATTACATTTGGACTGTAATAAATATTTTGTTTATCATTTACATAATAATCACCAAATGAGAGTTCCTTGCAGTATCATGCCCTGTTACCTCTTCATACCTGAGTGTGTATTTCCCAGGAATGAAGATATCCACTGGCATAAGTAATCACAGGACCGTTACCAATACCAGGAAATTTGTCAACAACACTATTGATACCAGATCTGCATCCGTTATTCAAATCTCACCAGTTGTCTCACCAGTAGTCCTTCGTAGCTACTTGTTTTTGATGTCTAGGATCATGTGGTCCTCAGTTGCTGTGTCTCTTCAGTCTCCTTTACCCAGGAGCACTTGCTCAGCTTTCCTTTGTCTTTCCTGACATTGATATCTGTGCAGAGTGTAGACCATTTATTTTGTAGTTAAGTTGGATTACCTGATGTCTCCTCATGGTTAGATTCAAGCTGCCTCTGGGGCAGGACCTTCAGGGAGGTGATGCTCATCTTTCTTCCCTGCATCTCATCAGGAGTTTTGTTCCATTATCAGTAGTGTTACATTTGTCCATTTGGTCAAGGTGCTGTCTGCTAGGTTTCTCCACTACAAGATGACTACTTTCTCCTTTGCAGTTACCAAGTATCTTGTAGAGGATGCCTTGAGACCATGTAAATATCCTGTTCCTTCTGAAATTTTCATCCACTAGTTTAGTATCCATGTATGAGTCTTGCCTGAATTACTGTGATGATGTCTGCAAAACAGTGATTTTCTAACTCTATTCCTTCTCTATTTATTAGTTCCTTCATTCTACTACAGGGAAGAGCTCTACCTTTCTCTCTCTCTGTCTCTGTCTCTCTCTCTCATTTATTATCAGTATGGAATCTCAAGGGCATGATTAGAAATTAATTTCCTCTGGCACTCTCTCTTGCTATCTCCCGTCTTCCATTTCTCCATTTCCTTCTCCTCCCTTCAGGGTTCCCTTTACATTGTCTAAATTGCTAGTAATTTTCTGGAACCTTCTAGAAAATAAGTCTGTCTAAGGCATATGACAGATGGCTGGCATAGGACTGGACGGGCACTGGCCATCCTAGCTCCAGCTTGCAAGAATGTGGCTAGCCAGTATGATTAATGCTTTTATACCACAAATTAATTACTAGTGCTTTTGTATCCCTTTTAGCCTTTAAAAAACATGTCACTCTAACTTTATAAATTACAGTTACATTACAGTTCCTTCTGCTTGTTAAGTACTACACTTTATCATACCATTGATTTAAGCAATTGAAGGTATAAATAACCTGAGGTCATTATGCTCTTTTTATTACCCCAGCTGAATTGTGGCCAGTGCCCGAGGTGGTTAGGGATGCTAATTAACTCTTTCAGGTCGTTGGGGAGCTATTGAGTGTGCTGTAATAGGAAAGACTGTGCAGAGACATTCAGTCAGTTATTATGGAGCAGGAGCCCTTGAGCGTCTGTGAGTTTAGATGCAGAGTTCAAGGGTGCCAGTGTGCTTGCTCCTTACTTCCAACATAAAAAAAGATTATAAAGTAATGATGCCATAGCTGATATTGAGTGTGTGCACTGTGCCAGGCACTGTCCTAAACACTTTACATAGCTGTTGATCTAATTTATTTGATTGGAAACACAAAATAGTCTATTCCTCACATCTGCCTGGTGGTGACATAGCTCATGAAGTATTGCCATGTATACAAGAATTTTAAGCAGTTGGCAGGTTTCCCTTCTCCGTTTAACTCTTAATACCTCACGCGTGACATGGCCACGGTCACAGGGCTGGTACATAGGGAGTCAGAGCTTGGATTCAAAAGAGAAATCCTAACGTTCACTAATCAAACAGGATCCTTTCTCTTTTTTTCCATGGTTTTTCATTATGGGAAGATACATGCAAAATTTACCACATTAACTCCTACATTTCAGTGCTATGAGGTACTCTCACTGCTGTACAACAATCACTATGATGGTTGAATCACTCTGAGCTCAACTGAAGCTCTGTTTCCATTAAACAATAACTCCCCATCACTGCCCACCACAACCTCAGCTCCTGGAAACCACCACTACACATCCTGCCTTTATGAATTTGATTATGATAGGTTCCTCACTCATATAAATATAATTATACAGTGTTGTCTTATGACTGGTATATTTCACTTGGCATAAAGTCCCCAAGGCGCACCCATTTTAAGGCCGAATAATATTTCATTGTACGTATATATATACCACATTCATTGATTTATTCATCTATCTGGAAACACCTGAGTTCATTCCACCTGTGGGTTACCATGAAGAATGCAGATAGGAATGTGGGTGTACAATTACCTTTTTGAAACTCTCCTGTCACTTGTCTTGGGTTGACACTTAAAAGTGGAATCGTTGGATTACATAATAATTCTTTCTAATTCTATTTTTAACTTCTTAGGGAATAACCTTACTGCTTTCCACAACTGCTCTGTCATGTTATACTCCCACAGTGGTGCACAAGTATTAGCTTTTTCACACTTATGCTTATTATTTTCTGATTTGGGTTTATTTGAAAGTAGCCATGATAGTGTATGTGGCATCTTAATGTAGTTTTGATTTGCATTTCCCTAATGATTAATGATGTTGACCATATTTTCATTTGCTTATTGACTATTTATACATCTTCTTTGAAAAAATGTCTGTTCAAGGCGTTTGCTTACCTTTGAGTTAGGTTATTGCTGTTGTTTTAGGAGTTCTCCCTATATTCTGGCTATTAATTCTTTATCAGATATATGATTTGTAAATGTTTTCTCCCATTCTGTAGGTTACCTGTCAGCAGTATTTCTTGATGCACAAAAAATTTTAATTTTCATCAAGCCCAATTTGTCTATTTTATTGTTTGTTGTTGCTACCTGTGCCTTTGGGGTCATATCCAGGAAATAACTGCCAAATCCCTTGTCATGAAGGTTTCATCCCATGTTTTCTCCCAAGCATTTTAGAGTCTTATCTCTTACTTTTGTGTCTCTGGTCTATTTTGAGTTAATTCATAGGAGATGGCTCCTTTCTAAAACAACAGCAAATCTGTTGTTAAACTAAGTCACTTTAAGTTTTCACTATTTAAAAAAGTGCTAATCTAAACATCAGTGTCTAAATATTTGCTTATATCCTTATTTTATTTTTCTTAAATTCCTGAAAGAAGAATTTTCAATCTCAGGACTATAACTATGCTAAGAGACCTGATATTTGAGGTTACGTTGTCCTTCAAAAGAGAACTGACCAAGTTCTATTCACCCCAAAGTGTACAGGGGTCCCTGCTCACATATCTTGCTTAATCATAGGCGTTAAAACCTTAGGTGACCCGTGTCATTTTGATGGATGAAACCTCTTTTATTCTTCATGTTCTCATTTCATTTTGAGTGTTTCAAACTTACAGTTCAAAAAGGAAAAGAAAACAAAACCCTCTTTTGTCATATATATTTCAAATGTTTTCCACAATGTCTCGTCTTATTCTTAATTTTATTTGTGATATTTGTAAAAATGTTTCATTTCTCTGTGGTCAGGGTGTTCATTAATTATTCATTTTTTACCCTTCGTATTTTCTTTAAAACATCTTTCCCATTCTTAGTACATGTTAATATTTCTTTATTTTTCCTTAGAATCTTTATGATTTAAAATGTATACCTAATAGAAATTTTTTTTGGTCTAAGGTGTTTGGGAAGTCTATAATTTTCTCCCAGATATTGTTCCAACACCATTTCAGATCTAAAAATATCATTGGTGTATAAAATAACATATAGAATAATCTAAAATTGCTAAATTCTTACTGAGAATTTGTTTGGCTTTACTGATTTGACTAATGTGGCTACATTACCATACTTTTTAATCACTTTTAGAATATTTTACTTTTTAATAGAAAGTAATCTGTTCCCTGACCATTTTATAAGGTAATATTTTTCCTCTGGTTGCACTTTAGACTTACTTTCCCAGACTTTTCCCTAAAAATCCCACTTGCGATCCCACTGGAGTTGTGTTAAATTTAGATGTCATATATTTTCACTGTTGAGTTTTCTCATCAAAAATCATGTGTTTCTCCATTTATCCAAGTCTCTTTTGTGTCTTTTGGTAAAGAACTGCTTTTCTCTTCTTCTAGATTTTATAATGTCTTGATAAGTTTATTTCCAGATATTTACATTTTTTCTTGCCATTATTAAACTTATCTCTCTCTTTATTCTATTTCCTAGTAACTATAATTGGAATGTAAGCAACACTTGACTTTCAAATTTTTCTAGACTTACAATAGATACAGTTTGTTCCCTTATAGTTTAGTTACTATATCAGCCAACTTTTCCTTATTGTAACAAAATATGTAAGAAAATCAACTTAAGAGAGAAAGAATTTATTCTGCCTCATGGTTTCAGAGGTTGTAGTCCATGGTGAGTATGCTCCATTGTTTCTGGGCCTGTAGTGAGGCAGAAGTATCATGGTGGGAAGTATGGGGTAGAGAAAAAGCTGCTCACCTCATGGCGAAAAAGAAAGCTCCCTTTTATCACAGAGCCCCTCCTGCAAAACCTATTAAGCTATGACTCTGTAAGTGGATTAGTCCCTTTGTAACATCGGAGTGTTCATGATCCAGTGACCCCCACAACAGCCTCACCTCCGAATACTGCTGCACCAGGGACCAAGCTTTCATCACACAAGCCTCTGAGGGACTTTTACAATCTGAACCAGAACAGATACTGATTATCATCTTATCTCTCTTCCAACAGTTGTATTTTTCATAGTTCATTTATTGGTTGAAATTTTAAGAATATTATTTTTATCCAGCTTTGTTGAGTTACAGTTGACAAAAATAGTATACGATCCTTCTAAACCAGTGTTAAATTCAGCATGCTGGTATCTTGTTGAAGGTTTTTACATCTGTGTTCTTCAGAAATACCAGCCTGTGGTTTTTCTTTTTCTGTAGCCTCCTGTGCTGGCTTTGACATCAGAGTAATACTGGCTGTGTAGGAAGTTTTTTATTTTAAGGAGAGAAAGAAAAATAAAAATGACATAGAATTTCAAAACAAGATGATAGGAAACTAACAGTGATTGTTATATTACATATTTTTATCTTCAAA
The DNA here is from genome assembly GCF_000276665.1 of Chinchilla lanigera. Lineage (NCBI taxonomy): Eukaryota > Metazoa > Chordata > Mammalia > Rodentia > Chinchillidae > Chinchilla > Chinchilla lanigera. The sequence continues at coordinate 3,136,229 of NW_004955429.1, read as the reverse complement.
CTAGTTGCTCAGATTACAAGACAAAGGCATGCAAAATTAATCAAACAATATAAGCACTGACGATCCCTTTAAATGAACTAATAGAACTTAGTAGTACAATTATCCTAGCTATATTATGTATACATATGTGTGTGTGTATATATATATATATATATATATATATATAGTTTTGTTGTGTTTTGTTATATATTTTTCCCTTCCTTCTTTCTTTTCTCCTTTCCCTGGTAGTTTCTTTCCCATTCACAACATCTATTGTACTTTTCAAATTTTATTTGCTCTTTCAGTTTCTTACACTAGGGAGTCAATATGATGTTTACACATGCAAATCTGATTTATTTCACTTATGAGTATGGACTCAAGTTGCATTCATAATCCTATAAAAGTCTCAAATTTATCTTTCTTTATAACTGAGTAGTACTCCATTGCATAAAAAGACCACATCTTTTTTATCCACTCCTCAGTTGATGGGCATTTGGGCTGTTTCCAAGATTTAGCTATGACACACTGTGCTGCTATAAACATGGGTGCACGTATGTCACTGTGGTATGATGTTTTCAGTTCTTCTGGGAAGATGCCCAAAAGGGAACTAACTGGGTCAAATAGGACCTCTAATCCTAGCTTTTTGAGAAATCTCTACACTGATTTCCACTATGGTTGCACCAGTCTACACTCCCACAAACAGTGGAGAAGGGTTCCTTTTTCCCCTTATCCCTGCCAGCATTTGTTATTGGTTGATTTCTTGATGATAGCCGTTCTTTCTGGGGTGAGATGGAATCTCAGTGTTGTTTTAATTTGCATCTCTTGAATGACCAGTGATGTTGAACATTTTTTCATGTTTTTATTTGCCATTTATATTTCTTCATCTGAGAAGTATATATTCATCTCAGAAGCCCATTTTTAGATTGGGTCTTTGAACATGGAGCCTGGTTTTTTAAAACTCTTTATATATTCTAGATAGAAGTCCTTTGTCTGAGGGATAGTTGGCCAAGATGTTTTCCCAATTCATGGGTTTTTTTCACTTTGTTGGTAATTTCTTTTGATGTGCAAAATGTTTTTATAAGATGAGATCCCAGTTGTTCATTCATGGAAGTACTTCCTGTGCAGTTTGTTTTTTATTTATGAACTATCTGCCTACCCCTATGTCTTCAGGATTTCTACCTAGTTTCTCTTACAGTAGATTTATTGTTTTTGTTTTAGTATTTAGATCTTTAATCCATTTTGACTCTATTTTAGTGCATGGTGATAGACATGCATCTAGTTTTTAGTCTTCAGCATGTGGAAAGCCAGTTTTTCCAGCACCATTTATTAAAGAGGCTATCTTTCTTCCAGTGAACATGTTTGACCCCTTTGTCAAAGATAAGGTGGTTTAGAGTTGTGTCTGCATCTTCTCCTCTGTTTCATTGATCCTCAGGTGTGGGGTTTTTTGCCAGTACCATCCAGATTTTATTACAGTAGCTTTTTAGTATAATTTCAAGTCAGGGATTGTGATGCTCTCTGCCTTGCCTTTGTTGCCCAGGATTGCCTTTACCATTCTAGGTCTCTTCTGGTTCCAGATGAATTTTAGGAATGTTTTCTCTAGATCTGTCAGGTATGCTAGTGGTGTTTTGATCAGGATTGTACTGAATGAGTCTGTATACCAGTTTTCAGAAAGTGACCATTTTCACAATGCTGGTTCTTCCTACCCATGAACAAGGAATATCTTTCCATTTTCTGAAATCCTCTTTGATCTTTTTTTTCAGAATACTGTAGCTTTCAATGTATGGATCTTTTATTCCTTTGTAAGACTAATTCCTAAGTATTTCATTTTTTTGAATGCTATTCTGAAGGGTGTGGTTTCCCTAATTTCTCTGTCAGTGAGTTCGTTTGTGTACAGGAATGCTATTGATGTTTGAGTGTTCACTTTGTATTCAGCTATGCTACTGAATTTGGTTATTGAATCTGAAAATCTTTTGGTGGAGTTTTTGGGGTCTTCTATGTAGAGTATCATGTCATCTGCAAATAATGATAATTTCACTTCTTCCTTTCATATCCTTATTCTTTTTATTTCCCTCTCTTGTCTAATTGTTCTGGCTAATGTTTTCAGAACTACATTGAAAAGGAGGGATGATAATAGACATGCTTGTCTTGTTCCTGATTTTAGAATGAAAGCTTTCAGTTTTTGTCCATTTAGTATGATGTTGGCTGTTAGTTTGTCATAGCTTTTATCAGACTGAGGTATTAAGACCATCATGAATTAGTGTTGAGAGCTGGGGATTTAGCTCAGCGGCAAAGCTCCTGCCTGGCAAGCGCAAGGTCGTGAGTTCAGTTCCCGGTACTGGAGAGAAAAAAAAAAAAAAAAGAATTAGTGTTGGACTTTGTCAAAAGGTTTTTCTGCATCTGTTGGATGACCATGTGGTTTCCGTCTTTGTCTCTGTTGATATGGTCTATTACATTTATTGATTTGCATATGTTGAACCACCCCTGCATTCCTCAGATAAATCCTCTTGGTCATGGTTTATAATCTTGATGATTTGGTGCATGCTGTTCGCTAGAATCTTATTCATGATTTTTGTGTCGATGTTCATTAGGAACACTGGCCGGTAGTTTTCTTTTTTGGTTGGGTCTTTTTCTGGTTTTGGTATCAGGGTAATACTTATCAACAAAGAAAAGCCCAGGTCCTAATGGATTCACAGCTGAATTCTACAAGAAACTTAGAGATTTAATGCCAAACTCTTTAATGAAATTGAAAAGGAAGCAATTCTCTTTAACTCATTCCTGGGTTTTTTTTTTTTTAATTTAAAAACTAACAAAACAACAATGAAGACAAAATCAAAACAACACAAAAATAATATATGACTACAAAACAAAATGATAGGAATTAAAAATGTTTGCTACATTACATACTGTTATCTTCAATGAAGTTGCTCAGTCCACCAGACATAAGAATGTAAGATTGATCAAACAACCAAAGACAGTAACAAGTAATAAAAAAATAACATTGTGAATAATGCAGAGCTTCACCACACAAGATGGTAGGATTTCAACAATGGTTCTTATACTGTGTATTGTTGTTTTCAGATCTTTCATTCTGATTACCAAATTCAAGCATGCAAAATGGGTCAAGAAAAACGAAAATTTCAAGTATTGATGATTCCTTTCAATAAACCACAGACATCAGCAATACACCTATCCTAGCTATCCTTGTATAGACATATAAATTTTGTTTTTCATTTTAAAGAGAGAAGAAAAAATCCCAAAATAACAAAAACAAATACATAAACAAAACAGCATAGAGAACAATAAAAATGATGCAGAATTTTGAAACATGGTGATAGGATATTAGCAATGTTGTTATATTACATAATATCATCTTCAAAATGTCTGCACATATAACTGGATATAAGCATGCAAGATTAATCAAACAATTACACATTAACAATTCCTTTCAATAAACCAACAGATTTGAGTAGTACAATTATCCTAGCTATCCTGTGTATCCATATACATATTTTTTTCTCTTCCTTCTTTCTTTATCCTCTCCTCTCCTTCATTCCAGTTGCTCCTTCCTATTTGAGCAGTTTGTTTTCCCTTTCACAATATCTATTGTACCTTTAAGATTTTACTTACTCTTTCAGGTTCTTATAGTAGGGAGTAAATATGTTTACACATGTGAATCTGATTTATTTCACTTATGAAATGGTCTCTAGTTGTGACTGTTTATCTATAAAAGCCTCTAGCTTATATTTCTTTATAGCTGAGTAATACTCCATTGTGTAAAAATACCACATCTTTTTTATCCATTCCTCAGTTAATGGACATTTGGGTTGCTTCCAAGATTTAGTTATTGCAAATTGTGCTGCTATAAACATGGGTGCACATATATCTTGGTGGTACGATGTTTTCAGTTTTTCAGGAAAAATACCCAGGAGGGGACTAGCTGAGTTGAATAGGACCTCTAATCCTAGTTTACTGAGGAATCTCCAGACTGATTTCCACAGTGGTCGCACCAGTCTACATTCCCACCAACAGCGGAGAAGGGTTCCTTTTTCCCCACAGCCCCTCCAGCATTTGTTATGGGTTGATTTCTTCATGATGTCCATTCTTTCTAGGGTGACATGGTATCTCAGTATTGTTTTAATTTGCATTTCTTGAATGACTAATGATGTTTAACATTTTTTCATGTATTTACTTGCTATTTGTGTTTCTTCATCTGAGAAGTGGGTATTCATCTTAGATACCCATTTTTGTATTGGGTCTTTGAATTTTGGGGGCCTGATATTTTTTAATTCTTTATATGTTCTAGATAGGAATCCTTTGTCTGAGGGACTGTTGGCTAAAATTTTTTCCCAATTCATATGTTTTCTGTTCACCCTGTTGGTGATTTCTTTTGATGTGCAAATCTTTTCAATAAAATGAGATCCCAGTTGTTGATTTTTTGAAGTATTTCCCATGCAGTTTGGTTTTTGTTCAAGAGCTCTCTACCTACCCCTATGTCTTTAAGACTTCCACCTACTTTCTCTTCCATTTGATCTAGTGTTTCTGTTTTAATACTTATATCTTTAAGCCATTTTGACTTTATTTTGGTGCATGGTGATAGGCTTGGGTCTAGCTTTAGTCTTCAGACTGTGGAAAGCCAGTTTTTCCAGCACCATTTATTAAAGAGGCTATCTTTCTTCCAGTGAACATGTTTGGCCCCTTTGTCAAAGATAAAGTAGCTGTCTTTGTTGCTGTGTCTGCGTCTTCTAGTCTGTTCCATTGATCTTCAGGTCTGTTTTATTACCAATGCCATGCTGATTTCATCACAGTGGCTTTGTATTATAATTTCAAATTGGGAATTGTGATGCCTCCTGCCTTGCCTTTGTTTCCCAGGATTGCTTTTGCTATTCTGGGTCTCTTCTGGTTCCAGATGAATTTTAGGAATATTTTCTTTAGGTCTGTGAGGTATACCAATGGTATTTTCATCAGAATTGCATTGAATCTGTATAACAATTTTGGGAGTATGGCCATTTTCACAATGTTGGTTCTTCCTATTCCATGAGCAAGGAGTATCTTTCCACTTTTTTAAATCCTCTTCAATCTCTTTTTTCAGAGTAATGTAATTTTCACTGTAGAGAGCTTTTACTTCTTTTGTTAGTTTAATTCCTAAGTATTTCAGTTTTTTGGATGCTATTGTAAAAATTATGGTTTCCCTTATTTCTCTCTCAGTATGTTTGTTGTTTTTGTATAGGAATGCTATTGATTTTTGTAGTTTGACTTTGTATCCAGCTATGCTACTGAACTTGTTGATTAATTCTTAGAGTCTTTTGGTGGAGTTTTTGGGGTCTTCTATGTAGAGTATCATGTCATCTGCAAATAAAGATAATTTAACTTCTTCCTTTCCTATCTTTATTCCTTTTATTTCTCTCTCTTGTCTCATTGCTCTGGCTAGTGTCTCCAGAACTATGTTGAATAGGAATGGTGACAGTGGAGATCCTTGTCTTGTTCCTGAATTTAAAGTGAAAGCTTTTAGTTTTTGTCCATTTAGTATGATGTTGGCTATTGGTTTGTCACAGATGGCTTTTATCAGATTGAGGTAAAGTCCATCTGTGCCAATTTTCTGTAGGATTTTTATCATGAATAAGTATTGGAATTTATCAAAAGCTTTTCCTGCATCTATTGAGATGATCATGTGATTTTTGTCTTTAGCTCTGTTGATATGATGTATTACTCCTGGGCTTTTTTTGATTAAAGGTTTGTTCTATTTTTTTGATTGCTGATTCAATATCTTTACCCATTAATGTTTTGTTTTCTTTATAATTTTAAAGAATTATCCTGTTCTTAAGTTTAATTGAAGTATATCTAGGATTTTGCACTTAGATATGATGTTGACTCATGTTTTGAAATACATGCTCTTAGTTGTGTTAAAGGAGTGCTCACTTTTTCTTACTTTACCAAGAACCATTTCTTCTTTATCTTTTCTCACCTTCTTTGCTCTTCCATCTTTTCCTTTATCCTTTCTTCCACTTCTGGCATGGATGGTAACTGTCATAAAAAATTTTTTATAACTCAGTTGAGATAATGGTATGATTTTTCTCACTCTGATCTATTGGTGGGTGAATTGCCTAAAAAGATTTCCTAAGAGTTTGTACATTTTCATTCTTGCAACAAATTCTATATGGCCATATGTTAATGTTTAATTTCCTTCTGGATTATATGCTCTAATGTTAAATTAAGAAGCTTTATTTATAAGATATATGTACAGGTTTTACTGGGATATATTTGATAGACTTTGCTATCAGAGTCAGCTAGCTTCAAAAAACAAATTCTATAGCTTTCTACTGTCAAGTTTAAAGCACATTATCTCAGAGTAGTTGACTTAAAATTCACTGCTAAAATATCTAAGCTTGGCATTTTGAAGGCTAGGTTTTGTTTCTTTCTTGGCAAATTTACTCCCACTTACTTCTTGGTAGTTTTTTTTTTTCAAAATTTCTGTATTCTTGAATCAATTCTTGTAATTTATATTTTCCTTGATAAAAATTATGTATTTCCTCAAAATTTTTTAAGATTGGCATAAATTTTTACCTAGAATTATTTTATATTATTAAGATTTCTTTATCTATAACCTCTCTTTACATTTTAAATCTCTCATTTTCTCTTTTCATTAGACTAATCAAATATTTGCATGTCCATTGATCTTTCCAGTATCTCAGCTTTTGAATTTATTATTTAATTCTTCTTTATTAAGTTTTCTAATTCACTGAAAAATTCATTCCTTCTTTGTGTCCAGATTGTTTCATATTGTTTCCTTAGCTTCTTGGATTAAACTCTAGGGTTTTTTTTCTGTTTAATTTCAAAAGCATTTAGAGGTATGCATTTTCCCCTGAAAATGTTTTCAGATGCTTTTCATGTTTTAATATGTAGTATCTTTACATCATTAATTTTTAATGTTCTATAATTGCTATTTTATTTCTTCTGGCCTCAAAAGTTATTTAGAAGAGTGATAAATAGGAAATGGGGAGAAGTTCAAATACTTCCCCAAATTATGCATTATATTGTTTTAAAAATATTTCAATATATATGCTAATTTGTTTCATTTATACTAATAGTAATCTTAGTTCACTGAAAAGAAAGTTTGTATTATTACCTGTTTCTTTTTTGTAAGAATCTTTTTGGTTTATATCTTGCTCTGAGTAACTACTTTGAAGATAATGACATACAGTGTGATAATTGTTATTACTCTCTTATTTGATTATGAAATTGTTTTACTTTCTCATAAAACCAAAAGAAAAAAGTTATTTAAAATAGCCAAACATAGTTTCTCATATGGCAACTGAAATTCTTATCATAATCTTTCCCTTCTTTCCAGAAACACTTTCATGGATGAGAGATAGTACTTTGGAGAGCAGGGGAGTGGTTTGAGCTCAACACACATTCGCTCCCACACAAAATTTTCCCTCACCATCTACTTCTTTGTTCTATTCTTTTGTTTGTTTGTTTGGTTGGTTGGTTTTTTTCCCGGTACCAGGAATCGAACTCATGACCTTGAGCTTGCCAGGCAGGCACTGTGCCTCTGAGCTTAATCCCCAGCCCCTACTTCTTTGTTCTAATACTAGCCCCCACTGACAAAAATAAGGAAGTTTCATGTAAAAAAAAGATAGTAGCTCCTTACCACACCATGACTGAACTCTCCCATTGCACATCACTTGCATTGTATAGTGAGAATATATGAGGAAACAGAAGGTCAACAAAAAGGATACATTTTTCTGGAACTATATATTGCAATCACCAAAAATACCTTGATCCCATAACCTGATCATAATGCTAAGCGATCCTACTGTGCATATTGGAAATAAAATCTTAAAAGAGAAAAACATGGTTAATTATTATAGTTAAATTTTTTTCCACATTGAACTATATATAAAAGGGACCAAGAAAGTGCACTATAAGTATAGTAAAACTCTTTTCAGAGAGTTTGTTTCTAGAATACACTCATTCATTAATATGTGTTTGTGGTCCACACTGCTTATGTTCCTTATGTGGAATTGCCGCATGCACAAAACACGATTCCTTCTTTCAACCCCTCCCACCCCCATCTTTGATCCTCTTCCATACAAGAAAGATCTATCTCCCTACTTCCTATTATCTATCTTGTATTTTGCTCTTTATTTATGTCTTGCATTTCTCATGTAAAGGAAACCATGCAATATTCAAGTTTGTATGTTTGATGTATTTCACTTAATAAGTACTTCTTAAATGATCTGTTTGTTCATTTACTTTTTCATAGGGTAGGCTACCATGTTCACAGTAGACATGTAAATTTACAGGGAGCTCTTTCCCCAGGGAAACTCTGGTAATTTTTACTGTTCCTCTGCAATTCATCTTCAACAATTTTCTCTCATGTCAGTCTGTGCTATTTCTCTAGCGCTCATTCCGGGCAATTTGAAAATTCACTTGGGTCCATGAACTCCTCCTGCTATATTTACATTGCTGTCGTGTTGGAGACATAGTTTTGTTTAGCGTTGACTAGTTTAAAAACAAAAACAAATGGCAAAAAGGCCAGCAGGTTACTATTACTCCTGTAGCATTTGAGTGTTATATTAGGAGGAACAACAGTATCAAAGGATGTTAAGGCAGCATGTTTCAGAATGAGGTCACATGTTTTTCTTGTGTTACTAGCCAATGCTAACAGCAGTTAAGGAACTACTTAATCCAGGCAACTTTCAGGAAACCAGGTAGAAAATTTGTACATATCTCTGCAATTCTAGAACTCAACCTAAAATGTTTCTTCTTAGTCAAGGTGTTTGCATAGGACTAAGAATCTGAGTTTTGATATCAGATAGCTCAAGATTTGAAACCTGCTTCCTGATAGCTTTTTGATATCCTGCAAGCCGTATAATCATAGCATTGTTGCTAACAATAAAAATGAGAATGATGTGTATTGAGTTATTACTACATGCTAGGCAGAGTTTTTGGTTTTTGTGGTAATGAGGTTAAACCCCAGGCCTTCACAATGAGCTACATGTCCAGCCACACCCTACCCCCCCTTTTTTTTACTTTCTGTTTGGAGACAGCCAAGTCACTAAGTTTCCTGTGCTGAGCTCTGACTTGCAGTCCTCCTGCCTTGCCTCCTATGGTGCTGGAAGTACAGGCATGCACCACCAGGCATGGTTGAGGCAGAGCTTTGTACTACTATTTTATTTTATCTTCATAGAAACCTCATTATATGAGTACTACTATCATTTTACAAGTTAATAAAAGGAAGAACTTAAAAGTCTTCTAATACATGTTAGTACTGAATCTGGGGCAGGTACTCAGTTATCTGATCTCCATATTCCAAGCTTTTAGCTGCATTCAGCTGCCTCCTTCACCCTCAGTTTCCTTACCTACCAGCTAAGTATGGTGGTAACAGTCTCAGAGTGTCAGCAAGAGGCTCAGGGATCATGTGTTAGGCATATATGATGACCTCTTTTAAAACCGGCTGTTCACCACTGTTGCTCTGGAGTTGCTATTAACAGCGACATCGTTGTCCACACATGATCGTTATTGTCCAGAGGATACCATTCGTCATTTCCAACAGGAAAAATTAATCCCCACTCTTTTCATTTTGTGCACATTTCTGTGAACAGAGCAGAACCCCACCGACTTAGGAAAGCCTAGTAAAATATTTACAGTTTCAGCAGGGCCAACCAAGAACTCAAGCACTCTCCGAGTGACTGTGAGAAAGCCTACCTCAGGCACTTTCCAAGAGCATGCCCTATGGTAAGATAGAGAGCTCTTTCCTTTGCAACCGTAGTAATACAGCCCTGAGTCTGAACTTCCAGGCCATCCTGGGAGTTCTTGCGTCTTTCTTCCCACAAGAAGATCTTTCCTGTTGGTGGTTCTACCTAGCATGCTACCTGGGATTTTGTCTGGGCTACTTTATGGAATATTCTGACCCTGTAGTATCCTATGATGTTTTAAAGCCTATGGCTAACCAAGATCTCAATGCAGAATTGATTTGTCCAAAGCACAATCCATGTCAAAACCCTCATTTAGACTAATAGCTAACTTTCCTAAACACTAACAACTAACTGAGAGCAGTGTTATAAATCACGAATGGCTGAAAGACTGGATGTGCATATGTTAAAGATAGACATTTATACTACAGAAATGCTTTTAGGCCAGAGGTAGAGGATGCAACAGCTGCCATCCAGAGTCTCCCATGCACCAAGAAGTACTTGCCTGGAAAAGCCAGGTCTAGCCAGACAGCATCTAATCCTCAGAGCAGCTTGCTGGTTGTCACCCAATGTTCTGTCACCCCACAACATATGGGCAAACAGGGGATGAACAGCACTACATCTGGAGATCCTTCTGTTTGCTGCTCCTGGACCACGATGGCTCCAAACCATGGTTCATATGCAAAGTACTTAGCTAATATGTTACACAGTTCTTAAAATATTTCCCATCCTAGCTAAAACTTCTATTTAGAAAACAGTGTTTCTCAACATGTAGACCTGGGTCTACTGTATCAGAACTACCTATGTGCTTGCTAAAAATAGAGATATGTAGGCATTTTTGTCTACTTATTAGTTTATTGTTTGTCTCCCACGAAAGAATTCCTGGAGAGTCAAGACTGTTCTGTCTACCCTGGCACACCAGATCCCAAACAATGTTGGCACATAGCAAAGTATTCAGTAAATATTTGTGGAATGAATTAATTCAACAACGCTAGACTGACCTATGAATCAAAATCCCTAAGAATGAGGCCCAGAATCTGCATGTTAAACAAACACTTAAGTGATCCTTATGCATACTAAGTTTTAAGAATTAGCGTTCCAAAGTAATTTGGTCAATTCTAAGATCAAAAATGGAAAGTTGTGTCCCCACACTCACTATCAGGTCAAACGGGAAGAAAAAGTATACATATTAATATTCGCTGGTTAAATTTTTCCTTCTAGTTGCATACCTCTAGCTAATGTCTTTCTACCATCTGCCTGTCTCAGGTTATGAGTTCCTCAGTGCACCAAACACAAGGGACTTGGAAGGTAGAGTGCCTAGGAAAGACAAGTGCCACACCCGTCTCTTCCCTCTCCATTGGAAGCCATCAACCTGCCTATTGTTTGTTCTCCCTCCTGCCCAAACTCATTGATACAGAAATGAAAGAGACTATGTGTTTATTTCTGCTTTCCATGACACCTCTGATTCGTGAAAGCCACAGATTATCTCATCATAGCAGAATCTAGCCACCTGTAGTTCCAGTAATCTAGGAGGCTGAGGCAAGAAGATTGCAAGTCTGAGCCCAACCTGGGCACCTCAGAGAGATGCTGTCTCAAAAATTTAAAAGGTGGAGGGACTGGAGATTTAGCACAATGCAAAGGCTTTGGGTTCAATTCCCAGTACCACCCACACATACACACACACACACACACACACACACACACACACACACACACACTCCAGTCTTCCTGAATAGATTTACTATACATTTGGTCCTTTTAACTTTGTTCTGGGAGTTCGGTGTTTTATTTCCAGTTACAATCCACCTTTTACCTGCAGTAATTTCTCTTGGGAAGACTCCCCACAGTTGTTAACAAAATGTCTTAATGTGACTAGATGTGCAAGTATCAGTTGTCAAGCTCAGCCACCCACATTCTCCGAGCTGGTATAAACTAGCTCACATTCAAGATTTCCAAAGTAATTTCTAAAAAGTTTCCCTCGTAAGTTTCATGTTTACCCCACTCACCACCGACAGCCTTTCTCACCTCGTGTGCTCCCACTGCCACCCCACAGAAATACTGGGTCTTCCCACTGTCCTCAGCCAGGCAAGACCAAGGTCCTGGGTGCGGACCCCACAGCTCACTAGGGCTGATGCCAAAGACGTGAAATTCAGTGCAGACACCCATGCCTTGATGCTTCAGGGTGTGGGCCTCCTGGTCCATGCCGTCATCATTACAGTGGGACCAAAGAGAAGAACAGTGATTATTGAACAGAGCTGGGGAAGTCCCACAGTAACTAAAGATGGTGTGACTGTTGCAAGGTCAATTGATTTAAAGGACAGATACAAAAATATCTGGACTAAACTTGTTCAAGATGTTGCCAGCAACATAAACGAACAGGCAGGGGATGGCACCACCACTGCAACTATCCGGGCATGCTCCACTGCCAAGGAAGGCTTCGAGAAGATCAGCAAAGGCACAAACCCCATGGAAATCAGAGGTGTGATGTTGCTATTGATGCTGTGATTGCTGAATTTAAGAAACAGTCTAAACCTGTGACAACCCCTGAAGAAACTGCTCAGGTTGCTACAATTTCTGCAAATGGAGACAAAGAAATTGGCAACATCATATCTGACAACATGAAGAAGGTCAGCCTGAAGCGCATCATCACAGGGAAGGATAGAAAGACCTGAGTGATGAATTGGAAATTATTGAAGGCATGAAGTTTGATCAATGATATATTTCTCTGTACTTTATTAACACATCGAAAGTCAAGAACTTTGAAATCCAGGATGTCTATGTTCTACTGAGTGAGAAGAAAATCTCTAGCATCCAGTCCATTGTACCCACTCTTAAAATTGCCAGTGCTCACCGGAAGCCCTTGGTCATAATTGCTGAGAACTTTGACAGAGAAGCTCTCAGTACCCTGGTTTTGAACAGGCTAACGGTTGGTCTTCAGGTTGTTACAGTCAAAGCGCCAGGGTTTGGAGACAGTAGGAAAAACCATCTGAAAGATGTGGCTATTGCTACTGGTGCTGCTGTGTTTGGCAAAGAGGGGTCGACCCTAACTCTTGAAGATGCTTGAAGATATTCAACTTGACGACTTAGGAAAAGTTGGAGAGGTCATCGTGACCAAAGATGACACCCAGTGAACATGAGGAGGAGAAACTGAATGAGTGGCTGGTAAAGGTTTCAGATGGAGCAACTGTGCTGAAGTATGGTGGGACAAGTGATGCTGAGGTGACTGAGAAGAAAGACAGGATCACAGATGCCCTCAATGCTATGAGGCCAACCTTGGAAGAAGGCATTGTGCTGGGGAGCAGCTGTGCCTTGCTTCAGTGCATTCCCACCCTGGAGGCCTTAACTCCTGCTAACAAAGATCAAAAAATTGGTATAGAAATTATTAAAAGAACACTGAAAATCCCTGCGATGACCATTGCAAAGAACGCTCATGTGGAAGGATCTTTGATAATTGAGAAAATCCTCTGTAGTAACCTCCGAAGTTGGCTATGATGCCATGCTTGGAGACTTTGTGAATATGGCAAAGAAAGGAATTATTGATCCAATAAAGGTTGTAAGAACTGCTCTGCTGGATGCTGTGGGGTGGTCAGTGGAAGTTGTGGTCACAGAAATCCCTACAGAGAAGAAGGACCCTGCCATGGGGACCATGGGTGGGATGAGTGGTGGGATGGGTGTGGGATGCTCTAGCCTAGAAAAGTGCTTGGCCCTCACTCATGAACTGTGACAGGAAGCAGCACGTAGGGTCCTCCCCAGGAACTTCAGAGAATTCAGGTGAAGGAAATGAAAAGAAGGCTGGCTGATGTAATGGAAATCACATGCCCACCCTTCTGGGTTTCAGTTACAATATATGATGGCTTACTGCTGTCGTTGTTCATGCTTACAGATCATTTATTTTTTTATTTTTGAATACAAAAACACTTGTACCTTCCTGAAACTGGATGCCAGAGCCACATGCCACATGCCAATACTGCTTTCAACTTAAATCATGGAGGCATTTCTACTACTATTCTGTTACAGCCTGATGTCACATACAAGAAGTTCAGAAGCAGCTTTTCCATGGAGAGGAAGAATAATTGTGTACAAAATAGGGAAGATCATTATGTGACAACCCTTGTGTAATAACCCTCGTGTTTAAAGTTAGAAAACAAAGTTTCAGATTTACCTACAAAAGTACTTTGGCACCGGGCATGGTGGCACACGCCTGTAATCCCAGGACTCTAGACAGCTCAGGCCAGAAGGCAATTTAACAGTTTAGGGAGACCCTGTCTCAAAATGAAATTTTAAAAAGGGAAGGCTGGGGATATAACTCAATGTGAAGGCACTCAGTTTAGTCTTCAGTACTGGAGGAAAAGATTCTGTGGCAATATTAATGTGCTTAAAATTGTACATAAAAGATAAATATAATATAATACTGGAATTCCCTCTGTAAGACAAGCATTTTGTTGACAGCAGGGCTGGAGTATTGGCTGAAGCTGAACCTTACTACTTTCAGGGAGGCCCACAGGCCACGCTGTGAAGGGTAGGGAAAACTCAGGGAGGGAGATGCTTTCTAGGGCTCCTTTCCCCAGCCCCAGTACCCTCAATCTACCTACAACGCCCTCTGTCCCATTCCAGCCAGACAAACTACCCCGGGCCAATCCATTACCATCGCCCAAGTAACTGAATGTGAACAGCTTTGCCTTGGAAAAGAGCTCCACCTGAGTCAGTGATTCTTGTGCTTTGAGGTTTGATGTCTACTTTTTATTCCAGCTATTTTGTTACACCTCTTTTACAGGCCTGAAATAAAAATGGCAGAAAATATCACTTACCCACCTACTGTATAATGCTCAAATTAATTTTAAAAATGAAGAAACATTAGAGAACTAATTTGTAATAAAATACCATATTTCATGTATGTAAAAGCTTAGGCAAGACAACACCAAATGATGTAATAAAGCAGCCCAATGCTTGCCGTACAACCGGATTCACAGGAACATCCACAAACGTGCCACTGAGCTGGTGACAAAACAAAAACCCCACTCGCTGCTCTCTAAGTGCCAATGGCATTCCCAGCCATTTACTGTGATACCACCTCTCACTTAGTTTTCCAAATCGTCTTTATAAAACCTACACTGATAATGCCAATGTGAAATGTTTAGCAACCTTAGAAAATACTTCACTGCCTACAGTACCTTGTAACTACTCTATCTGTCCTTTGCCTGTTCTTCTTCCTTAGTCTTGAAATGGGAATGTCATGTTGCATAAAAACAATCTCATTGATTAAAGCCAACATTTATTGAACACTTAATAAATGCCAACCACTTTTCATATCATTTGATTAACTTATTCAGCCCTCATAACTCTCTAAGTACTATTATTTTCCAGGGATATTTGACACAGGAAATTAAGTACCTTTGTAACATCACACATCCAACCATATTTGGCTTGTTGTTAAAATAAGCTCTTCTGTTTATCATAATACCAAGGAAAGTATTATCTGTGCTTTCACTTTAGGAAAGGAATATGTTGAGAATGAAATGATATTTCTTCCTCTGATGCCTATCTATGTTTAAAAGTTGAGACCATGAGTTCTTGGTCTACTTCATGCTCTTAACACTTGGAATGTAATTAGGTGGTTTAGGAACTTAATACTTGGTTCAAGTATTTCAGACTATCTTTTCTCTTCTTGGCATTTCATCTATATGTAGAACTGTGGGTGGACTCACTAGAAATGTTGGAATGAAAATGGCTTTTCTCTGTATTCTCCTTTTACTGCCAAATGTCTTGCTCCAAATCAAGCTTATTTTAACTGAATTAAGAGCATGACTTAAGATCGGCCTTTCCACAGAATAGTAGGACACTATGGCCATTCTAAACACAGTGTGTACAGAAGCCTCCCAAACATGCCAGGAAATTAGAGCCATGTGTCATCATTCAGGGAGGGAAATGCATTTTTTCCTGGAAAGAGGCAAACAACTGTTTTAACTGAGCATTATTATTAGTGGTATAAGATTGGGTTTTATCCTCATAGGGCCACTCACATTGTAAAGAAAACAGTAACTTATTCCCAACAAACCTATGCTATATCTATTTTGTTTTTCAGAGGAAAAATGATCCCATCTGATCTCGAAAGAAGAATCCTTGAAGTCAAACAGAAAGTAAGTTGTTGTGGGGATCTCACCTACCTCATAATAAACTGAAGATCTGTACTTCCATTTCTAACCAAAGAACTCACTTAGGTTTTATTTTTAAAAAGAACTTGTATTATTCAGCTTTTTCATTACTGGGACAAAATACCTGACACCCACAGTTTAAAGAAGGAGAGGTTTATTTGTCTAATGGTTGCAAAGGGTTCAGTCCATGAAATGGCATGGCAGAAGAGCCTGGCAGAGGAAAGCTGCTCAACCCGTGGTAGCCAAGAGCCAGAGAGAGGAAGGAGGAGTTAGGGACAAGAAAGTGCCCTTCTAGGTCACAATCCCAGTGACTCATCTTTTAACCAGGCCCCACCTCTTGGTGGCACATTCAGCTATGAACTCATCAGTAGATTAATCCACTCATGCCTATAGTACCCCTGTGATCCATTCACTTTCCAAAAGCCCCAAAACACGTAAGACTTTTGGGGGACATTTTAGACCTAAACCAAAACGGGATCCAATCTTCAAATCTCCTAGCTTTAAAGAGAATATGGAATTCTGCATCTAATTATTAGTTTCTCTTTGTTATGTACCTGTATAAGTACAGGTACATTTTTTCTAAAGAAAAAATTTAAGACTTATACAGGTCTTAGAAAAGATTAAATTGCTGTATAGAGGATTTATACAGAGATATTATAACAGTGTCCAATGCGTTTGTCTCCTAGTATGCTGAGTATACTCATTAAGATAGCACACATTTGAAGATCATTTTCACAGGTGGGAGACACCAAAGTATTCACGCAGCATGTGAGTTACAATTATACAGTTATTTAAAAGGACCAGTTTTTTCTGCCTAAACACATGCTGAGATGATTGATTCTCCATACATCTAATTTTGTAGGCAGTAATTTGGAACTCTTTTTTAGAAGCAAGAAGTTCTGAAGACTTGCCAGAGATGGCCACAAAGCTCTGGAAAAGTCATTTACATCTCTAAATGGTTTGCAAGTCAGAGAGTTTGTTTTTAAAATTCTCTGTTTAATTTTTAGTGAATGTGATCTATCATTTCCAGTTTAGCAATATACATATACATTTTATTATTATAAACTTAGGAGTGAATATTTTCTTTTCCCCCTACAACATAAACCACAAGATTAATAAGCCTTTGCTGCCACCTAAAGACTGACTCCTAAACATCATGTTCTGTAAACCAACAGGACACTGTCATTATGGAGTGAGTGATAAGACTAATTCTATTTATGTCATTCTTCTGCTTTCTTACAACCACAGCTTATTTCAGTCAATCTTCATTTAGCCATGGCCAGACAGACTGAGGACTACTTAGATGGGTTAAACTCCTGTCTTATTGTTTGACCCCATGGAAACTTTCCCCTGAGACTCTTTCTCCTCCTCCCCCTACCTGCTTGCACCAGAGGATGTGGCAAGTTCAGAGCCTTTGTTGTGAAGAAGAAAGACTAGAGTAAAAGGATTAAAGGGGCCAGAAAGGCTACCAGGAGTGTATAAATAAATGGCTTGTGAACATCACTGGCAACCTCTAGCTCAGAATATTCTTTCCTGAGAACTGAATGTCTGCTATCACAAGGCAGCTGTTGGGTTCAGCAGAATGACCTGGACAATGCAGATTTTCGAGAATGAATATTGATTCATACCGGACTGCAGAGTGGTGATAACCTTCTGATAGTTCTAAACATACACATATGTGTGTAGCAGGGGAAAGATTTCCATTGCTTCTAATTAGCCTATTAAAAGAAGCCTTGAACCTCTGTTTACAGTATGTGGGGTTTTCTTGTTTGTGTAGGGGTTTGTTCCTTTCCTTGTGAGTGCCACAGCTGGAACCACTGTGTATGGAGCATTTGATCCTCTGTTAGCTGTGGCTGACATTTGCAAAAAGTACAAGATCTGGATGCACGTGGATGTAAGTATCCCTTAAGGAACACACAGCCCACAAGGTGTACAGTATTTTCTGGAAGCCTCCTGAGACTGATTGTGCCTTAAGGTTCCCAACATGAAGGATTCTTATTTCTATGACCAGTACTAGAGCTGAATGCTTGGTTTTTAATCCACTGAGCCACAGTGTCCTTGGGGGAATATAACCTACATATAGTCAACATATGCTGATCTATCTTTCTCATGGCAGGAGGACTGCAAGTTTGAGCCCAGCTGGACAAGTTAACAACTTAGCAAAATCCTATCTCAAAATTAAAATTCAAAAAAGGGCTGGGGATGTAGCTCCATGCAAAAGAGCTGAGTTCAGTCCCTAGCGCCACCAAAGGGGGGAATTTGTGAAGGAATTTGCATTTATATAGGAAATCCAGCAAGCAAAAACTCAGGTTCAAGTTAGGTATCCTGAAAGCTAGATTAACAACTTACTAAAAAATATGGACTACGAAATTCCCAATTTTCTAGCTTGGTCAACTAAGAAGCTAAATTATATTTGAGATGTTTTCACTCAAGACTTAGTTACATTAAAAATTAACAGAGGTGTGCCATTTCCAAATGAGAAAACTAACACTTCTTAGAGGGATGAATTGAAGAGATTTAAGATCAGCATATAACTCAAAGTGTGGTTTGAAGATCAGCTGCCATCTCTGAATCATTTGCCCATGATCTATGGTGAGGCAAAGAGTTTATGTGACTACCACCCACCACCGTAAACCATCACAAGCTAAGCACAACTTTTGGATCAGTTGATTTATTTTTCATGGCAAGATTTTCTCAGGGAAGGAAGTCATAGTTGATGTATATTTTAGTAAAGATCTCTCTGCTCTGTGAGCCAGCACTTTGAACAGCACTGGGTTGGATCATTTTGACTTGCAACTTGAAAACTAACGGGTCCCTAGTCTATCTTCTCTACATAAAATGTGACCATATGGTTTCTCATTCTGAGGACCTGGTCTTCACCAGGACTAATAAGGTGGTGGTGATGAGGTACGGGGAGTATCTTTGTCCAACTCATATAGACTGAGGAAATGTGCCCCTGTTTGGCTCCTTATACCTACATAAATAGGGGCCAGAATTTGAGATCCTAGAACAGCCCTCCTCCAAATTGAATTTTATGGTCTGGCACCAGAGCAAGGTGTCGAACCCCTGTTAGTTGCCTGAGGTTGGGAAGATCAGTGTCACCCTGAGACTGATTACTCTGAAAGACACCAAAATATGGAAATGAAAACCTGCTCCTTTTTCCTTTGTTTGATCTTCCTTTTCAGGCAGCTTGGGGTGGGGGATTACTGATGTCCCGGAAGCACAAGTGGAAGCTGAGCGGTGTGGAGAGGTACGTGCATTTATCTTATTAACAATGTAAGGTGTTGCAAGCCCAATGTGAAAAGCAAATGCCACTCCATTTCCAGGTACTGCTGCTGCAGGTGACGCACTCTGCCCTGTGCTTTGTTCCTAGCCTTGTGTGATGTTGCACTCAGGTATAGAATGTATAAACCACAAAAAAATCAAATCCCCCATCAAGTGAGCTGGGCAGGATGTCTCTCAGAAACAGAGTTTTCTATCTGGGTTTTATTCTTGGGATCCCTGCACTAGCCACCAAAATTGTTTAAAACTCACAGGCAGTCCGCACTTTTCTAGGGAGAAGATCTATAACTTTCATGTTCCTTAAAATAATATTGTCCACTCCTTTGACAAAATCAAAACATTAAGCATCTCATAACTGACCAATGTTGAAAGTTCGGGTTCGGGGTTTAATACAGTCATTTTACTTAAAGTCAGCCATACTCATGACAATACCATCCTGGGTTTTCTTTCTCATGATAACCTTCACTGACAGAGCTCTGATTGATGCTGGAAAATAGCTTTTATTTAGTGCCTTAAGCCCTAGACCTTTAAGAAAACGCTGCAAAGAATAAAGGAAGTAAAATTTGATTAGCATAAAGCATTTTCAGGTCCAAAAGGGGAAATGCAGAATGTAAAACACAACCTCAGGCTCTTCCAGTGCACAGGCAGAGGGAGGCCAGGGTTCCCATGCAAACATGGCACATCAGCCTGGTCAGCCATGCCCGTGAGCACTGGCTCTCCAGGCCACCAAAAAGCCCGAATTCAGCAGAGGCTGCCAAATGCCCACCATGCCCTGCCAAGTGGCCAGATGCTGCCCAGGAAAAGCTTCACATTGGCTCTGCCTGAAGCTATCTTGGCACACAATTCCTGTTCCAGAACAAGGAGACAGGCTGATACTCTCTGGAGCATCTGTTAGCACTGACCGTGCAGGCTGCCCAGGCCAGAGGGCGTGTGCAGAGCCTGTTCTGTGATACTCAGGCTAGCTGACATGCAGAGAGCCCACGGGTGTGGAAGGAGGGGATGGAGCCAAGGACGCTATGCTGAATTAGTGGAAAGAAGGCTTGGAAGGGTCAGGATGGGCCAGCTATGCCCCATGTCAGAGGGTTGCTGTTCTTGACTTTGCTGACCAAGGCCGAGTGTGGCCTGGGGACAGCTG
Organism: Chinchilla lanigera; assembly: GCF_000276665.1. NCBI lineage: Eukaryota > Metazoa > Chordata > Mammalia > Rodentia > Chinchillidae > Chinchilla > Chinchilla lanigera. The sequence goes on along the minus strand of NW_004955429.1, from coordinate 3,115,986 downwards.
GCTTAAGCACTAGAGCTTTCCATGCCCTGATTGCAGGCCCCATATTGATTGCAGGCTCCATATAGGTGTCTGGGTGCTGAGGGCCAGTGGGTCTCCATCCCAGAGTCAGTCCATTCTAGGCCTCTGCTCTCAGTCCTTTGGGCTTCGGCTAAGCCTGATCTATTTCTATTATGAAGATCCAAATGAAACCAGAGGCTTAAGCAAGAGCAATGATTCAAACAGGGAGAAACACCAGAGAGAAGAGGGCGAGGGAGGCAGAGAAGGAGGGAGGGAAGGAGACAGACAGAGAGAAAGAGAGAAGCAAGAGACAGAGAGATGAGAAACAGAGTGAGAAATGGGAGGTGCCTACTCAAATGATCAGAGCAAGAATTCAATTCATGGATTGGGGATTGGGTGTGTAGCTCAGTGATAGAGCCCTTGCCTAGCATGTTCGAGGTCTTGAGTTCAATCACACCACCATAAAGACACACACACACACACACACACACACACAATTAAATCTGTAGACTTTCTGGCAGGTGCAAATGTGCACATCTGTTGTTTTACCTTTAATGTCATCTGTGGCTGCAAGTGCTGCAGGCTGTGGAACCTCCTCTGCTTGAGAACTCGCTAAATTACCTACCTTGAGTCTCAGAAAAATAAACACCAATGTGCTCTGTGCTACAGACTACTTTGAGAGCAAAGCTCAGCACGTTCATCCTGGGACACGCAGTGCTCTGTGTTCTTACTGCTGTAATTCTTGAGAGTGTGTGGTATTTCAATTTACCAAATAGCCAGATATGAAGCCCTAGAAATGAGGGAATTGCTGGAGTTCTGCTCAGCGCAGAGCCCCCCTGAGCTTCCCAGGCACCTGAGAGAATCCATTTGGCCAACTTCTTAATGCAAGGGACTTTCTTTGGTGCATAAGGTAAAGGCCTAGAGGGCACTGCTAGAGTATAATGTAATGGGCTTACGTTTAGGAAAGATGTGTCCTTCTTGAGGGAATTACTTTTTTCCAAATATCGCAAACCAGAGATTAGGACTTAGTTTAAAAGTGAAGGAAATCCATGGTCCATTCTTGTCTCTGAATTCAAAGGTTCCTAGATAGTTGCAGGGGATTTCCTAATGCTTTCCTCACAATAAAATGTCCAAGTCTGGAGCCCTGCCTGGCATCTCCCTTGAAAACCAACCAGTTTCTCAGAAGATGACTCTCTTCTTTGTGGCTAGCACTTTCAAAATCCTAGAGTTGGCATCTCTGACGGGGTGTTCCCAGACCCCTGGTAATCCAGAGGGGGTCCCCACATTGCAAAGCAATTCTTCATTAGTGCCCCTCCAGGCTGCTGCTTACCTGTAATGGTCTTCTGCTGTGTGGCACTCTCCAGGCTGTAAGGCTTGCAGTCCCGGTGAACTGGTTGGAGAGCATGGAGGAAGGAATGGTTTGCCCTAAATAGCATTTTACAGGCAGCTTTCACCGCACAACTGTGGTGGAGCCTCACTAGCACCATCACATGAGGGTACTGAGGCTGAAGAGCAGAGATACCTGAAAGTGCACAGGGTCCTTGGAGAAATTTGAGATGAGTTTGGGAGGATAAAGTGGTTCATGGCAGTGGCTAGAAAACTGGCAGAGAGCATGGAGGTCTTGTGCTGGGAGTCTCAGTTGAAGACCTACCATAGCACCCAGTGAGAATCATGGGGTGTGCTGCCCGTGTACCAAAGACTCTGAGCTGGGGATCAAGCCCATATGAGCCATGGTTATGGGTAGAATATTGTATTCCATAGGGAGAGACAAAAAGATGAAGAGTTTCAGCGATAGGAACCATCACCAGGTCTGGGAGGAGTGATGTCTCTGTGTTCGGGATGACGGCTGTGGATTAGTGAGGAGACGGGAGCCAGGGGCCAGCTAGAAGCTCTGAGATCACACCTGTCTGTCCAGGTGCAGGAAGTGAGAGCGGCCAAGGTTGTGCCAGAGGGGTGGGAGGGAGGTGAGTGGCTGGCCCAGGAGATAGAAAAATGGAGCAGCAAGGGGTGACATGAAGAGAGAGAGGAACCAACCACAGCACGGGTTCTGGGGGCTGGATACCCTAGGAAGATGGCCCCAGAAGCATAGGCTGTAGAAGGGAAGAACTAGACCTGGAAGGGTGCACAGGGGAAAGTGAGTGAGTTCATTGGGGTCTCATTTGAGGTGAAACTAAGGGCACAGAAATGTCTTCCAACACCCTTCCTGGAAGATTCAGTTCATCCCACTCACAAAAAGCTACAAAAGCCACATAACTGAATTCCACAGCAGAACATTTGGAAATGAACCTGGGGCTGTTTTTCATAAATTGCCAACATTTCTCAAACAAACTGAGACCAGTCAGCAAATCATCCCGCCAGTGTGCTGACATCTTTATGAGACATCCTCATGCCTCTGAGACAAAAGCAAGACCGAGAATTCAGTGACAGGTGGTTATGGCCCTTTGAAGCTTTGATCCTAAAAAGATAAACATAAAAAGACACATGCATAGAAATAAACACTCACAATCACGAGAATAGGGGGGCAGCTGTTTTATTGTCCTGCCTGATATCCTTATTGACAAAACTGAGGTCAGGACCAGACATAGAGCAATCAAATATTATAGGATGTTTAGAATTATGGTGTCCACTAGCCCAGAGTCATGAAGCTTGTAAGTGCCAGGGATGAAATCAGTAGCAGGAGCTAACTGTAGTTTATGCTTCCTGTATTAGGCACAGGCAAACTGCTTACTACTTCTCTCTTTCTATGGATGAGGACATCATTAACAGAGAGCTTAAATAACTTGCTCAAGATCAAGAGGAAATGATGGAACATGCATGTAAACCCATACTATCTGGCTCCTGAGCTCCTTTTTTTTAGTAACCAGTATCACTTACTGCTTCAGAGCCCAGGTTCCTTGATTTTGGTGTGGTTCTATAGAGACATTTTCTTAGAAAGAACCTTCAGTAAAAGCTATGTGATTTAATCCTCTAATCCTATGATTTCCCAGCTCCAGTCCTCAATGTATTTCCCAAATTGCACTCTTCTGTTTATCCAATAGCCAGTGTCAGGACCAAAGAAAGACAAAAAGCTGAGCTGGACTATTCACTGACTCAGATAAGATCCCTGGGCCAATAAGCGTCTGACTGGCTGGCTGACATCTGCCATTCATCAAATGAATGAATGGGATCTTTCCCAGCTTCTCATTTCTTCCAAGGCTCTCGAAGCCAGAGAGGTGAGAGCAGAGTGAGCCCAAGTCCGTGGTTCCACCGGAGCAGGGAACAGCAATCCAGAACACTGTGGAGCCGCTGCCGTGGATTGTTCTACTACTTTCTTTCCTCCTGTGGGTTTATTTATACCAGGACCACACTCATGGCTCTCACCCTCAAAGGCTCCTTAGTTCTTAGAAGACCCAGTACAGAGACTCGCCCTGCTAATGCATGTGGGATTCAGGGTGGGAACAGTTGCTTTCCCTGGGAATCAGAGGAAGAGTGGGGTTGGATCAGCCCAGTGAGAGTGAGGAAGAGAAATTAAGGAAAGTTCAATGAGGCTGCTGAGATGGCAATTCAAAATCCTCAGTCTTAACCAAGCATGCTGGCCCAAGCCTGTAATCTGTGGGAAGCTGAGGCAGAAGGACTACAGGTTTGAACCCACCCTGGGCAATTTAGCAAGACTGGCTCAAAATAAATAAAAAATGAAAAGGGACTTCAGATGTAGCTCAGCGTGAGGGCCCTAGGTTCAATCTCCAGTACTGCAGTAGAGATAGAGAGGGAGGGAAAAGGAGAGAGAGAGGGAGAGGAGAGGGAGAGAGAGAGACAGAGAAGTTCAGACTTGTCAGTGTAAATTCTCAAGCTCTGCATCACTGTTGTGTGAGCTGCAGTTACTGATGAGAGCACATTGTGTTTCTCAGGTGTACGAGGACACAAACAACTGGAAACCCCTGTAGGAGACACCACACTGCAGCTAACTCTTGGTCTGGAAAAATAGGTCTGGGTCAGGGAAGTGGTGGACACAGGAGACTAGCTAGAAGCTTCTCTGGAAGAAAGCATTTGAGGACTCCGGTGACCAGTGAAATAAGAAGGAGAAATAGAGTTGAGGAAAATGGAGCCTTGCAATGAGCATTCCCTCTAAGCTCCAGGTCACTGCAGTGGCATCTGAAGCAGGGACAGTGGAAGTGCATGATGTTCTCTTTCACCTGCCCAGTGCTCTACGCATCAGTGGCCAAAGTCAGGACCCTGCACTCAGTGATCCCAGACACCCTGGAGGGGTCTTTGAGTACCATGGCGGCAGAACGACGCTTCTACTGCAGCTTGAGGGAAGAGACCCAGCCAGGGAGTGCATCCCCGAGCCTGCCATCTCCACACAGGAAAAGTTGCCCATTGGAGAGCCTACCTTGCGTTTGGGAAGAGTGGTGCCCCCCAGAGGAGGAAAAACAGTGCCAATAAAGCTCTGCTGCCCTGGTGAAACCTTAGCGGCCTGAGCCCAACATGGAGTGCTGTCCTCTCACACGATTTGTTTATTTTAGGGCCAACTCTGTGACATGGAATCCACACAAGATGATGGGTGTCCCCTTGCAGTGCTCAGCTCTTCTGGTTAGAGAAGAGGTACGTCCTTCCCGACTCTGTGGCCCAGGCCTTGGGCAAAGTTCGCTGTCTGCATTTGATCTTCACTCTAAATGCTAAGGTCCCTCACCCTTTCCTCTGGGGCAGCTCGCATTCCCCAGAGGGGGCTCTTCTATGCTTCTGTCTGGAGGTCCAGTGCCTGGAGGCCACAAGAAGGTTTGGAGATCTCCACTTTCACAACAAAACTTTGACCTTTATCATCTCCATGTTTTCTTTCGTTATACTCAGTGCCCCCTAATCCAGGGCCCCTCTGCTACTCTCTTTAAAAAGCTAAATTTCCAGTTTCCTACTGGAATATGAGAAAAGATAATTTTTTACCATAAGAAAAATATAATTTTTACCTTAAGAAAAAATATACATGGCATAGGATAAAGATTAGTATTGAGATTCAGATATGTACGTGTGTATATATGAGTATATGTATTATATATCTCACAGTTCTGTTCTATTGTTTTTAACATTTAATGCCACATTCAGAATGTAAAGCATCTGCATATGTATTAACCAGCAAAGAAGAGAATACATAATGACCATTTTCATTCCAGGTGTTTCTGTGAACAAAGACTAAGGTCATTCCCTGTGGATGCTCAGTTTGGGCCACAGTCTGTAGGTCTCATTCCCATGAGGCCAGGCTGAGTCACATCTCCTCACTGCTATGCTTATTTTGTTGATAAAACCCAAAATAAAGAGCAGTTTATCCTCATGAGAATGTTTCTTGTTAGAATTAATGAAGCAGCTGAGCTTAAAAGGCTTGTTAAACACTTCTCTTTATATGCTTTAGAAATATATTCGTTTTTCCTACTTACAAAGTTAACACATAATTGTTTTAGATAGAAAATTTGGGCAGGATGGACCATCATGAAGAAATCTAGAGTCACTCAAAATTCTGTGGTTCAGAGATAAACATTATTACTGTTTTTAAATATTTTCTCCCATACTTTTTCTAGAAATATATTATATTTTATGTTTAAGTAAATTTTACATATGTAAAATGACATTATTATCATCTGTGTCAGTGGTAGTGAACCTATGGCATGCAGGTCATTTGCTTTTCTTGTAAGGCAAAAGATGTTAATGTATGAGTTGTTTTTCTAAATTAAAACCTCAGTATTCAGGCTTAATTGCAGTATTGGCCCTTTTTGATAAGTAAGTGGCATTCATTTTGATCTCGCAGAGCTAGGGAAAGAAGAGTACAAAGTTTTGTGACCATGAAATAAAGTAGAAGCATACGGTAGTAATTTCCGTATCATATTGACCTTCAAGTGAATTTTCTTTTTCAAGTTCAGTACTTTCTAGCTCAATACAAAAACACTGTATTTACTTTTTCTCAAAACAGTCTCAAAAACAACTTTATGGATTCTAGGGAGTGTTAAGCCTAAATTATAAGGTAGAGTCCAGTTCTATTCTCTACCTTTGAAACACTCTGTCTTTCAAAATCTGGTTAAATTTTTACTTGCATTGCACTGTGATTTCGTTTGGGTGATGTTTTAAAAGTGTTCTTACTTCTAACTTCAGTTAAAAGATCAACTCAGGGATCACATTTTAGTCTTTCCCTCTCTCGTCATGAGTCACAAGAGAAACAAAAACCAAATGCCAAAGCTTTTATAAAACTGCAATTACACAGCAAGTCACAAAAGAGTCAAAGGCTTCCAGTAGTTCGTGACAAATTGAAACGTGGTGATGTTTCCAGGGAGCAGACTGGTGATGCTATTTTAGTCAAAAAGCATGATTCATTCCCATTCTTTGGAGTCGGTCAATCACTTTGCCATCCATTTTCATACTGAGGTTGTGGTGCCCAGGCAGATTCTTGGTCACTGATGAGAAAACTTTCTTTTGCAACTTCCGTTAGTAACTGAGTATAAAAGTGCAGTGCGGAAGCCTGACTACTGAGAGAAGAACATAACATGGGAACGATTATTTAAATTCCTCTGAGATAATAGGAAACGTGGCGATAGATCTTTTCCCAGTGGAAGAAGCACCAAGAGATGGAAGAAATGAGGAGAAGGGAATGTAGAAAAGATTAGGATGTGCTGTGGACAGGCACTAGCTCCACACAATGAATGCAAACCATTATGTACTACAAACCTGTACTAATAAAAAAAAAGAATTGCAATGCCTTTGGTTTTTTATTTCAGCATATAAAATAACAGCAATTAACTGTTTGAAAAGCTATGGTTTTCAAGGACAGCTTAAACTCTAACAGCTATATGCTAAAGTTTTTGTGCCAGAGGTGGGTGGAAATACTAGATGAGCCACACTAATAGTATTTTACAGAACGGGAGAATTTGTGAAATATTTTTAACAAAATCAGAACATTGGGATTGTCTCCTAAGGACTATCATACTCTGTGATTTTTATTTATTCTTATTTTTATAAATACCTTTTCTTGAAAGGAAGTGTAAGAGCACAAGTATGTCCTTGTTAGCCTCTGGTAACTTTCAGTTCTGGGCCAGTGAGCTGCAGAATTAACCCATTACAAGAGCCTGGGCAGTCTGTCTAGACACTGGCCCCATCTTTTTTTTTTCAATTTGATTTTTATTGATTTCTTTTTCCAAAATATACATCTCTTTTTTTTCCTTCCTAATTCTCAACACAATGAAAAGCGAATGGACAGCCAATAGAGTTTCCTACAATTTCACTTTTCTTTTCTCTTTTAGGGACTGATGCAAAGCTGCAACCAGATGCATGCCTCCTACCTTTTCCAGCAAGACAAGCACTATGACCTGTCCTATGACACTGGAGACAAAGCCCTGCAGTGTGGACGCCACGTGGATGTTTTTAAATTATGGCTCATGTGGAGGGCAAAGGTGAGCGTGCGTCAACTAAAAGGAAGTGACTATCTGATGACATGTTAACAAATTGATTACTAAATTGAGAATTACTCAAGTTCAATTTCTTGAATCCTGTGTCTACATACCTGCATTCTATGTGGGTAAGGATATAATCAAACCAGTTTTTGTTTTCTTCTAAACCCAGCAACTTCTAATGTCCACATCTAGAAAAGAAAATCCATTCTACTGTATATGCCAGATTACTTTGATTCTTAAGAGGTATTTCTTATTGTCATTATTGTGGTTTGGTTTATTTCATCCTGGGCTATTGGTTTTCACTCAGTGATTGATGTCTAGTTGAGTTAGTGCAAGCTGAAAGTATATTTGAAGAACAGAAAAATGCAAAAATGTCTACAATGATAACTTACCTTTGATGTTTTAAGAGATAACTTTTAAAGATAAAGGCCTTTTTAAAACTTCAGAAATACCTAACAACCTCCTTTTATATGAGTTCTGTTGACCTCAGAACTTATCTGTAGGTGATCTCTCCTGTCCCAGCAACATAAACTGTAAGTAATGGTGTATAGCGTCAGCTAGGTCTCATAGCAGCCTTCCAATGGAATATATTTATGTTTAACTTAAACAGGCAGCAAAGGTAAATGGTTTGATTTTCAGTTTCAACTGGATTCCCAACCAACAGAACCAGTGGTTTCATTTTTCTCCAGGCAATGGCCAGAGCCACCAGTATATGCTAGAGAAACCCAGGTGCAAAACTGGTGTCCCAGGGAAACCTGACAAAGCAAGCTGAGGATTAATGAGATGGACAAGAGGCTGGGGTACTGTTGGGCGCATGTACGTAGTAAGAGCCACATGTTTAGCTCTATGCTTTGGCAGTAGCCTGCATAATGAGAAAACGGGCTTAAATCAGTAGAAACCAGCAGGTAACTTGGTCAGGAGGAGTGAGGCACATCAGGGTGAGATCAGGGAGTGGCTTTTTCCTGGGATCTGTATAGAGGTAGGAATCATGTACATATTGGGAAATACCACATAGTGTGTTGTGTGTGTGTGTGTGTGTGTGTGTGTGTATGTGTGTGTGTGTGAGAGAGAGAGAGAAATTTCTCCAAGTAAACAGAATTGCCTTAGGTGGTTCATAGAAGGTAAAGTGACTACCAAGAAGAAGAAGGGATTTGAAGAGAAGCAGTGAAATCCATGAGTACTGTACCGAATCTTCTTTAAATCTATTCTGCCAAAAGAAAATGTTTGAGTAGAAAAATAGTCTTTCTTAATGCAGACATAACTCTTAGATGATGTCCAGCAATGGCTGGACTACATGGCTCGCAGGCAAGTCTCCATAATAGTGTTTTCTCCAACCAAAGCTTTCTCAAGTGTTGCTAGATACCAGACAGCTACACAAAGTGAGACACTTGGGCTCCCATCCCTGTCACTGGTCAGGGGCTTCCTTCCTCTTTCCAAGGCTGAGGACCTGACAGGGACATGTAACTGGTCCCTACCACCGAACACTCATGAGACTCATTCTGTTGGGCATGACATTCTCACTTAGAAAAAAAGTCTAGGCTATTAGTTGCTGATTTATTCCCAATCTGTTTTAAAACAAGCAAGTTGATTGGTGGAAATTACAAAGTTACAGATGTTAAGTACCAGATAGTAAGTTGAGGGAAGCTTGATCTCTACATAGTGTCCATGAGCTCTTTTACTTCAAGGGTAGTTCTTTTTGTCTCCTTTTCCTGTGGTGTTTTTTATTAAGATGATGATCATTAGCTATATTTACACAAAAATGTTTCTCATGGTTCATTAGTCCCTGCTGTTCCTTTTCCATCTTGAGCCTCCTCTCCAGCATGGGGCTGCCTGTTGGGTCTCAGAAAAATAATTTGGTGAACATCAGGTGCAAATCAAAGAGCAGGACCAGACAAAGAGCAAAATAAAGGCAAAGGAGCTATTTTTAAATTACTGAAGTAAAATTACTTGAAGAGAGTGGTACAAAAAGAAAAAAGAAAAATCACAGGTGCTGCCTTGCTTGTGAGCATACATTCTTTTTAATTTGTTATGCAAAACTTCACCTACCTAGACTTGTCAGGTTTCCCTGGGACACCAGTTTTGTACCTTCAAGCTGTGTTGTTTTTTTTTTTTTTTTACAGAATGGGGTGATAGTTATTAAAGCAATAAGCTCAGTCCCACAACCTAGATCAAAGGTAAAGATAATTATCCCATCAAAAGTTCTGTAATCAAGACAACCATGCAAGAACAACCATGGAAGCATTGGCCATGATGGCCTGTCTTCCATCCCCACAGGACTAAGGAACTGAAAAAGAGGCAAGACTATAGAGCACTAAACCAGATATGCCTGGAGAATGCAATGTTCTAGTGAATCTGTGTTTCCTCCTTATGAAACCACATGGAAAATAGAAACTCACGTATAAACTACCATTCTTCAAACTAAGCTGTTAATGACCAATGAAGTTAATGGCCTGAAAGAAGCCATTACATTAAGACCAGAATAATTTGATTAGTGTCAGTGGGTGCAAGATGACGTGTGATGTTAACAATAAATGTAAGCCTGTTCTCACTAAGTAGGCTTCATTTTATCACACCTTAGTACAGAATCCAAAGTGTTGATGTTTATTTTCCATGCTGACAAATTTTCTCAATGGTTGAAACAGCAGCAGACAAAATAAATAAACAAGCCTTAAAATTATTGCCCCATTTTTAGGTCTTCAAGAAGCGATTAAGATGTCATAGTAAATCTTCGTGTTTGTTTGTATGTGGCTATACAAATTGGCAAGGTTTTGTAATTTCCTATGATCAGCCTCTCTAATTGGAAAAATTGGTAACAAAGAGACTGGCAAATGGTTGAGGACAAGAAAAACAGGGAAAATTATTAGGGAAAATTGATGTTTGGCATCTTTTGCTGAGTGACTGTTCACTTTTTCTCTAAAATAATAATTAATTTTAATCAGTAACTGTTGTGTATCTGTTATTGTACCTGGTGCTGAATGGGATGTGATAAGAATGCTACAGTTTTCTGGGCAGGATAAAATAAATACAGAAATCCCTGTCATATAAGATAGAATATAACTTGTCAGGAAAGAAGCACAGACACAGAATGGAGAATGAGAGAGCTCATTCATAGTTTAACAATCAAGAAAACTTTATCAACAGATGACTGTTGACATAGGGCTTAAACAAGACAGTAGAATAAATAGGATTACAAGCAGTAGAGCCGGGAGAAGGACATTCCAGAAAGAAGGTCACACAGGAGCTCAGGAGCACAGCCTGAAAGAAGTGGAGAATCTAAACTGACTGATGGATGGTAAGGGAACTGCAGTCCAGATGAAGAGAAAGAGTGCCTGGAAGGGGTAGCAGGGGTAGAAATGGAGATAACAGCAGGGAATCCAATAGCTGCTTCAGGAGCAATATTTTATGACATATGCATTTGTCTGTAGGAGAACTAGGTTCTTGGTACATGAGCCACTCCCTCCTGTGGAAGCCTTTAAAGCCTGGAGCCCAGCTGCCAGTTGAGGCCAAACCAACTCCAATTTCCTTAGCACCCTCAGGCTCATGGAGTGTGTGGCCGAACTGCTGGCCTGAGCTTTCAGGCATCAGCCCAAGCCCTTGCTAGGAGTCATCAGTCTCCCTGAGTCAATCAACTGGGATAGTGATCATCAAGGAAATGGATTTCTGAACCCATCAGAGTTCTTCAGTGCAGTTTAAACATGCTTCGGATGTTACAAGTCACTGGGCCGTGCTGGATCCCCCTTCCTGTGAGGTGATGAGAACGTGTGTACACAGAAGTGGGCCCGGAGTACCCGCATCACAAGTGCTCCCTCTAGTTCCGTGTTGGGTTGGTTACTGGTAGACAATTTTTAAGTGCTCCCAGGATGAGCATTAGCTGTTTTCTTAAGCTTTCCCTTAGTATTCGGTAAATGCTGAAGGAGATTAGAGGAAAGCCATTTTGAAGAGTGATTCCCTGGCACATCCTGACACTGCTATAGCCTAAGGCTGTTGTGTTGTTTTTCCTAAGTATAGAGCCAGAGCTTCCAAAGCTGGAAACTAAAAGACCTCTGTGTCAGTATTCACCCATCACAGACATGAGTCGCTGACCCGTCACCTAAGAATAGGCTGAAGAGCCTGGCAGGATGACAGGCTAACAAAGCACTTGCGTGTTGCCTACGAGTCATTCATTTGTTCAGCTAAAACTCAGGTTTGCCTTCCCCGTTCATTCTATAGTGAGGTGCATCATTCTATAGTGAGGGGTCTGGGGATGGAGAATTATGGGATGGGCAGGGGCCAAACAGACATCCTGCGGGGTCTCTGATGACACTTCTTATCTGCGGGAGGAGACTCGCCCTGCCCTTCTGCTGTTAATGACCTCCATGATTACTTCCATGGACTGTGGAGGCAAATTTTCCCCTTGAGTAATCAAAATGATAGCCTGGGGAATGGAGGCTGAGGAAGGAAAGGAGTCAGCTGTGGAGAACAGTAATGACAGGGAGCAAAAGCACCTGAGGGGAAGAGCAGTAAAGGGGAAATAAGCACAGCAAAGCCTCTGGAAACAGTCTTGGGAAAGGACAGTGCCAGGACAGCGTGGAGGGAAAAGTGGTACAATGGCCATCAGTCTCCAGAGGGCTCACTTCATCCAGCAACTCTGCGAGAGCGTCACACCCCCACCGTCAGCCCGCCCACTGAGCTTTGTTCTTCTCTCCCATAGGGGACTACAGGCTTCGAAGCGCATATTGATAAGTGTCTGGAGCTGGCAGAGTATTTGTACAATATCATAAAAAATCGAGAAGGATACCAAATGGTGTTTGATGGGAAGGTATGTATTCGGAGTTCAGCAATCCTCAAAAGTTTAGTCAATTCCAGTCCTTATCACTGGCATTTTCCAGTGTGAATAAGTGGGACCACTGTGAAGGGGAAGCAGTGGATGACAGGTAGCACTTCTGAACTCGAAAGGAGATCGAATCCAAGTAAGTCATGGCAAAGCAAGGCACTGCAAAGGAGGTCGCCGATTTAAAAACACAAATTGTATTCAGAATCTGGGGAATAAATAGATTTTAAGTGTCCTTGGAATTTTCAACCTTGGCAGTTCGAGCTGATTGTGAATCTTCCTCTCATCTTTGCAGCCTCAGCACACAAATGTCTGCTTCTGGTACGTGCCTCCCAGTTTGCGTACTCTGGAAGACAACGAGGAGAGAATGAGTCGCCTCTCAAAGGTAAGTGCTGAGTGCTGCTTTGGTTTTTGTTTTGTTTTGTTTTGTTTTGTTTTGTTTTGTTTTTCTTCCAGTACCAGGAATCGAACTCATGACCTTGCGCTTGCCAGGCAGGAGCTTTGCCGCTGAGCCAAATCCTCAGCCCCTGAGTGCTGCTTTGGTATGTGTGTGTATCGGGTCTTTCAAATGCATATGCTTCTAATAATACTTGCATGACTTTGTGAGAAATACCACCTTGATGTGTCTGTGCACTCCTCCTGGTGGACGCCAGCAGAGCCAGGGCATACAAAATCAATCCAGCCGCCTCTTGCAACCCTACTTCCTTGCTTTTTGAGAGACTTTATGGTGCCTTAAAATTAATAATTAGGCAATGACATTTACTGGTATTCAGAAAGCAGCAAGAAATTTTGTTGGGAGTTGGCCAATTTTCCAAGCGAAACTGATTCGTAGTTTTGGTACAAGCACAAAAGAGACTCCAGGTGTTAGAAATCATTAGAAAGCCAAACTGTTGTTGACCCCCTGGGGATGCAAGGTCAAAGCCACTGTGGGTCTGTAGAACTGTGCAGCCCCAGAAGGCAACAGGACAGGGAGCAATAATAATAACAGCCACCATTTAGAGTATGTATTGGGTGTTAGATCATTTAATTCTCATGGTAACCTGATTGGGTTGATGTGGGAGAGCTGAAGAGCAGGGAGGAAAAGTAACTTTCCCAAAAATCACACAGAAAGTCTGACTCCAGAGCCTGAGAGACTGAGCTATACATTCCACCCTGGTCAGTAAGATACTTTTTTTATCTGTAAGCAATCCTTGGCTGCTCCCAACATTTAACATGGGTGAGGTATGGTTTACGATACACACCAGTGGGAGATACTGTAAATGCAAGGTCCATGTCTCTAGGTGCTATTGGAATGGAAAACTAGGAGTGAGTATGTAATTTGGATCTCAAAGGGTTGGTTGTTTCATTTGGTGTTTCTTCACTTACCATAAAAGAAGGATCCTTGTCCACTCATTGCCAGTCACTGCGGGAAGCAGGGCAGGCCATCCTCTCCACTACTATGGACCTGGGATACCTCACTCACCTTTCAGACCTTATTTCCTTCTATACAAAGACAAGAGTAAGATGTTATACAGATTCAACGCCCTCCAGTAAAATGTATAAATATTAATACCTGCCCTTAAGCAACTCAGGATCAAACTTCTTATTAGGAGGAAACTTAATGCCTGGCCATAGGTCTTTTAAGCCAATCCTCCTAATTAGAATGGTGGTTCATAACCCTGACTGTACCTTATGGTATTAAGTTTCATAAAATCAGGTAACCATGTCTTACCCTGACAATTTGATCTGATTGCTCTTGGATGGATCTGGGAATACTTCTGAAAGTTCTGCAGGTTACTCCAGTGTGCAGCTCTGTAGTTGAGAACCACTAACCTAAGAACAGATGGAAGAAAATTTCTAGAACCTGGATTAATGATGCACATGTCTGAGGTGGGAGTGGGAGCGCTTGTGTTTGAAGCTTGGCTAAATTGGTTCATTCTGGTATTACAAGCCCAGGAAGTGAGAGAGAGGGAGTATAAAAGGTAGGCTGGAGTCTATAGTCATTTGAGAGAAAATAGCTCATTTTTCACCCTGAAACTGTATGATGGATGCTGCTTGTCCATAGTGTAAATTATCTTGATAATGACTAATTTTATTTAGTTAGTTATAAGTTAGATTTTTCCATTCTTACTGCTGTTTGGTTCTTTCATAATCCTGCTAAGCAGACAGACTCACAGAGGAGTGTGACTTGTTTCATTTGTTAAATCAGTTCACCGTCACTGGGCTGAGGGATAGGCCAAAGCAGGAATACATAATAAAAATATCTTTTTTGTTTCTGAGAAAAGTCCAGCTCTGAGGTCTCTGCATTTAAATACAATTTTTCAAATGCTTCTTAGATTTGAGTATATTGCATAACCTGTGATGGTGATGGAGATTATTTCCTGAGGACAACGATTAGAATTTGTAATAAAAGACTGTTGCTGCTATTGGTAATTCAAATATGAAAGTCTCTGGCAATTGTGAAATGAATCCTGATTTTTCTCTGTTCTTTGATTATGTTTTCATCACTGTAATAGAGAGAATTCAGTGTAGATTTAAATATGAAAGTAGAATCAAATGAACTATCCAAGTTACTTTTCATTTGTCTGTGTCAATAATATTTCTAAGTTTCAGAAAGTTTCTTGGAAATTATAAAACCCTTAAAGTATAATGCCCAGGAACCCACTGAGTCTTCTCACACAAACACACTTCCAGAGAGGAAAGAGGTGAGCTACAATAATCTATACTGTCCAAAACAATAATAAATGCTATGTGAGGCTATTTACATTTAAATTTAAATCAGTTCGAATTAAATTCAGCTAACATTTCAGTGCTGAGTCACGCTCATCACATTTCAAGAACCCCGCTGTGACTAATGACTATTGAATGGCTAGAACAGACAAAATCCTCTCTACCATCCTCTTAGCTCTCTTCGTGCAAATAGAGATCCAGAAGAAGAGGTGATGTGGAAGCTTCTGTGTAGTGTGTGGGAAACAAGAGAAAGAAGTTAAATTCTGGGCAAGACCAGGAATTCCCCTCTGTACCCTCATGCCTGGGAATGGCACTCAAAAATCATTTGTGGAGCTACAGTACTGTCATAATGTTCTTGGGCTACAATGACAAACTACTAAAGATCGAGGGGGTTATGAACAACAGAAATTTATTCATCACAGTTCTGGGGTCTGGAAAGTCCAAGAGTAAGGTGCACGCAGACTGCACATCTGCTGACATTGGTAGCTGGACTTTATATTCTGTGTCTTCACGTGGCAGAAGGAGGGCAAGGGAGCTCTCTGGGGTCTGATGTACAAGGCAGTAATACCATTTATAGAGGCATAGCTTTCCAATGACTCCCACCTTATAACACGATCATATTAAGATTTTGAGTTTGAGGAGATACCAACATGCAATCTAGACTGAGTATTTTTTTGCATACTCTACAGTAAAGAAGGAAAACAACATTTAGGAAACCCAGGAGTGAGCCTTTTCTCAGCATGCATTGGCTTGGGGTCAGACACACAGATAACAGAAGTGGTTATTACTAAATCAAGCAGTGACATCATCAGGAGGAGATAAAGATGACCATCTGGTCAGTGAGTTTCCTGCTGCCCAAGCAGAGCTGTGAGTATGCAGGTAGCACACTGTCACTTGGGCAGAGTAAATGAAAAATGCCTCAGTTCCTATTGGGACAAGACCACACCACACCTCTTAGACATATAAACAGAAGGGCATCAGTAGACTCTAGGCGAGTACTTATCAAACAAGAGTCAAAAGGCTGATGTTTTGGTCACCTCTTGTGTTTCTGGTTCTTCTCTTCATCCTCCTCCTCTTCTGTTTGGTTGGTTGAGTGGTTGGTTTTGGTTTTGTTGATTTTTAATCCTAGGGTTGAACCCCAGCAGCTCACCAATAGTAGGCAAGCACTGTACCCCTGAGCTACCCCCCGCAGCCCCTACTCTTATTTTAATTTTAACTATTCATCGTGCTTGTCTGCACCTTTTTACTCAGCATTCATAATCCTATGCAAACTGACAATTTTCAAAAGCTTAACAATGGATTTAATAGTAAATTGATAAGGAAGTAATTTGGCCTCATATTTAAGGTGACTCTTTTAAACTCTACTGAGTTAATGAAGAATTTACTTAGTGAGACTTCAGCATTTCAAAATGTCTTATTTATGCCTATTCTACTTTCTCATTTTTAAAACACTGCTCAGGTTTCAAAGATTTAGAAACAAAAAGGCTCTCTAACACACAGTGAAAAATAAATTTCTGTAATAGTGTCTAAGATTGTTTCATGATGACTACAAGCCTTCTTATAAGGACACAAATATGGATTTAAATTTAGGACTTGTCCCTTGGTTATTGTTTTCTAAGAGATTGAAAAGCAAATGGCACAGGGAGAAAATAATGCTCTAAATCTTTTAAGGCACCCCCAAAGATCTCATATTGACTAGATCGTTAGTGATTTCCTCAACATGCAACACCTCTTTCCAAACTGGGTTTCTTTGTACAAAAA
Source organism: Chinchilla lanigera (assembly GCF_000276665.1). Classification (NCBI taxonomy): domain Eukaryota; kingdom Metazoa; phylum Chordata; class Mammalia; order Rodentia; family Chinchillidae; genus Chinchilla; species Chinchilla lanigera. Next base: position 3,099,303 of record NW_004955429.1, on the reverse strand, counting down.
ACCAAGAAATTGAGTCCCCAAAGATCTAGAAACAGAAGAAAACTCTATGTCTATTTATCAGGATAGACAGAATCTTATTTTCCTTTTAAATTTGCCACTAGTGAATAACAATAAAGTAAGATATTCCATTGTCCAGCTAATTTTAGTTCCTCAGTATTTTCTGGAAGCAACCAAAAGTCATATGTATTTAGACAGCTGCGATTCCTGCCAACTCAGCTTGTGACAGGAGTGGGAGGATTCAATCTCGCTTCATGTCAAAATCTGTTTGGGATGTAGCTGTTAACCTTAATCTTTTGACCTTTGATTTGCATCCATCTGAAAAGTTAGAGATGGTTGTCCTTAATAACTAGTGCCACTCATATGTGGTTTTGCTTGGCTTGCCCTGAAAATGAAATCAGACTTCAAGTCACTTAAGTAAAGCATTATCATTGTTTTATCAATACAAAGATTAAGCATGACTTATACAAATAAAACTAAGGGGAAGTTGTACGATTTTTTTGCCCTTAAATTTCTCTAGCTGTGTGGATTTGAAATTCTTTTTCTAATTTAGTATTTTTTATGCCCAAGAACTCACTGACTTGCCTTGCCTTGCCTTGCAGCACAGAGTGATAAATTCCATGTCCTTTGGCTGGAATAGTCTAGTGCCTCTGTTTTCAGAAATTAGTCCAAACTCAAGATACTTGAATTTTTTTAAGCAGTTAGTCCCTGCGGTGGACACAGCATCCCACATACATCCTTAATCCTTTAAGTGAAACAAGAATGTACCCCACAGTAACATTCCTCTTCACACCATCTCCCCATGGAGTAACGGAGAGACAGGAAAGAACATAAAACTCGTTAATCTAGAATGAGATCATCTCAGCACTGGAATCATCATCCACCCTCATTTTTAGATGAGGAAACTAGCTTCAAAATATGAAGAGGAAATGAAATCTGTTGGCTTTGTCTTTGGAAACCAACAAATGACTAGACTTCATTTGGATCTTACTGATTTTGTGCATTTAGTACTTTGATCATTAAAACCTCATTGTAAAGTAATCGTTACTTAGTATGAATATTAATTAGTTAATATTCAAAAGTCACATGTTCATAATGTGAATCAAACTGCCCTTCATTTCAATCCAATCATCCTTCACTTAAATTGAATCTAACTGTGATGTAAGGCATGATCCCCATCTTCAACTAAGCTGTTAACCATGTGTATCTCAAATAATCTAAAGTTTGTCTAACTTCTGTCATTCCTTGTTGTATATTTGCAGCAATGAGCTTGAAAGATCAGATGGTGACAAGACACTGTGGCATGTCTCTAACGCTAGCTACTGGGGTGTGTGCATGAGGGGTGTGGGGAGGGTTGGAAGGATCACAAGTGTGAGACCCGCCTGGGCAACTTAGCAAAACTTTGTCTCAAAATTTGGAAAAATTTTACAAAGAACCAAGGATGTAGCTCAGTGGTGATGTGCTTGCCTAGCACACATGAGGCCCTGAGTTCAAACCTCAGCACTGGAAAAAAAAAAGTTACACCTTATAGGCACCAACACCAATGGTAAATATGGATAGTTCATGTATTGAGTTGGATACAACTTAAATATGTGCCACTTCCTGGGTAGCTACTGGTGTCATTCTACTTTTTATAGCTGATTAGAACTAAGAAAGCCCTCAACACATACCTAGCACTGTCTTGGGAAGAATAAGATTAAAAGGGACCAAATATGCCCTCCAGGAACTTACAGTTGAGATAGAGAAAATGTATTTACTCATTAGTAACACACTAACAGGAAATTCACATATAATCAGAATCTATGGGTAAGGATCATGTAGTTAAAACTTAAAAGATGCCAATGATTTAGAGAAAACAGGAAAAGCTCTACAGCAGCCATAGAAGTAGATGATCTAAACTGGTAGAGAAAGAGATTCTAAGCAAAGAGAACCAATGTGACGTGGCAAGATTGATAACAAGTGTGAGGGATGAAAATATGAATGGCACAGTGTGTCAAGGGTATTTAATGAATTAGTCTTGTCAGAGCTGAAGATTGGGGGTAACTACTAAGGCTGTAACGAGCAGCCTGGCGTCACCGAAAAGCTTTGTCTGTTGTGCACTTCTGTGTGTGTATTCCTGTGAGTTCAGACTTTTACTCCAGCCAATTCTTCATCTTACTAAGTAGGATCTTCCAAAATATCTTATAAACAGAGGCAATGCAAAAGGAGAATAAAAATAAAACTAGAAAAATGTAGATCTCAGCAAAGTTGCCAAAAGTCTATTACCTTCTTACAACCCTTGATAACGAGGCTTATCTTGGTAAGAGTTCTAAGACCCATGTTTTATTTCCAATGATTTTTTATTTTCTAGAAGAAAAACTCCAATAGTTTTACTGCTAAATCGTTTAGCCTTGGGACCAGTACCAGATTCTTCTCATTTTCCCGGAACACTAACTAGAAAATCAATGCTAAGGTAGCAAATGCCTAACAGCTTACCATTGCTCTTTGATGTGCCTGATTTTGAATATTTTGAACCGTTCTGGTCCTTTGATTTCATGAAAACTTGAAGGCAATTCCTTGAAGGGAAAACAAATCGTTCTGTTTAGTTAAAAACTGAAAATTCCACTTGCTTTGTTAGGATCCTTGACTAGGGGAGAGTCCCCAGGAGAAAGTTACAGCTCTGATAAGGTCTCTCCTACAGGTCGCTCCAGTGATTAAAGCCCGAATGATGGAGTATGGGACCACAATGGTCAGCTACCAACCTTTGGGAGACAAGGTCAATTTCTTCCGCATGGTCATCTCAAACCCCGCAGCAACTCACCAAGACATTGACTTCCTGATTGAAGAAATAGAGCGCCTTGGACAAGATTTATAATAACCTAGCTCACCAGGCTGTTTCAGTTCTCTAGGTAGACAATTAAGTTGTCACGAACTGTGTAAATGTATTTGTAGTTTGTTCCAAAGTAAATCTATTTCTACATTGTGGTGTCATAGTAGAGTACTGTTTAAAAATTTAAAGGAAAAACCACCGCTCCTTTAAAAATCCTTTCTTAAGTTTAGAATACCTCTGTATTAATTAGTGACAACCGGCTGTGTTCTAATCAATAAGGAAAAGCTTAAAGTTGTTATAAATACTTCCCTTGCTTTTAATATAGTGTGCAAAATCAAACTTTATTTTCTCTTCAGAGTAGTAAGACTGAATAGTGCCAAATTGCCCCTGAATCGTAAAAGGTTCTTTGGGGTACAGTGAAAAGGATAAAGTAAATATAAAATGTATGTTGACAATAAAACTCTTGCCTTTTTCATAGTATTAGAAAAAATTTCTAATTTACCTATAGTAACACTTCAAATGTATTTAAATACATATAATTTTACAAAAGGAAAAAATATATATATATAAAAAAGAAATCCTATTTTGTAACATATAGATTTTTATTTTATATGGGTTATACAAACTGCAGGGGCAGATAGAAAACCTAAGCCAGACTTTTTTCTCTTTCTTTTAATGGAGGCACAATAAAACACTTAGCAAGGTTATTTTAACACATAGGCCCACAAAGTTCTTAAAAGGTATAATTCCTTCTTTCAATATGCATGATGGTTTAATCATATCTCGAAAGTTACCGTATCAAAATAAACACAAAATAATACTGCAGATTGGTAAAAAATAATTGATCAGATCAACAATTAAGATTCTCTTTCCATTTAAAAATTTCCAGCTAGTTTTCCTTAGCAGGCCCACTCTGGGAGCATGGAAAGCCAGGCTTCACCTTAGATAAGATTAGAGAAAGTGCTCTATTCTGCTATCCAGTTTGACCTGTTTGGAACACAAGTTGATGCTGATTTTTAAAGCATCTTCCCAAACAGTATTCTTTTATTAGGTCATTTGAATTAATTAGAGAAAATAAAGATAAAACCTAGTCAGCCTGAACAAAGAAGAATGAAGCACATTCCCAGAATGTGATGAGCCCAGGATGTTAAACTCGGCTTTGTGAGATGAGATCTCCGCATGACAACAATAACATCACCCTAGGTGCCATATTGCTACTGTCCAGAAAGGAGTCATTTACTTCCTGGATGATTGCTTATCCCCTCTTCCTCCCCAGTTCTTCACGCAGAAGTCTCTCCTGCCAGACTCTCTATCTGGGATGCCGAATAATTAATGAATACACTAGTACTTAGCTTCCTTTCATGAAGTGAGCTCCTCACTCCAGACTTTTGAGGTAGCCTACGACCTTCTTTAATCTATCTCCCACCAAGACTCAAAGCGACCAGAATATGCAGCAAAGTTTAGAATTCAAAATACTATTTTAAAATCATCTTTCTTTCCCTGCAAACCTGATGGAGAGGCGGGAACTAAGAGAAGTTATTGTAGATTTTTATGGGGCCACAGACAGTCAGGCTCCAAATGCGGATGAGACAGCTGCAGTGTTTTACACGCAGACTGCAGAGGCATGTCCAGAAACATTCTACCTTTTTTATGTGGCTAGCACAGTTCAGTAGTCAGAAAACCTGCAGTACAGAACAAGGAAGTCCTTGTCCTTTAGCAGATAAAAATACCCCATAATATAATCACAGGATGGAACCGTCTGAAATCATGAGTTGACCGCTCCCTTCTTTCTCCCAGGTTATCTACAAAAACCGCTAATGATTGATATGAAAATGGCTTTGGGCTGTCTTTCTCTAGGAAGTAAATGGGTTCCCTTTGGCAATTAGAAAAAGAATGTGTACTGCAGAATTTCATGAAGGAACAACCTCCCATTTTAGGCTTTCCCTAACAGAGAAGTACCCCTTTCCTTCCTAGAGATGGCTGCGGAAAATAAAGCACATACTTGCCCATCCATCTCGAGCCTCCGACTCCCAGGTTTCGTTTCAGAGGCAGAGACATTACTTTACCAAACACACTGTTTCACTTGGAGAAGATAGGCAGCCGTGCCTTGATGGACTAGTTCTTTTCTGCTCCAGGCCCTTGAGGAACCAACCTTCTAACAGAAGCCACTTCTTAGCTTGGTGCAATGACAGAATTTAAAAGGAGAAGCTGTGCCTGACTTTGAAAGCTAGCAGAGTAATTTTTACTATTAGATTTCCTCTCCTAATTTCAGCCCCCTCCAGGTTATTACACAGTTTGCTGAGAACCTAGGAAAATCCTCACCAACCATAGCCCTGAAAAAGAGGCAAACAAAAGCCTAGCAGGTCTCAGTAGTTTAATAAATACTCTGTGAGGCAGATCTATAATCCACTCCAGAGAGGGAGGGAGGAAGAAAAGAAAAAGGAACCAAAGAAAGAAAGAAGGAAAAGAGAGAGGGAGATGGTTTTGAACATTAGCCCAAATTCCTACTGCCAAAGGTCTTTATGTGAGACTGTATTTTACAAATTTTAGAAATGTTTGGTTTTAGCTTTAATCAGAATTAACATGGCCATTTTCATTTATATAGCAATATTGTGTTTATTATTTATAATACTTGAACAAAGTACAAGTATGTCTTTATCTGAGAATTATAAAGGATATATACTCCATGTACTGTTAGAGGATGTGAGGAAAGCTACGGAAACCAATTATATGTGTGACTGTTTTGCCTTTATTATATTGATAGTACTGTCTTGTCACCTCCAATTGAGGTTGTGCACTTTATATCTGAACTGTACAGTGTTGCAATAACATGTGTTGCTGTAACTGCTTATACAATATAGTACTGGTTTGTCTTCTCTGTGGTAGCTGTATCGAACTTGGATATTATGAGAACTCCATTTGCACCTCTCTCTCTCTCTCTTTCTCTTCCCTCCAACATGATGTGATGTCCTCCACATCAGCTCTAATACAGAACATGCTCTCAACTAAGCTCCCTCCTGAGCAATGACCTTTAAGAATTGTGTGACTTCACAAAATGCAAGGTGACCACTACTTTGTCTCTAAGAACAGTAGAAACCAGGCATGGAGTGTCACAAACTGCCAGCATTGCAGGTGTTGGCTCTGCTGGGCCTTGGAGTAGATGCCGCTCCTTAGAATATGGAAAAATGAAAGCACAGGTGTAAATATAGTAGCAGGACATGTATCAAGGAACCTCGAACTGGGTGTCATCTTGCATGTGCTCTTCTGTTTTCAAGTGCTAAATGCAAACACCATGTAATTATTAGTTTTGTGTGCCAAATACTGTTCCCCACTGGTGTTTCCAAGCAACGTCAACATTCTCCCAGCATCACTCCATCGCTAAAGACAGAAAATAAATTAAAGAGAAAATATACAACTATTTGTCAACCTGTTCTTCTTACCAAATATAAACTTGTGTATGAGCAAAGTATTTTACCTGTGTTGTCTCTCTAAACCCAAATAAATGTGTACATGTGGACATAGCTTAGGCTGTGGATTCTTATTTCTGCCATGTGACAGAGACCATTTTCAATGAAATATCTGAATTAAAGGCCCTGCCTTTGGCACAGTGTTCCACGTGTCTGGATCGTACTTCTGCAGTAGTCCTCTTCCAGTACTGTGGTATCACTCTGCTTTCTCCTTCAATCTGATCCAATATTAAAAAAAAAAAAAAAAAAAAAAATTGTTACAGAAAATTCCAAATACTTTAAAAAGTGGGGGAAAATTATAATAAATCATGTTGCTTTCACCCAGCTTCAACATTTACTCATGTATAAGCTGAATCTTCTTTCTCCCATCCCTCTACCCATTTCCTCCCCCACACCACATTATCTTTATATGAATCTGGAAAGATAAAGATCCTTAAAACTTATTCTCAATACCAACACCATGGGTGGAACTATACTAGTACTGCCATAACAATATCAAATACCCAGTAGGTTGGTCTCATTCCCTTCATTCTTTTTTTTTTTTTTTGGTTTTTCTCCGGTATTGGGAACCGAACTCACGACCTTGCGCTTGCCAGGCAGGCGCTTTGCCGCTGAGCTAAATCCCCAGCCCCTTCATTCCCTTCATTCTTAATCCTGTAGCATAACCCACGGCCTATGGCCTGCACCTGGGAAACCCACAGAAGGTCACATGTTTCAGAACAACTGGGACATCCGATTCAGACACACAGTACAATGCCACATACACACAGACTATGTGTGTGCTGTGTTTTCATTGTGGAAAATATATGACTCTGGACCTGTGGGGTGCAAGGTTTCAAGGGTTTTTTCCTAAGCTGTTAAAAAGCAGAGCTAAGAGGGATGGCCAAGTTAAAAATATAAAAGTATACAAATTTAACAAGTTCACATATAAATATCTACAGAGAGAGAATAGATAAGAGATATCTGACTTCCTTTTTCACAGCCAAGCAATTCCAAAAGGTCTGAGATGACCTTAAAAGTATTATTCTGGAGAAAAGCGATACATGTCAAGCACATGCAGGGGTAAGAAAGGACATAAATGGAGGGAAGTGGCAAGCTTCCTAGCTAACTCCAATAGCCCTGCTTATGGCAGAACCAGTCAGTTCCCAAATAAAGAGGCCTTGCTCGAAATCCCTACCTTTGTTCACATTATTCCCTGGGCCTAGAAAGAACTTCCGGTTCCGCCTCGACTTGGGAAGCAGTATCTCATGAGTGACGAGAGTACCAACTCTGGAGCTGTGGATATCTGAGCTCAGATCACAGCCTCCCCACTGACCCACTGGGAGTCGCTGAGCACCCAACTGTCTCCTTGACTCTGTTCCCCACTTTTAAAACAGTCAAGTTCCTCACGAGTTTTCAGTGTGAATTAAATGAAGTGTATGGATAGCACTTGTGGCTCCCAGCACCTGGTAAGAGCACAGGAAGTCTTGTTTTCGCAGTGTTAACGTCGATGATGTATAAATTTCCTGAGTCAGCCCATGTCACCTCCTTAAACACTTGACTGTCACTCTTGGTCAGTAGTGCTTCTTGGGCACTGACCTCACAAGGGACTGGAAAGTCATCCTTTGCATTGTCTCCTATGCATTCAGGTTCCATAATAAGCAGAGTCTGCTTCTTATTCTCCTGTTTTAATGTCTCTCCCTCCTCATCACCTCCAACGATACACACACGGACCTCAGAGGACTCTCCATGCTCTTCAGTGCTGTCCTAGAGGAAGAATGCACTCCATATTGTCCATGGACCTTCCCCTGTGCCTGTGTGGCATTGGCTAAGCCCACTAATGGATGGGATCACATGACCTCCAAGGAAGAATACAGGTAGATGATGGCCAAAGAATATAACCCGGAAGAGCCTTTAGGTATAATAATTAATTCCACTGACACTTATGGAGAGGTTACCATAAGCCAGATACTTTCATATAATTAATTCAGCACTTTCATTTTACACATAGGAAAATCGAGGCTCTACATTTAGTCATTTTCTAAAGTCAAACAGAGAATACATAGTACAAACAGCACTTTTTGATAAGTTAATACACATGGTAATGCCTCAGCACACTAACCATCCTAGTCTTTCTGGCTTCATCTGGTCTACCATTTTTCCTTACAGATTCCTTCCACCTCCTCTGCTACAACTCTGCTCCATGTCCAGCACCACATGGGCCATTGTTCTTGCCTCCGCAGAATTTCCTACAGCTGCCTCCTTCATTTCAGCTGGGCTTAGCTCCTCTACGACCACCTTGTGGAGACCTTCCCAGAAGACCATCTGATTTTCATTATCTCTCATATCAACGTAGTTTGTTCATAGTAATTTTTTCATAATGTATTTTTCACAAATTCTATGATGCCACAATTGTTTGGATGACAATCCCAACATTTGCTCATCCATCGTAAAAGCTGTGATGATTAGAATCAGTAAATTTCCTCAGAATCTACAATTACCACAGTAAGAAATGCATGCGTGCTTGCGATGGGGGTCAGGACACACCCTCCCAACATATGACACCATGGCCTCTGAGGAAGCCAGAAAAGCAGGAAATTCTTTGTGATCATCTCCCTGCCTTTCTTTTGAAGCAAATCATAGAAACCAGAAGGAATTCTCCTTATTACTTCCTTTTATGTGCTTAGCCATAAAATTCAGCTGACCTTCCCCTGAAGTGAATCAAAAGAATCATTCCAGAAGCTCCCTGTCTACCACCCAGAAGAAAAGCATAGCCTTCTCTCTAAAAACATAGGGACACGGAGGAATCTGAACACACCATTAGATCACACTCCTCTGTTTTCCAATCAGACTTCTGCATGCTGTCCATAGAAATTCAGCTTATCTGTTTGGGCAGGGTCTTTTCTGAAAACTTCCATAGAACTCTAATTAAGTAAGTTTGTATGTTTTTCTCATGTTCATTTGTCTCTCACTATAATTACCTCAGCCATACACCTTGCGATAGATGAGAAATCTTTTCTGCCCTAGACAGACATAAGGAGAACAACCTCCCTTACTAATAACAGCCTCACCTGATGTAATTACTAAAGGTCTTTTAATAGTGTCCTCTAAACTAACTCTTTGGTCACCACCAGCTCAATTAGAGCTTAGAATTTTAATCTTCACTTTAACTTAGGTTTCTTATGTTCTTTGAATTAGGTTTTTTAATTTTACCATTTGAGCTGGTTTGAAGAACCTCTTTCTCCGATTAGATAACTACTTCTAGCTCTAAACTTCAGCTCAAGGAAATGTTCAGTTTAACTCCATTTTAACCATCTCAGACAATCCTGTCTAAATTCCTTGTGCACTTTCTGTGAATGGGACTAGCCAGAGCAGTCTTGCTCTTTTAATTTATTTGCCTATCAAAACATACGTTCACAAATACAGTCATATGTATGTATATATCTAAGGAGTGATCAAAAATATGATGTATATTTAAATAAAAAAATTTATTCCAGTAAAAGACATGTCGCCATTAATCCCCCTCACCCTGAAGACCTTTATCCATCATGCTTGCCACTTTCCAAAGCAGTGAAGGAAGCCCTCTTTCCTGTCTCTATGCAAGGTGGTCAAAAATATGTTGAGTTTTATTATTGAATACCATTCAACAGAAACTGTTATGGTCTATGTGTGGATGTCCCCCCAAAGCCTCATGTGGTTGGTCATGGGGGCAGGCTTTTTGGAGGTGGCTGAATCTAGAGTTTGTGATTGGTTTGTTTTCTACTGCTGCGATTGGCAGTTTGAGTGCTGCACTTGCCCAGGAGCAGGTGGCCTGCGTACAATATAAGGGAGGGAAAGAGGTTTGCTCCTGCCTTTTGCCCCTTCTGCTCTTGCGGCTTTTGCTGTCTTCCACAGCCATGAACTGTTACTCCTCTGCCATGTGCCACCTTGCCTTGGAGCCAGCTAATTATGGACTGAAGACTCCACAAACTGTGAGATGAATAAAAATTTCCTTCCTTAATTTTGGGCATTGGGTGTTTCATCTCAGCAGTGACAGAAAAGTAACTAATGTGTCCCCATCTACCTTATTCACTGCACCTGGCACAGTGCAACGCTGGCTCTTCCCCATGAAAGGTAAATGTTTTGGATCAACTCAGGTTTTCAAGACAGCCAGGACAGTGTAACTAAAAGACATTCATGAAAAAGGACTTCCAGAAAGTGGCAAGAAAAATGGGTAAGCGTGTTCTAAGCAAGGGGGGGTGTTATTTTGAGGGGGATTGATGACAATGTGCCTTTTACTGTAATATTTTTTTAAAAAAAACTTAAACATTCACTATATTTTTAACACACACACATATATACACACTCACATATACATATACCTAGCTATATAGGTAAAAGTGTGTGTCTCCATGTGTACACACACACACACACACACACACACACACACACACACTATAATTTAATGGATTTAGTCATTGAGACAAAACAGGAACAAACACTAACGAAACATTCAATAGTTCAGAACTCACACTGAAAGAGGAAAGGAGTGATAAATTCCCCCCAAATTAAACAGCAGTGCTTTAAAAACAGTGCATATCTAGTAGGTTAATAGGTAAGACTACCTGTGCCTGTGAAGCAGGCCCAGGAGTTCAGAAAAGAGAAAAGCCCAGAGTATGGCGGCTGTGGGAGCAGCAGGACCAGGAGCTGTGCTGTGTTCCTCAGGACCAGTCAGCGCTCTGTGCATCCTCCTTCCTGTGATTCTGCCTGTTTGTTCCACCAGGGATCTCTGAGAAAAACTTGAACAAAAATTGCAGCAGTGAAAATGTGAGCCAGCAGTTGGTAAGATAGGTGAACCAGCACTGTGCTTCAACACACAGACACTCAGAACTGAAGAGGGCAGGTGGAACCGTCATTTTACATGAAAGAGCTCAGAGAGAACTCAGCAACAGAAGACCAGTGCCAGCTCCACATTCAGAGGCCAAGATCAGCCCCATAGCCAGCACAAATCTCATGGCAAGCTTGGCTGGAGTACACAGCACATTTCTGTGATCTGACTTGGACCTACCACAGAACAGTGGACACCAGAGGAATTTTACCACTTTTATTTTTGTCTGTTGTTTGGTTGGTTTTCCTTTCTCTGTCCAGTTGGTGTTTTTTGTTTTGTTTTGTCTTGCTTTGTTTTCCTGTGTCTATTTTCATTTTTTTTTTATCTCTTTTTTCTCTTTCTTTCATGACTTAGCTATCTTACCTTTTTTTTGTTTTTTTTTTCTATTCATCTTCTTTCTCACTTTCCTCAATGATCTCACTTGATTTTATGATACTTGCATGTGAATAAACAGTGTCTCTTCTCTTTCTGATTCACTTCAATACCCTTTTGCTTTCACTTCTATTCTTTCCCTCCTTGGTCCTACTGTTTTCCAAAATTTGAGTGGTCATCCTTTGCCCTTCAGCCTTGCTCCTGCTATATTAGACCACATTCATCTCTCCAACCTGCCTTCCATCCCTCTAAATCCCCCTCCAACAACAGGGTAAAATCACTCGACTAAAAGGAAAATCATTGCATACAAGTTCCTGGTATGTGTTGGATTTTGTTACATAATTTTAGAATTGTTCGTAGGTTAACGGTATTAGGTTAATAGTTACCACAGTTTTTCTGTAGAGGAGAATAATAGTAGTTAACATGTTGTGTATTGTTATCTTCAAAGTTGTTGGCCTTTTGCACTTCCTCTGTGATGTGTTTATTTCACCTGTCCATTTCTTGACTGGGTCTGTTAGGTGGTCTAATTTCTTGAGTTCTTTATATGAAAACAGATACATGGATCAATGGAACAGAACTGAGGATACAGAAGCATCCTGACACATTTTTGGAGATCTTTGACAAAAGGGCCAAAAGCATACATTAGAGGGAAAATAGCTTCTTCCACAAGCAATGCTGGGAAAACTTGTTATCTACTTGTAGATGATGGAAACTGAACCGGAATCTTTCACTATGTACTAAATTAAAATCAAAGTGAATCAAAGAGCTGAACATTAGAAAAGTAACATTAAATCTACTGGAAGATAAAATAGGCAAACACTTGAAGCCATAGGTATAGGAAAGGCTTTTTTGAGCAGAATCACAATTGCACAAGCAGTAACAGCAAGAATCAACAAATAGAATTCCATCAAATTGAAAAGCTTCTGTACAGCAAAAGAATCAAATAGTAGAATTTAGAGACAACCTACAGAATGAGAAAAAGGATTTGCAGCTACTCCTCAGACAGAGACCATTTTCCTCTTTTCCATACCCCCATTCACAGCTCATTTATTAAACCCCTCTCACATTCCTGTTCCTCTGTAGACATCTATTAAGTCCATTTGTTCACAGATTTGGTTTAATTCTGATATTTCTTTGTTGATTTTGCATCTAGTTGATCTATTTAATTGTGACAGTGGGGTATTAAGGTCCCTTATTATAACTGTGTTAGTGTTTATTTGATTTTTCATGTCTGTTAATATTTGTTTTATGTAGTTGGGTGCACTAGTATTTGGTGCACACATATTTATGATTGTTATGTGTTCTTCTTGGAGCTTTCCCTTAACAAGTATGTAGTGACCTTGTCTCTTTTGATCAGTGTTGGCTTGAAGTTCCCATTGCCTGCAAATAGAATAGTTACCCTTGATATTTTTTTCTGGGTTCCTGTGGCATAGAGTATTGTTTTTTATCCTCTGACTTTCAGTGTATAAATTTCTTTTTGAGTTAAATGTGTTTCTTGAATGCAGCATATTGTTGGATCTTGCTTCTTTATCCATTATACTAGTCTATTTCTTTTGATCAATGAGTTGAGACCATTTATATTGATGGTTGTAACTGATATGTATTGGTGTATCTTTTTCATGTTATTTTCCTTTTGTCAGTTTCCTTTCTTTCCCTCTGTTTAATTGCTTGCCTCACTTGATAGCTTCTTTCTATTGGTGTTCTTGTGCTGTGGATTTCAGTTTCTCTTTCTAATATATTTTTCAGAGCATTCTGAAGTGCTGGTTTCATAGTCATGAATTTCTTCAGTCATTCTTTGTCATGGAAGTATCCTATTTCTCCATTTATTTTGAAAGGTAGTTTTGTAGGAGTACCTCAATCTGGGTTGAAGATTGTTTTGTTTTAGGACTTTAAATACATCATTCCAGGCAAGCACATGAGCAGGGAGGGTGGGTGCATGGAAAGCAAGGGCATTTGGGGATGGTAGGTGCAGGGGAACTGTGGGTGGAGGGCCAAGGGGGCCCAGGCAGGAGGGGCTGGCCACATGGCAGAGGCACAGGAGCAGTGGGTGGTGTTGGTGTTCAATACCCTTTTGCTTTCACTTCTATTCTTTCCCTCCTTGGTCCTACAGTTTTCCAAAATTTAAGTGGTCATCCTTTGCCCTCCAGCCTTGCTCCTACTATGTTAGACCTCATTCATCTCTCCAGCCTGCCTTCCACCCTTCTAAATCCCACCATCACACAGCTCCACCATAACACAGGCCCCATGTGTCTCACTGTGGTTTCCCTCTGAGGTGCAAAGAATGAGCTGGAGAATTGCAGTCAGAACCTAGGACCACAACTACCACCTAGACATGGATTATGTACCATGGTGTCTGAACATTATTATGCATTATTTTAAAGTTTTGTTAAATAGAGGCTTCTTTTAACTGGGTGGGCCTAATTGTGCCTGGTTCTCATGCTGTATGACTGTGTGAGAGAATATAAAATCAGGGCTTGCAAGGGGTGGGGGGAAACAGATCTTAGGTCCTGAGGCAGAAAAGGACTTACAGTGAGTGTCCTAAAGACCAGTCATAAGGAAGTGAGGCTGAAATGACTGAGTGGTGAAGAACACAGGATGAGTTGTGGAGGTCAGAAATGGCCAGATCAGTAGGGGGACATGTGATTTAAACCTTTGAGATGTTCCCATTAACTGGAAAAACAATCATCTTAGGTCATTTTCCTGATCCTTCTGATACATGGGAAATAACTAACACAATTTGCAAAGAAACTTATAAGAAAGTTTCTAAAGTACTGAATAAGAAAAATGGTCAAAAGGCAGCAGTCAAAATTCTGGATCTAGTTCACAGTATGGATGAAGAGATTGAAGCAGAGTACAACATTCTAAAAGCACTTTCTGATCACCCTGATGTGGTCAAATTCTACGAGATTTATTTTAAGAAGGATAAAATAAATGGAGATAAGCTGTGCCTGGTCTTGAGTCTATAGGTCTTCTATGCATCTGACCTCTGATATCTCTATTTCTCACCTGGGTGCAGTCCATTGTGTCCTGGATTCATTGATCTCCTCTTTTACTTCGTGTAACACTGTGTAATGGAGGTGCAGTGACTGACTTTGTGAAAGGCTTTCTGAAGCAGGAAGAAAGAATGAGGGAGCCTGTAATCACCTATATTTCATGTGAAGCACTAATGGGACTTCATTTGCATAGCAATAAAACTATCCATCGTGATGTAAAAGGAAATAACGTTCTATGGACCACTGAGGGTAGAGTCAAGCTAGTAGATTTTGATGTGTCTGCACAACTCACCCTCACCCAGCTCCACCATAACACCTCTGTCAGAGTGCCCTTCTAGATGGCTCCTGAGGTCAGACAGAGCCTTCAGGGAGACACTTCTAAATTTGCTCCTTTTCAACTTTCTGTACATGTGTACTCTGACCCATAATGTTTGGAATATACCAGAAGAAAATGTCAGTAATGTTATGTCAAGGCAGGAAGTTTTAAACATGTAAGGAGGAACATGGGAGGTTATTAAATGGTATTTTGATTGGGATTGCATTAAATCTGTACAATTTGGAGAGTATGGACATTTTCATTATATTGATTCTTCTTACCCATAAGCAAGGGCTATCTTTCCATTTTCTGATATTCTGTTTGATTTTCTTTTCAGAGTACTGTAATTTTCAGTGTATGGATATTTTACTTCCTTCATTAGATTGATTCCTAAATATTTCACACTTTTGGATACTATTGTGAAGAGTCTGCTTTCCCTAATTTCTCTGTCATTGAGTTTGTTGTTTGTGTACAGGAATGCTATTGATTTTTGAGTGTTAATTTTGTGTCCAGCTATACTACTGAATTTGGTTATTAAATCTATAAGCCTTTTGGTGGAGTGTGTGGAGTCTTCTATGTAGAGTATCATGTCATCTGTAATAGAGATAATTTCACTTTTTCCTTTCCTATCTTTATTCCTTTTATTTTTCTCTCTTGTCTAATTGCTCTGGCTAGTGTCTCCAGAACTATGTTGAATAGGAGTGGTGACAGTGGACATCCTTGTCTTGCTCCTGATTTTAAAGGAAAGCTTTTAGTTTTTGTCCATTTAGTATGATCTTGGCTATTGGTTTGTCATAAATGGCTTTTATCAGATTGAGGTAAGGTCCATTTATGCCAATTTTCTTTAGGGTTTTTATCAATTAATGCAATTGAAACTAAGAAAATGATACAAAGAATCAATGAATTGAAAGGTTAATTCTTTGAAAAATTAAATAAAATTGATAAACCCTTAGCCATCCTCAAGAAAAGGAAAGAAAAGACTCAAATTTAAGCAATTAGGAATGAAAAAGCATAATCACAGTGAATCTTGCAAAAATCCAGAATACCTACTTCAAGAACCTGTCCTTCAGTAAGATAGAAAACACAAATAGGAAGAAATGGACAGATCCCAAGGCACATATGAATTGCCAAAACTAAATCATGAAGATATAAAAATTCTAAGTAACCTGATATGAGTCAATGAAAGTGAAAAAGTAATTAAAAACCTACCAACAAAGAAAAGCCCAGGGCCTGACAGACTCACTGCTGAATTCTGCAAGAAATTTAGAGAAGAACTAATGCAACTAATAGTGAAATTGTTTAATGAAATTGAAAGAGAAACAATATTCCCAAGTTCATTCCTGGGGGAAGCAAGTATTACCCTGATACCAAAACCAGACACAGAACAGAGAGAATTGAGAAAGAAAACTACAGGCTAATCTCTCTAACAAACATAGATGCAAAATTCTTAATAAGACACTGGCAAAAAGAATGCAGCAAATCATCAAGAAGAGTATATACCATGACCTACTAGGATTTATGCCAGGAAAGCAAGAACAGTTCAATATCTGCAAATCAAAATATGTGGTACACTGTATTAACAGAGCCAAAGACAAAAATCACATGACCATCTCAATAAATGCACAAAAAGATTTCACAAAGTCCAACATCTATACATGATAAAAATCCTACAGATAATTAGAATAAATGGTCTTTATCTCAGTCTGATAAAAGCCATCTATGACAAACCAATAGCCAACCTCATTCTAAATGGTGAAAAACTGAAAGTTTTCTCTCTAAAATCAGGAACAAGACAAAGATATCCACTATCACCACTTATATTCAGTATAGTTCTGGAAACACTAGCCTGAGAAATTAGACAAAATAAAATAAAATAAAATAAAATAAAAGGATAGGAAGAAGTCAAATTATCGTTATTTGCAGATGAAATGATACTCTACATAGAAGACCCCAAACACTCCACCAAAAGGCTTATAGATTTAATAACCAAATTCAGTAGCGTAGCTGGATACAAAATCAACACTTAAAAATTGGTAGCATTCCTGTATGCAAATATCGAATATCAGGTTAAATAACCCTTAGTTATTGCAGACTGATCAGGCCCACAATCTCCCAAGCAAGTGAACAGCGAAGCTTAAATAAATGAGACAATGGAAATGATTTCAGGGCTCCAGGAGGGACTAACTCTCTTACACCTTCAGTATTCTCTGAGTTTAACCCAAGACTTCTCTGGGTAGCCCATATTTATTTGGTTTACAAACAAAGGAAGAGAATACTCAAGAAAAGGTGGGAATCTGGGCAGGACTTTTTCAAGTAATACATTATGTTGATTTAGGAGAACTATGTTATCTCCAGGAAGGCTTTCACAGCAGGAGTGAGATGCCTGCAGCTGCAGTCTCCTTGTAGCTAGTTGGGATGGCAGACAAGGTGCCTAAGCTTCAGACAACTCACAAGTAAACACAGAAAGCCAATTGTTTAATATTAAATCCAACTCAGAGCCACTTTGTAGTGGTCTCCAACAGGCAAACAACAAACTCACTGACAGAGAAATTAGGGAAACCATACTCTTCACAATAGTATCCAAAAGTATGAAATATTTAGGAATCAATCTAACAAAGGAAGTAAAATATCCATACACTGAAAATTACAGTACTCTGAAAAGAAAATCAAAGAGGATATCAGAAAATGATAAGGGTAAGAAGAATCAACATAATAAAAATGTCCATACTCCCCAAACTGTTGTACAGATTTAATGCAATCCCAATCACAATAGCCAATCAAAATTAGCATACCTCACAAGACTGGAGAAAACATCCCTAAAATTCACTGGAACCAGAAGAGACCTAGAATAGCAAAAGCAATTCTGGGCAACAAAGGCAATGGGGGCATCACAATCCCTGACTTGAAATTATACTACAAAGCTGCTGTGACAAATTCTGCATGGTACTGACAAAATAAAAAAAGATCTGAGGATCAGTGGAACAGATTAGAAATTGCAGACACAACTGCTAATGTACTCAGCCACCTTATCTTTGACAAAAGGGCCAAAGATGCTCACTAGAAGGAAGATAGCTTCTTTAATAAATGGTGCTGGAAATACTGGCTTTCCAAATGCCAAAGACTAAAACTAGACCCATATCTATCACCATGCACTAAACTAAAATCAAAGTGGATCAAAGATCTAAATATTAAAACAGAAACACTAAATCTGCCAGAAAAGAAAATATGTTGAAGACCTAGGTGCAGGCAAAAATTTTATAAAAAAGCCCAGTCACATAGGAAATACTACAAAGAATCAACAACTGGGGTCTCATCCTATTAAAAGGACTTTGTATAGCAAAAGAAATTAACCAACAGAGTACAAAGACAACCCACAGAGTGGAAAAGAATCTTAGCCAGTTGTCCCTCAAATAAAAGACTTATATTTAGAACATATAAAGAATTGAAAAAAATCATGCCTCTCAAATTCAAGGACTCTATCTAAAAATGGGCATCTAAGATGAATACATACTTCTCAGCTATTCCCCTTTTGAGTATCTTCCCAGAAGAATTAAAACATCATACCACAGTAATATATATATACCCATGTTTATAGCAACACAGTCTGTAAGAGCTCAATCTTGGAAACAACCCAAATGCCCATCAACGGAGGAATGCATAAAAAAAAAATGGTCTTTTTTTATACAATGGAGTACTACTCAACCATAAAGAAGGATAAACTTGAGACATTTATAGGTAAATGGATGCAATATGAGACCACACTCATAAGTGAAATAAATCAGACTCACGTGTATAAACATTGTATTGTCTCCCTGATGTGAGAAACTGAAAGAATAAATAAGGGCCAAAATGTACAATAGATGTTATGAAATGGGAAGAAATTGTTGAAATGGAAAGAGGAACTAGAGCAGAGAAAGTGGGATAGGAAGGAAGGGAAAAGGAAAAATGGGTATTGTGGTTTTTGCTTTTTGGTACTAGGAATCGAGTGCAGGACCTTACAATTGCCAGGCAGGCTCTGTGCTGCTAAGCTGTATCACTAGTGCATGGGGGGGCGGTGCTAGTTATACTACTAGATTCTTTCAGTTTATTAACAGGAAAGGTGCCAGATGTGGTGGCACACACCTGTAATCCCAGCACTTGGGAGGCTGAGGCAAGAGGGTTGCTGTGAGTTCAAGGTATGCCTGGGCTACAAACTGAGTTCAAGTCCAGCCTGAACTACATAGTAAAACCATTTCTCAAAAAGGCAAAAAAATTTTAAAAAAAAAGAAAGAAAGGTTTGTGATAATATTTTTTGGAGAATTTTTATGTCTATATCTTGTATTCTGAGTAACTATTTTGAAGATAACAATATATAATATATTAACTATTGCTATTCTCCTATTACTTTGTTATGAAACGTTATTTTATTTTTTCCATAAAATAAAATTTAAAAAAAAGAAAGAGATAGCAACTCTATCTTAGGTCTTGCATTTAAAGATTATACTAGTACGGGCAGCACAGCAGCTGTACCTAGCAAAGGAGTATGCATCAGCTGAACTCACGCGGGAAGCCACAGCAGCAGCATGCATTGGTCCCCTGCATTCTGCATCTGGCCTCAGCCATGAGCCAACTCTGAGCCAGCTCTGCTTTTTGCCTCCCCTTGTCATGGGGCGGCAGAGGCACCAGCTACCCAACTGACCTGACTATGGGGGAGGTGATGCCTGCTGAGAGAAGGGAAGCCTTGAGGATCAGAAGAGCCAGGGAGAGAGTACAGAACTGACTAGCAACGCTGGCTCCAAAATAAAACCCACATCTGCAATAAAATACAGAAGCACCCCCTTTGTGGTGTGATAGGATTGGGGAAGAAGCCCAGTGTTATGGCTGCCATGTGGCACAGGGAGAGTCACTGCTTAGCAACGCATTTCCTAACTGTCCATCTAGGAAATGCACCTGGCTTGACATCTGTCTGATTGTGCCGAATGAGCTCTGCTTTGAGGTCACTTCAGAAGCTCGGTGCTTTTGTCCAAGTTGGTGCCCAGTGGAGGCTCCAGTGAGGGACAGAGGAGGAGGGTGTGAAGAAAGAAACAAAGCTGCCAACGTGACTTCAATTTCTTCGTCTCTAAAGGACATCAGAGTTTTCCTTTTCGTTCTTTGATGAGCTGCACTTACCAAACGTCTACACCATGTGTATATATGTTAGTGTTTTAAGACTAAATACTTGAAGGGATTTGCTTTTGTTGTAAAACAGTATCATGCCGGTGCAGGTGAGGTTTTATTCTGGTTTGCTTTATTTTTTTCTTTTTCCTTTCTTTTCTTTTTTTCTGTATTAGGGATTAAACCCAGGGCCTTCACACTGAGCTACAGGCCCAGCCCTTCGTTAGTTTTTACTCTGAGATAGGGTCTCACTAAGTTGCCCAGGCTAAACTGGAGCTTGCAACCTTCCTGCCTAGCCCTCCCGAAGGGCTGAGATTACAGGTGTGCACCACCATGTCCTGCATATATGAGACTTTTAAGATGCTGCTTGCCTGATTTTTTGTGTTTTCACACATATAAAGAGATTCTGCTCGCCATGTAAGCATCATTTGAATTACCTTTTCAGTGTTGGTGATTAAACAACAAATCACAGACATTAATTCTGGAAGCTGGGATTCCTCCTCTTCTCATTTTTGCCTTTTGAGACACCGCTTTCTATTAACTCCCTTCCTGTAGACTTCCATGGCCAAGTGAACACAGTCTGATTTAGTGTACTTACTGAGTAGTAGGATTTCACGGGAGCAGGCACTTTAAAGGACGGAGTTTGCAACAGCTTGGAAGTCCAGGCTCCTTCCCTGAGAGGTCAGACCTGTGCGCTCACGTTTTCATTCCTCTCGTGAGCCAGCTGCCAGGAGCAGCAGTAGTCAGACTGGCCTCCAATGCTGGTGCTGCTGTTTATTAGCTTTGTGGCCCTGAGCAGATCACTTAACCTCTCTGAACCTTAATTCTGTCATCTGTAAAATGAGGACAAAAATAACACTTGACTCACAGGGTGATAGTGAGATTCAGATGAGACAAAAAACAATAGCAATGTGTGGGACATAGTGACTATTCAACTGAGGTTAATCTCATTTTATTTTGTGGCGCAGTCTGTAAGGACTGGATGTCATTGCAAACCCTCTGTCTCACGTGAACTCTCTTAGTGGAGATTTTGTTCTCTCACAGAAAGGGCACAGGCAGCAGCATCTCCCTGCGGGATGTCGTGTTAATTAAACAGCAGGCTGGTGACTGAGACCACAGCCTTGGCCTTGGTGGTGACTGGAAGAGACACAGAGAGCTAGGCAGGGTTCCTGAGGAGAAAAAGACCACGAGGAGATAAGTAGTTCAGTGGAATCATTACCTAGGACCTATTTGGAACGCCTTTCCCCAGGTGCATCTTGTTCAGACAGACACCCATCCGAGTGCAGTGATGCAGAACAAGGCTTTGGCTTTACTGGAATTGCTAATATGGTCACTTGCATAGCAGTTACCGGCTTCTATTTATACCATGAGAATTAATCATTGGTGCAAACTAATCACTGTCTGCTTTCCACAAATCTCATAAGTAGAAACCTATGATTACCCAATGTAATGGTATCAGGTAGCTTCTGGGAAGGGTTTAGTTCATGAAGCTGAAGCCCTCATGAAAGGGATTAGAGTCCCTATAAAGACCACCGGAGAGATCCCTCACCCCTCTAGCAAATGAAGTACAATGAGAAGTCCACACCCCACAAGAGCGCTCTCACCAGCACCTGACTATGTTGTACTCTGATCTCAGCCTCCAGCCCCCAGAACTGTGAGAAACAAGCTTCTGATGTTCGTAAAACATTTCATCTATGGTATTTTGTTTACTTCATTTTTCTTCAATGCATGTATTTTTGTTAGTGCAGATTAATTTTGCAGAAAAGTGGGTTTCATTTTGCCACTTTTCTATGGTATTTTAATAGCAGCCTGGGCTGAGGCAATTTGGGATACACCATGAAGGAAAAGTGACTTGTTAAACTCATGCAAGTTGTTAAAGACTTTCCTCACACCTCAAAAAACAAGCAGTAAAGGAACATGAAAAGTTCTGAATGGAAGGTTATCCCACCCCAGGCCTAGCTGTTCCTGGAGCAGATGCCTGACTAAACACAGACTCAAGAATGCTGAACAGCTACTTCACTATTTGAATTCTGTTTCTGCTTTGGGAAAAAATGCTTGTAGTCCCAATTAAAGTGTCAGAACTGAAGCTTCCAGCTATAGGAAAGTAATTAAGAGCTTATTACAGTTGGCAAGAAAGTAATTTTCAAGAGAAATTTCAATTTATTTAAACACAGGAACTTTGTGAATCCTGACAAAATTCAATCATACTGCTATAGTTTGGATTTCAAATGTTCCCCAGATGATCACATTAAAAGCTTGGGCATCAGCCTGTGGCACTACCTAGAGGTGGTGAGAGGGAAGTAAGGTCTGCTGGGAAGAAGTTACGTCAGTGGGGACATGTACTTGCAGGGAATTTTGGGACCAGGCCTCGCTCACTCTCCCATTCTTCTCTCTCTCTCTCTCTGTCTCTCTCTGTCTATCTATCTTTCTCTGTCTCTTAGTGGCCATGAGCATGAGCTCCTGCATGATATGCTGTGCCACCACAGGCCCAAAGCAGTGAGGCCAAGTTACCATGGGCT
>NW_004955429.1:3074913-3076546 GCF_000276665.1 Chinchilla lanigera | reverse complement strand
CAAGTATAACTGTTTAGGTAAAATTGAGTAAACTAGGATCAAATGGGGAAGCAAGTCACATAGCAAGCAGGCATGAATACCGAGCAGGGGCTTTTCCTGTAGGGGGTTGGGCTGGTGACTCTTTCTGGCCTTTTGAAGGTGGTTGTTACTTATTTAGAATATCAGTCCCTGATGTTCACACCTAGAGAAGTATGTGGGTGCATTTGTTTAGTCCTTTTGTCTTGAGGTCTGGCCCACAGGTGTCTTATCTTGTCTTTCATGTTGGCTCCTTCAAGGTCCTGGCCCTGTCTGACTGCCTGTAATATTTTTATCTGACTCAACTGCCTATAACAAAACCATGAAGTAAAGTAAATCTTCTCTCCTAATAAATTGTTTTTTATCCCAGATATTTTCTCATGCTGACAGGAAACTAGCATATAAATTTCAAAAAAGGAGGGAATTAAAAACTTTATTTTAATTCATATTTTAGCTAGTCAAAAGGAAATCTTGCCACTAAATCTTCTGCCTTCTATTTCCTTATACATCCACTTTAGGATTATGGAGATTATGATAGTGAAGAATAAGTTTTTATTATTCATTTTACTTAAATTGTTGAGTAAGGTTTGCACTCACTGTGTACTATAGAGATATATTCTAGTGAAAAAAACATTCTTCCTCATGTATATCCCCATCTGGCTGAGGTGGGGGTGGTTTATGTTCAGGGATGAACAGATGACTACAATTATTACTCAGCAGTCACAATGTAAAGAACAATTTGTGGGTTTTTTTGATGGATGTGCTTGAAAAATTTATAAAGACAAAGAATCCTTTCACTTCACTATTTTAAAAAGATGAAAGGAATTTCAGGTAAAATATGTACTGAGAATGAACCATCTATAGCTAGGCATCAGGAGAAAATTAAATTCTGACATTTAGAGTTACCTCTGCTCTTACCATAATGATTACAATAAATAGTAATTTATTATAAAAAAAAAAGTTCTTAGTCTATTAGTAAATTCAGTGCAGGGAGAACCCCAAGCCACTGATATAATCAGCCTAGTAATTATAACAATATTTGAGAAAAGGCACTGAAGAACGGAGGAACCTGCAAAGTTTTTTGCCTCAGCCTCACCCTGAATTTAAGACAGCTTCTCCAAAACTCTGAAGCCAGTTTGAAACCTCTGAGATGAATAACAAAATTCTTTACACCTCAGTAACACGTTGTCTCTTCTTTATAATGGTTCCTGTGCACCTTATCTCCATCTGGAAAACTGGATTAGTGATACTTATTGGGCAGGGGTGTAAGGATTCAAATGCTGTGAGGACCTTTACAACAGTGGGCTGCCAGTTTCTGTTCCCCTCCCTCCCCTCTTCTGCCCTGGGGTCACTCTTCCTTCCTGTGGTGTTGAGTTGCCTGCTAATGAACTGCTGGTGAGTCAAGTGGATCAACAATTCCCCAAGACTCTCACTGTTCACTTCCAGAGTAGCTCTTCAGTGTTAAATGGGGGGTTTTGATTTGCTTTGTTTAAGTAAAACATCAACTGGGACCAGGTGCTTCTGCAAAAATAGCCAGGGGTTTGAGCATACCGGGAGCAGGTTTTATTCTAGTAAACTCATTTACAAGGATTTACTCCATTCTTTATAAATAAGGAGG
>NW_004955429.1:3072566-3074028 GCF_000276665.1 Chinchilla lanigera | reverse complement strand
ATACTAAAAATCATCCATTTCCATTGCAGACATAACTATACTGAATCCTGCTCAACTTGTAACAATATTGCTTTCTTCAAACTCATCACTTTCTATTACCATTGCTACTTATCTTAGTTGTGGCTCACATTACTAAATTGGAATGTTACGATGGCAATACTAAGATGAGCTTCTTCAGTTGCAAGTTGTAAAAACCAACTTTAACTAGCTCAGGAAAAGAAAAATCAGTAGAATACTGGAAAAGTTCATAAAATCCAAGCAAGGAACTCCGGAAACTCAGAACTTAGCAAGGGTGGTGCTCACTGTGCTCCAGTGACCTTAGCCACAAGAGTTTATGTTTGTTTGTCTGGAGCTTTGCCATCAGTAGAATGACTCAGTTTCCAGTTCCCAGTCACTGTCTTGTTCTTATTCCTAAAGAAAAATCTAAGTGACTGAGCTTTGAGCCCGGTGTCAAGGTGGTCAAGGTGTCTGTGTCTGTGTCCAAGATGATAGTATCACATAATACAAATATGGCTCCCAGGACCTGCCCCTGTAGATGAAGAAAAAGTATCAGGAAAAGGGGGGTGGCTGACAGGCTTCACAGACCTGCTAGGCATCCCAGTAAATGTCACTGATTACTAACATGTGTATACACTCACACACATGAGCACACAAAGCATATACACAAACCTCTATACACAGAAAATGTCATGTATTCTTTCAGTCATTCATCTAGCCAACTAATATTGTGCATCCATTAGGCTGTCTCTGGAGGCAATCAGCATGTGGACAGCAAACTGAGAGGGGAGGCTGCCCTGATTTTGGACACCACCACCCTATAGAGTGAGGGACCAGATAAAATAAAACTGGAAGCAGGAGGAAGTCTGCTAGTGCATGCTCTCTCTGCCTGCTGGCTGCCACAGGGTGAGTAGTTTTAATCTTCCAGGCTCCTCCATCATGCTGTTTCTGTTTTTTACAACCAGCCATGAAGTCAGCTGAGTGTGGACTGGATCCTCTGAAACTATGAGCCAAAGTAAATCATTCTTCTTCTAAGCTGATTTTCCCAAGTATTTTGTCACAGCAACAAAAAGCCAACACAAAATCCGTACTAGCTATTCAGTTAATCTTCACATGTATATATGACAAAAATGAGTACTACTCAACCAACAAAAACCAAAAGCATAGAAAGATACAATGGGACAGGTATCTAGATATATTATATTATAATGGTACAGACTCCAGAGAAAACAGACATTCAGGGATGAGAAAAAATACACAAAATTCTAATTACATCATCAGAGCAACTGAAGAGGTCATTGTACGGGAGAGACTTGAGACCATATTTCATTTATAAAATAAAAACCTAATATGGAGATAATTATGATTGTTGAAATATAAAAATAAACCAATAGACACAATAAAACAGAGGAAGTTTTTAAAGAATAGAAAGCAATAGACAAAGAGATAGACAACCCAAGACAAA
>NW_004955429.1:3066564-3070508 GCF_000276665.1 Chinchilla lanigera | reverse complement strand
GATAGCCTCTTTAATAAATGGTGCTGGAAAAACTGGCTCTTCACATGCCAAAGACTAAAACTAGAGCCATGTCTTTCACCATGCACTAAATTAAAGTCAAAATGGATCAAAGGTCTAAATATTAAAATAGAAACACTAAATTTATTGGAAGAGAAAGTAGGTAAAAATCTTGATGACATTGGGGCAGGCAGAGAGCTCATTAACAAAAACTAAAATGCATGGGAACTACTTCAAAGAATGAACAACTGGGATCTCATCTTATTGAAATGTTTTTGCACATCTAAAGAAATCACCAATAAAGTTAAAAAAAAAAAACCATGAACTGGGCAAAAATTTTAGCCAACTGCCCCTCAGACAAAGGACTTCTATCTAGGACATATAAAGAATTTTTAAAAATCAGGTCCCCCAGATTCAAAGACCCAATCCAAAAATGGTCATCTGAGATGAATACACACTTCTCTAATGAAGAGATACTAATGGAGAATAAATACCTGAAAAAATGTTCAACATCATTGGTCATTCAAGAAATGCAAATTAAAACAACACTGGGATTCCATCTCACTCCAGAAAGAATGGCTATCATCAAGAAATCAACCAATAATAAATGCTGGATAGGCTGTGGGGAGAAAGGAACCCCACTCCACTTCTGGTGGGAATGCAGATTGGTGAAACCACTGTGGAAAGCACTTCTACTTTGAAACTTAGTCGTTTGAGGTGTGTGGGAGTGAAAGCAGCCAGTCACCAGTTAGGGAGATTTCAGAGGCAGCAGAGTTCTGAAGAAAAGCCAGGTTTCAGTTAGGACAAGCAGCTTTTCAGAAGAGAGATCAAAGATGTAGGGAATGGAGGTGATGACCACACAGAGGAAAGTCTCAGGGAGTGGAAGATGGGATGAGGGTGGAGCACACACCAAGTCTTCTGGGAGTAAGAGTCTGGGTAAAGAGCCACGGCCTGGGAGTCTGGGGCTTCTTGATAAGGACATGAAAAGAAAGGTCATGAGGGTAATTAGTCCTGGGAGTCCCTAAGCCAGATGCTAATGTCTTGCAACAGGCACTTGAAAAATAGCTCGCTGGTATCTGAAAGAGTGACTAATCACCTTACTGATAAAAATAAATAAGTTACTCTCCCCAAAACTTTTCCACTTCCTCTAATCACAATTAGACATACAGAGACAGAGAAAAATTCAAACATAATTATCATCACATCTACAAAACTCAATACATTTATAAATAGTCATCATCATTATTTCAAGACAATGAACAGAAATGTTATTCTGCCTTTCAGTGACTAGATCACTTGTGAAAACTATGTTAATTTCGGATTCCAACATACTCCTTCGATTACGATACCATAAATATCCAGCCATTTTCTAAAGGGACACCACCCAACAGATTTCAGTTGCTCTTTTCTAATCAAAATTAAGCTGAAGGGGGCCAGGGATATAGCTCAATGGCTCAGTGCCTGCCTGGCAACCGCAAGGTCTTGAATTTGATTCCCAGTACTAAAAAAGAAAAATTAAGCTGAAGTCATGCTTAGCCTCTGTAAGTAAATGGTAATTCCGATTTTGAAGAAATGAGATGCATTCTCAAAGAGGAACTAAAATATATATGTCAGAAAAACAACTAGACTCCTCAAGAGAAAAAGAAAGGACTGTTGAAAAGATATATCAGTGAAAGGCACAGGCTTGGGTGAATTTGAGACAAAGGAAGTACAAAGTGTCTTTTAGTATTTTAATAATTCCCGTAGAACTTCAAGTACTTAAGCTGGCTTATCTGAGCCTCTCTAGCTACCACTCTTTGATTCTGAGCGAAAAACTATTAAATGGAAAGGAAGCAACAGTAAAATCAGAGGCTTTGAGTAAGAGCTTGGCTGTGTCACAGTCGAAGACTATCTAAGGGAGAGCTAAATGCTTTTGTGTGCTCCACTGGATTGGAAATATTGATAGCTGGAGAAAGGGGTAACTTTAGAGTCAATAAAAGAAAAGCGCTGTTAATTTCAACTTTGGGGAAGTGTTTCCACCACTAGAACGTTAAAAATGGAAATCAGAGGGGCTGGGGATTTAGCTCAGCGGCAAAAGCGCCTGCCTGGCATGCGCAAGGTCGTGAGTTCCGTTCCCGGTACCGGAGAAAAACAAACAAACAAAAAAAAAATGGAAATCAGAGAGGTCTGTTTGTATATCGTTCAAGTGGCAAAATGGAAGGATGTAAACAAATCAAAGGGCATTCACCCAGAATTCGCCTTGTGTACACAGATCATGTTTCTTGGCACACAGAATCTGATATATTTATCATCTCAACCTCAGAGTATTTTCTAAGAAATTTGAGTAGCAAATCCAGACAGAAAGTAAAAATAAGACACAGGAACAGAGTTAGTGAAAATGTAAATCACTCTGCTCAAACATAACATTTGTTGGTTGGTCTTTGTTTTACTTCCTGCCTCAAAAAAAAGTGTCTTCAGAATATCTCAAAGGGTTTTCACTACAGATAACTAAATTGGTGGGTATAACATCATGGTATATGCCAATAATTCCTGATTTCTTTGACTTATGAACTTGTTACCTAACAAAGAAGATTGACACGATGTTCAAAGGCAAAAGCACTTGTTTGGGCAACAAAGAATTGCAATTTGAGCATACTATGTCACAGTAGCCCTGAAGGGTTTAGTAAGGCAAAGGTAGAAGAGCTTTGGGGTGTTTAATTGTTTGTTTGTTTGTTTAAAAAAAAAAATGGGATCTCCACAGTAGCTGTTTTAAGGCTGTTCATTGGCAAACAGAAATCCTTACTTGCAAAGCCATTCTGATTGGTTAGTTCCTGAGAGTGCTCTCACTGAGAGATGTTGGAGGTTGGCAGACACTGACTTCAACTGTTTATCCACTGGAATATTCTGTCATCTACCCTTTAGCAGAGGTGAGTGCAATCCTCTTGCAATCTCTCTACTTCAGAACATCTTAGCCTTAATTGTTCCATTGTCTGTCACAAATTCCTCTGACAATGAGAGTAGACCTATGAGACCCCTGCCTAGGACAATGAATATAAACAAAAGATTTTGCAAAGAAAGTATTTTAAAGCACCAGATAATGATTTTTTTTTTCCAAAGATCAGGAATAAAATTTTAAAAATTATTTCTGTTCCCAGTTCATAGAGTTCCAGATGCTGAGTCAACAATCATAGAGGGGTCATTTAACCACAGCTTTAGAACTTCTGATATTAAGTTTTGTTTTGAAACTACAAAGAAGTATGCTGGTACTGTTCTATTTCTTTGTTTGTTTCTCATTTACTACTCTCTTTAAAGTTAAAAAAAAAAATTAACTACAAAGAAGCTCAAGTTTAGAAATAGGGACCTCTTTCATTCCCAGAGCCACCATCTGGCTTTTTAAAGCTAAGAACACACAGAGTAATGGGTCTCACTAGAGAACCAATGAAGCCATTTATTCCCACCTTATATTTAATGAAGCAATCTTTGTGAATGGTAACTAACTGTACAATGAATATTCTTGTCTGCCCACATTTGTACCCCTGACTAATTATTTTCTTAATGGGAATTCTTGAAGCAGATATTTTTAATCAAAGGGTTGGTACATCTTTAAAGTTTTTAGTACTTATGGCCAAATTTTCCTTGTCTTGCCTGTCAATTTCTCCCTGTATCCTATTTCTTTTGTAGTTACTTCAAGTATTTCATGTAAACATCCATTTATTGTTCATGCAATGTGAAGGATCATGCTTGGAAAGCCCAGGTCATAGTACACTGGACAAACCAAAGTGGCTAGTTAAAGCTATCAGTTCTTGAGAAAAATGAATCAATTCTTGAGAAAAATGAATGAGACATTTGAGTTAGCACAGGCAATGGAAAATAATGACTGAATGGAACAACAAATACTAGAAGAAGAAGAAGAAGAAGAAGAAGAAGAAGAAGAAGAAGAAGAAGAAGAAGAAGAAGAAGAAGAAGAA
>NW_004955429.1:3052049-3066394 GCF_000276665.1 Chinchilla lanigera | reverse complement strand
GAGGAGAATCAGTACCCTAGACAGAATAAGACAAACATAAGTCAAGAACTGTCTTCAAAGAGATAAGGAAGGACACTGAAACATAAAGAATAGAATCATAAACATGAAACTAGCTGGTAACAATACGTACACACAATCCTAGTTACACAAACTTCTTCAGTGGATGAATTGAAGAGCTAGCTGGATACAAATGAAGAACCAACCCATGATGTGGAAGATCTGATCAAGGTACTGTCCTAGAAAGTCTAAGGAAGGAATACAGAGATGAAAATTATAAAAGAAATGAGACATGGCAGGGAGACAAAAGTTCAAAAGAAAACACTCAATAATGAGCACCAGCATCTCTCCCTATTCATAATGTACCCAAGTGAAAACTATGTACCCAGCAAGAGTGTACCCCAGTGTTATGGTTTGTGTCTGCATGTCCTCCTAAATCTTCATGCAGTCGTGGGGCAGGCTTTTAGAGTTTTGATTCATGGTTGTGAGTGATACACTGCCCTGGGGCAGATAGTTTGCATATATAAGGGAGAGGAAGAGGCTGCTTACTACCATTCCTCCATTTTGTTCTTGTTCCTTTACTGTGTTCCACCACCATGAATGGTTGCCCTGTGCCATGTGCCACTCTGTCTTGGAGCCAGCCAAGTATGGACTGAAACCTCCATGAACTGTAAGCTAAATAAACCTTTCCTTCCTTAATTTTGGGCATCAGATATTTTGTCTCAGCAATGAGAGAAAAGTAACTAAGACACCCAGTTACTTTTATTTTAAGGAAAATGGGTGAATATATATAAACATATTCATTTTTATATTACTGATAATTACCTTACAAAAATGTTTCAGAAAGTGGAGATGGGAATAAATTCAAAAATACATTTCATTCAATGTTATTTCAAAAGTAAGAAAATTTAAGTAAGAAAATACAGATTGCAGGACTCCTTTTCAATGAAATCAAATACTTTTTAACATTCTCTGAGCCTGATTTATAAGGATACAATCTGAAACTTTGAAGAACATAATTCCTAAGACAAAGTAAAAGATACTGTCCTGTAATTGGAAAAAACTGTTAAAATAGTTTCTGGCTTGATAGCACCTCGGTTCTTTAGTGAATCCTGGCTGGTATGCTGAGTTTTCTATTAGAAAAGAAAAAATACTACTCAGACCCAAGTTTTTTATTATCTACAAGTATAATTGATCTCGGACTTATCTCATCTATGGACTAATCTTTAACAGCACAAAAAAGGTTATTTTCAGAATTTTTTCCTCTAAACAATGAAAATACAAATATTTTTCCTCCTTTTAAGGAGCTACTTTCACAAGGATAATGGAGGACGTTTCCCAGTAATGAACACATGCTTAGTTTGAAGCACTGGGTTCCACCCCCAGCACAACAAAAAAGAAAGATACAAAACAGTTGTAAAAAATGAAATAATAAAATAAAAAGTTACCTTCAAAAATTTTTTTCCAAACCAGCTTTACAATTGTCCCCATTTTTACATGTAGGCTTTCAAGTTGGAAGGTCATGCTTAGTGGAGACTAGGGAAAACATGTATCAAAATGAACCAAATTCTCTAAAAAAAAAAAGCCACAGCAACATACACTAACAAATATAACACTTTCTGGTC
Organism: Chinchilla lanigera; assembly: GCF_000276665.1. Lineage (NCBI taxonomy): Eukaryota > Metazoa > Chordata > Mammalia > Rodentia > Chinchillidae > Chinchilla > Chinchilla lanigera. The sequence goes on along the minus strand of NW_004955429.1, from coordinate 3,064,772 downwards.
ATTTATTTCTGGCAGATTTACTCCGAGTTGTGATATTGTGTGGGAATTCAAGCAGTGGAGTTAGAGGACATCACCTCACTCAGCTCCATTATTGGTAGATAAGGAAACCGAGACACAGGGAACAAAGCATCTATATTATTTTAGATGGAGGCCAGTGGGGAGCCAGTGGGGAGCAGCACCTGAATGAGAATCCTACACCACCACCTCCCTGGCCATGTTCACACAATTGTCAGCGAGGCTGTAATATGACAAATTATTAGTACTGACTGAATCATGCAGATTTGCAAGAAAATAGTGACACAATCTATGAAGCTTGAGGGAAAAGATATGGGTGGGAAGAACAGATGCCACTGCATTTGTGGATGATGATGAGAGACAGGAGAGAGAGAAAACAGCTGCAGGGAAGATGCCTCCAGCTAGGCCTTGTCCAGAAGGGCTCCTTATCAGGGAGAACCCAGGGATGATTCCACAAAGGAAAGCCCTCACAGTTCCGAGGTCTCAGACAGCTGCGACTAGATACATCCCTAGTTCAGTAGAAGACAGAGATGGACAAACTGAGCTGGCCTTTCTGACAGTCATATCGCTTCCCCCTCTACCAACCAATAACCACACATCTCCCCACCTATTTTCCTACCTCCTGATCACCCTTAGAGAAGCAAGTCCAGTTCATCTCAGAGTAGGCCTTTTAAGTGGGTGTGGAATTATCTCAGGGGGTTTCTGCTCTCCCTAAAATCCTAAGCTTTACTCACTTTTTGGCTGATGCCTAAAATTCCTTCAACTGCAGACAGAACCTTTCTTTTCCAATTCGGATGGAAGAGAACGTGTAATGAAAATGATTTTACTAACATAGCTGAAGCGCATTTCCTTTACATGTGATCAAGCAACAGCTAGTTCTTTCACTCTCTCTCTCACATTTTAACCCAGGAGGTCAGTGATTCTATAGTCTTCACCTAACAAACAACACTACCACTGGCAACACCCAGCTCCCCTTTCACACAGGCCACCTCGATCACCTTCTCACTACCCTCTGCTCCAGTTCAACCTTTCCCCATTAGTCCATGCATCAAAGTCCCTGGTGTTTCTTCTGGATGATACTTTCTCTCCTTCCTATAGATAATAAAGTATTTTCATCTTCATTTATTTATTGCCTAATATTTAGTTTTAATTTTCTCTTTAATACATGAGGCATAGAAAACATTTTAATTTTTGTATGATGCATTATTTTTGTCTGCCTTCTTGTTCTTATTTTCCAGTTGTAGTCAAACATATTTGATAATATAGGCAATGCAATGGAATTGATTGAATTATTGTCTGGCCACATATTGTTTTTTCCTAATATGCACAGGGGGTTGGTCCCAGGACCCCCTTTGAATAAATAAACCCATGGATATTCAAGTTTCTGATATAATATCACAAAGTATCTCCATGGAACCTATGCACATCTTTCTATACACTTTAAATAATCTCTAGATTACTTACAATACCTAAAATAATATAGCTATTTCAATGCTTTTTTAGGTAATAATGACAGGACAAAAGTCTGTATATATTCAATTCAGACAACATTTTTCAAGTATTTTGAATCTATGTTTGGTTAAACCTGTGGATGCAGACCCAGAGATATGGAGAGCTTGTTATCTGTGATTAATTTTTTATCAGTACATGTTTGCAGTATGTAATATTCACATTTCCTGTGTGGAGTTGATGCATATACATAACACATCATACTTCCTTCTTATCTTCTTGTTTCCCTCCCTTGATCTCTTGATCTCTGGATCTCTCCATCCCTCTCCCATTTGAGAAAGACCTATCTCCCTACTTCTTATTATCTGTTGTTATTTTGCTTTTCCTTTATACTTTGGGGTTCTCATATAGGAGAAACCATGCAATATTTAAGCTTATGTGTCTGATTTAGTTCACTTAACATTATGGACTCAAGGTGCAGTCATTTTCCTACAAATATCTTATCATTGTTTATGGCAGAGTAGTACTCCTTTGTGTGTAAACACCGCATTTTCTTTATTTAGTCATCTATTGATGGATATATATAGGCTGCTTCCAAGAATTAGCTATTAAGGGTTGTGTTATAAACACTTAGTGATCACTTGTATGTAGATACAATTTTTTTGTGTGTAGGTATACACACATATGTGTACATAGACACATAAGTGTACATCTAAGATTCCCATTTTATATACAAAATTTCCAAGTTTTATATATGCACATTATATATAATATATATACACAGATATAGATGTAATCTAGTTATAAACTTTTCTATTTCAGTCCTCTGTCTTTACTGGAACCCAGGGATTTTTTCCTTGCTTTAATACTTACCACAAAGAACAATTCTGGAAGCTGGTAAACATCTAATAAAAATCTATTGACTGGATGCTAAATATCCATTTATTTTCTGCTAGGTATGTCAATTTATGAGAGCAATATCTTTAAAAAATCCAAGTAGGATTGTGTCTCTGTCAAAACTCTTTGAAGGGACCAAATGTTTATGAGAAAAAGTTGCTGACAACACTGTTGGGAAATTTAAAAACTAAAAATATTGCTGACTCCTTCAACAAAGACTTACCATATACCAGCTGCTGAGAATTTAAAGTCATCAGCATGAACACTGTACATAATTCCAAGGGGCACCATCCACATCCGGTTCTACACTAGGTCACCCCAGTGGGTGTGTCTTGTGCTCCTAGGCAGCTGTTTGCTCATGCACTGACTGTGAGCCGGGTGTATCCTCCAAAATGCATGTGTTGGAAAGTCAGGTGTTAAAGGTGTTTGGATGTGAGGCCTTGTGACAGTGATTAGGATCAGATGTGATCACGAAGGCACCTCCCCGGATAGCACAGTGGCTTTACAAGAAGAGAAAGAGGACCCAAGCTCACATGCTTGCTTCCTTGCCCTGAGATGCCTTCTACTGCGTTCTCATGCAGCACAAGGCCCTCACCATCTGCTGAGAAGATGCTGGCGCTGTGCTCTTACAGCTCTTAGCCTCCAGACCCTTGAGCCAAACAAACTACCATTCTTCATAAATTACCCACTGCCTGCTATTTTGATATAGCAACAGAAACAGACTAACAGGCCCTTGACCGTCCCTGTCCTCAAATGTACTTAAAAAACATACTGATGACTCATAAGTTTGTCCTTTGAGGTCCAATAATTCTACATATCACTCTGTTCAAAGCACAGATTGTCCTGGTCTCCGCCCTGCCACAGCCTTGACACCTGACACCCACTTCCCCGCAGTGTCTTTCTTTCTTTCCATGGGTGACCCACAACATGTTGGCTGATTCACTTTGACAGCAAAAGTTCTTCTTTTCAGAGACTATTTGAGTCTGGACTTTTGAAATAGTCCAAAACACGCACATCTGCAATGAAAGAAATCTGTGTGCAAATCTTATTTAGGGCAGTCTGCCACACTTTAGAAGAGTTCAACTCTTTGAGATGGCCTTGTCCATGACAGCTAAACTTTGTAGCTCTGGGTAAACATGAATTTGGAAGAGCCCCCGGTGGGTAATTCAGTAACTGGAAAAGTGACCCCAGTCATTGCTCCTTGCTCCTGTTCAAAGACTGCTGCCAAAAAATTAAACCACTTCTCTAAGGAAATTTTCAAAGCAAACAAGTTCTTAGGAATTATAAAAGAACTGTGACTATGTGGCAGATGGAAGAATGCAATGATATCAATGACTTACTAGAAGATCTTAGAAGAGAAAAAAAAAAATGTTACTAAAGGTTTACCAAACATTCTGTAGGCATTTGGCTTTTTTTTCTTTCCTGGGACATTTCTTTACTCCTAGCTGATGCTAGAACCGGACTGTGACAATGGTGATAATCTCTGTCTCTCTGTCTCTGTCTGTGTCTCTCTCTCATTCAAGCAGTCAAATTCCATGATACCTCCTCAGAGAATGCTTCCATTTCCCATCACCACCCAGCACTGCTTCTTCCTTACACATCTCTATTCCCTCCTATACGCTCGGTGGTCTTCAAAGTCTGAGGAAAACGCCAAGCTCGGTGGTGCACATCTATAATCCTGGATCTCTGGGAGGCCAAGGCAAGAAGATTGCAAGTTAAAACCAGATTTGGTAACTTAGTGACTTAGCAAGATCCTGTTTCAAAATTTAAAAAAAAAATAAATATTAAAAGAGGACTGGGGATATAGCTCAATGTAAATTCAATCCCTTATACCACAAAACGTGTTGGAGGGAAATATGTGCCTTCTAGAAACACAGCAGTGATGTTTTGAGAACACTAAAAACTGCTTCTTGCACTGAGAAGCAGTCCCACCTCTGCACTTAAATCTCTGTTGAAGACAGACACTACCTTTGGTGTGGATTACTTAACTTGACTCTTAACTTGTCAGGGACAATAACCATGATCAAGTGTCTGTCGCTAACCGCTTCATCTCCCAACCCTTAGCTACCATGTGTGAGTGTATCTCCATCTACACTGGTGAGGCTGCCGTCCAGATTGGCAGTGCCTACTAGGAGTTCTACTTTCTGGAACATAGCATCTGGTTTGATGGACAGATGCTGACTGACAAGACAATTAAGGGAGATGACTCCTTCATCAACTTCTTCAGTGATACTGGTGCCAGCAAGCAGGTGCCCATGGCAGAGTTAGGAGACCTGGAACCCACGGTCATTAATAAGGTTTGCACTAACACCAATCACTAGCTGTGAGCAGCTCATTGTGGGCAAGGAAGATGCCACCAGTAACTTTGCCCATGGGCACTACAATATTGGAAAGAAGGTCACTGAGCTTATCTTAGATCAAATTTGTAAACTGGCTGAGTGGTCACAAGTCTATAAGGCCTCTTGATTTTCCACAGCTGTGATGGGGAAACTGACCCTGGGCTTATCTTCCTGCTGATGGAACATCATTTTTCTGACTACAGCAAGAAATCCAGGCTGGAGTTCTCCATCTACCCAACTGCCATGTTTCTGCCACTGTAGTTAAACCCTACAATTCCATACTCACCACTTATACCACCCTTCATGGCTCACCACCCGTTGTATCTTCATGGTAGACAACATGGAAGGCATGTCATAGAAACCTCAATATTGAGTGTCCAATCTACATTCACCTTAAGTGCCTTACTAGTCAAATTATGTCTTGTATCACCACTTCCTAAGATTTGATGGAACTCTGAATCTTGATCAGACAGAATTCCAGACCAACCTGGTACCCTATCCCCACATCTACTTCCCTCTGGTTATGTGAGCACCAACGTTTTCTTTGAGCCAGCCAACCAAATGGAGAAACGTTATCCTCACCATGGCAACTATATGAGGATGTGGTCCCCAAAGATGTTAATGCTCATATTGCCATCATTAAGACCAGGCACACCATCCAGTTTGTGGATTGGTGCCTCAGTGGCTTCAAGGTTGGCATTAATTACCATACTTCCACTGGGGTACCTGGGGAAAGCTGGCCACAGTACTGGGAACTTTGTGCATCTGAGTAACACAACAGCCATTGCTGAGGTTTGGGCTCACCTGGACCACAAGTCTGACTTGATGTATGCCAGGCACACCTTTGTTCACTGGCTCATGGGTGAGGGGGTAGAGGAAAGGGAGTTTTCTGAGGTCTGGGAGGATATGGCTGCCGTAGAAAAGGATTATGGGGAGGTTGGCATGCATTCACTTAAAGGAGAGGAGGTGGACAAGGAGAGGGATACTAGTTATTCATTCCTTTCCTCCCTGCAGCATGTTATAATCTCAGAATTTCAGCTTCAACATAGCTGAACTAAAGATTTCTCAGGAGATTGTCTTCACATGATTGTGATCATGTCTCTTTTCCATGTGTACCTGTATTTTTCCTTTATGTCTCAAAGGAAAGAAGGGAAAGAAGGGAGGGAGGGAGGAAGGAAGGAAGGAAGGAAGGAAGGAAGGAAGGAAGGAAGGTAGGAAGGAAGGGAGAAAAAGGATGGAAGTCCACCTCTGCTGTATTTTGTGATAACTGGGACCCAGGAGAGGAGTTCTTTTCCATTCCAACATAGTTAGACAGGAAGCTTTCTGAAAGTACCACAGTCTTTTTAAACTATGTCTCTCCCAAATGCATACCACAGTACATAATACATAGTTCTCAGCAAGCTAACTGGATGGCTGGATGAGGTCCTTAGTGAAAATGTGCTTGACCTTGGGTTATGCAAACACAAAGAGAAGACAAAAAGAAGTCCTTCTAAAAACTGTGGTACAGTAAATGCATTCCTTTTCCTTATAAAATAATGCTTTCTTACTGAACAGGGATAAAACAGAAAAAAGCATAAAGAAAAAATACAAAGTACCCATAATTTCACCTAGTTAACATAACCACTAGTCATATTATGGACATTTTTTTCCATCTTTATATGTCTGTCTTTATATTTCAGTCTTTATATTCAGTCTGGGAAAGCTGGAAAAAGGAATGGTTAAAAGCTCAGATCCTAGAGCCAGGTTCTAACCCCAATTCACTTATTTACTAGCTGGTTACCTTTGGAAGGAAAATTTATCTCTCTGGTCTCATTTTCTTCATTTATCTTTTTTTTTGTTTGTTTGTTTGTTTTTCTCCTGTACCGGGAACCGAACTCACGACCTTGCGCTTGCCAGGCAGGCGCTTTGCCGCTGAGCTAAATCCCCAGCCCCCATTTTCTTCATTTAAAGATGAGAATAATGATAGTATCTGCTCCAGAGAATCACTGTGACAACTAAATAAGTAAATACACAAAACACATGGGAGAGTGTCTGGAGCATGGTAGCCCAGGCTACCCCAGTACAAGTTGATGGGTTCCTTTCACATGGAATGTAACCAACAGCACCAACAGGCCATAGTGCAGTGACTACCAACTGTATTAGTGGCTACTGTTATTATTGTAGTGTATTAATTAAATAAAAACAGAACTATTTTAGCACAGATACTCTAAACTCAGGCTTTAATCATATGAAAGCTTATTACACTCTTACTCCCAAGGACAGTTGTGCTCCATGAGATTATTCAGGGATATAAATTCCTTGTGCACTATCATCTCACTCTCTACTGAGATATTTGCTCCTCTGGATAGCCAAGGTTGGATTATTGCCTTCTCTGCCTTACAATTCACAAGAAAAGAGAGAGAGAGGCCCTGGAAGATGAACCACCAAGGACAAGGAGCAGAAGTTGCACATGTACACCTGCCCATATTCCACTGGACAAAACCTAGTCCTACAATAACCAGGCCAAGCTCCAGGAGAAGCTTGAAATGTAGCCTCTAGCCAAATGGCCGTATGTCCCAAAATGGTAAGGGTCAACTTAATTTTTGCTAAATACCACAAACTGAACAACTTATATCACAAACATTTATTACTTCACAGTTCTGAAGGCTAGAAGTCCAAGATCAAGGTGTCCCTAGGCTCCACATGAGGGCTGTGAGAGCTGAAGGAGAACCTGACCCGTGCTTATCACTCTTCTGGCAGTCTTTGGCCCTGTTTGTAGAAGAATCACCCCAATCGCTGCCTTCGCCTTTACTTGCCATTGTGTGTGTGTGTGTGTCCAGATTTCCTCTTTGTATAGACACTAGCCACATTAGGTTAGGACCCACCCTGATAACTTTATTTTAATCAATTATAATTCATTGCAATGATCTATTACCAAATAAGTTCATATCCTCAGGTTTATGAGTTAGGACTTCAACATAGTAATATGGTGGGGGCATAAGTCAAACCATAACAGTAGGGGGCTCTGTAACCAAAAGGAAGAAGAGAATGCATAGGTAAAGAAATAGCAATCTTGGGGGCTGGGGATTTAGCTCAGTGGCACAGCGCCTGCCTGGCAAGCACGACATCGTGAGTTCCATTCCTGGTACCGGAAACAAACAAAAAAAAACAAAAAAAGAAAGAACAATCTCTCACAAGTATAAACACATTTGGGCAGGGAGAGAAATAGAGGAGGGATTTACAAAATTCGGGTCATTTATAGTTTTTAAACATTCTTTTTATTTTAACATTATATAGTGAGACGTTTTCTACTGAAATAGACTAGGCTAGGGTAGTCTACAATAGCAAATGAACCCCCAAATCTCAATGCCTGGACACACAATAAAGAGTTCTCATTAACACCAGTGCAGTTGGCAGGGATCTCTGTCCCTTGCAATCACCCAAAGAACCAGGATGCGTTCATTTCATTGCTGGCCGTCCTCTAGCGTCTTTTCAGTCTTTCACTGGTTGTCGGCATTCTGTTGGGATGAACACAGTCAGAAAACATAAGAGACCATACGAGGCATCCCCCTTCTGCCAGGCTTCCCTACCTTTTGTCAAGAGTGCAAATCGAGTTCTACGTACCACATACAAATGTTTATAAAACCTCAACTTAATTTGAGGGTATCTCTGGATACGTGGAACAACTGGAAAATGATATATTTTGCACAAGAACCTATGGTTTTCATAGTTTCTGTGAGGATTTAACAAGTTAATTTGTCTTTTCTCTTACTTCCATGCCCCCAGAAGTTGTGTTTTTCTCCAGCATTAGCGATGTCATAAGCTACACTTTTTTGGCAGTACTGGGGATTGAACCTTTGAACACAGCCATCTTTTGAGTGCAAGAGGTGTTACTCTGAAGCCTGAATAGTGTTGGTCATAAGAATAAATGTTTATTATTGTAAAAAGTGTTGGCCCAACTCTAAGCATCAGTACCCAAGAGACCAAGCAACCTACATAACCTTTAATACATTTGTGTGTGTGTGTGTGTGTATGTGAGCACACATGTGCATGTGCTTGTCTGTGTGCATCTGTGTGTGTCTGTGTGTAATACAGAGCCTCAGATTCAAAGTCAGGTAGCAAATTCTCTTCTTTAGGCTAAGGGCAATATTTTTCCTACCTACACACCTTTGACCATAATCCTGTCACATGGTCCCAGTATAATTTAAAAGGAGGCTTGGAGGTTTGGCTTTCCTAAAGACCTAAGAAGTGGGAGCATGAGCCATATCCATGTTAGTAAATGGTATTTGGAAAGATGACTTTTAATGATGACCTATGCTATTAGATGGCTGTAGTATAATTTATTTACCTCCTACTTTGACTCAATAGGCTCTAACAAGCACCCCAAAGTCCCTAGAATCTTCTTATAGATTTAGAATGGTAAAGCCAATCGGGGCTGGGGATTTAGCTCAGCGGCAAAAGCGCCTGCCTGGCATGCGCAAGGTCGTGAGTTCGGTTCCCGGTACCGGAGAAAAACCAAAAAAAAAAAAAAACAAAATAGAATGGTAAAGCCAATCTAAAGAACCCTGAAGGTAAGGACAATAAGAAAACATTTGTGAAGCTCAAGGCATATACACAGGATAAAACTTCATGTAAGATAATGTTAGTCAAAATAGGTGTTGAAATTTCAATTACTCCAAATCACATAAAAATTTAAATTTCACATTTGCAACCAATATCTAAACATGTTAGAAACATTTCTTAAATTTCACTGTTTATTTTTTTTGAAACCAGTGTAATAGAAAGCAAAGCTGTTAGGTTTTCCCATATAACAAGAGCACAATCAATATGAAAGATGAAATACTTTATCATTCAAGTTTTCCTCAAATGCACGGGCTCATTAAACCTTTGTCAACTCATTGGTTCTGTCACAAAATTCAGTGCCTGTGTGCTCAATCAGTAAGATTTTATAAGAAAGTGATGGCCAGATTGAAAGACAGTTGAAGAAAGCTTCTTCCAGCTTGCTCAATATAGCTAAAAATCTGAATGTACACTTTTAAAAAATATAAATTCTTGTAATTTTGTCTTAGAGAAATAATCTCTCATAAGCACAAAGATTTATACATATAGATGTCCATTATAAAAATGGTTTATCAGGATGAATTACTGAAAACAGCCTAAATATCAAACAATAATGCAAGGGTTAAAAAAATGTTACCTTCATGCAATGGCCCATAACACCTTCATTAAAATAACATGCTATATCATGTGGAAAGGGCAGGATCCAAAGTAGTGAGCAAGTATGAGCCCAGTTTTTAAAATTAGCTTCATTATACACATTACATGTATAATTACATATTCTATAAACACACATATATTGCATATATATGATAATATAGTAATTACCTTTCTTATATATAAAAAGAAAGGAAGACAGAGAGAAAGGGACTAGAAAGAAATATACCAAATGTTAAATCTTTAGTTTGGAGATAATGGGTCTTTTCCCAATACTTTTTTCCACATTTTCTAAATTTACTGTAGACCATACCTTATTTAAATCTTAAAAACATAGTTTAAAAATAAAAAACATTAGTAAAGTAAAATTGTGTATGTACATTTATGTTTGTGTGTTTCATGGAAGTTTTGAACATAGAGAATAACATTTAAGCAAATGATTTTTAAAAGACAAACCTGTTTTACAGTAATGATTTTGATTTCTTTATATCTGATGTCTCTCCCTTAGGAAGGTATGAAATGTTTCCCTAAAAGCCTTGCACATGGACAGTATGAAAAAGAGAGAAAGATGCAGTAGGTAATATGTAGCAAGACCAATGGGGTAATGAGTCTTATAAAATAATCCAAAATGCAACTACTACCAAAAAAGCATTTTGAAGGAGAAATAAGAAAAACACATCTTGAAAAATGCCTCCCTGCTGGTATAATTTGACACATGGCTGAAACTTGGACCACATGGAAAAGTGAATATGCATATCCCCTTCAAACAATGCCTACAAATCTTTCTCTGAATTGGACCTAATTAAATTCCAAGTGGATTTTATTAAAATAGAGGAGACCTGAGTTGTAACTATGATGTTATTAAGATAGGACTCATAGGAATTAGGCTGGGGCATTACTGAACCATGACCTCTGGAGATGCATCCAGAAAGGTGCATTTTTAAGAGGCTCCATGTGCCATTCCGATGTGACAGCCTAGTAAAGAACCTGACTTTGAAGTGTGAGGAGACCCACTGCTTACTGCAGTTATTAAGGCTAATCAAAATTTTCACCTGGATAACCATTACTTTTTAAATCAGATTTTATTGGTACATCTTAGATATACATAATGGTCACATTCTGGATAAACGTTTTCACATAAAGATGGATTTAGGGAAAGTCTGCAGGCAAAAATGAAATTTCTTTCATTGTATAGTTCTGGATCAATGACAGAAAATAAAGACTAATGAAATTCTAAAGCTTCAGTACTATAGAACATAACCCAGATGGCACTGGCTGGGGAAACAATTGCAGTTAAATGTGGCATGATAATTGATTTCTTGCTCATAAGTCTGCAAGTCAACTGTAGCTTGGCTGGTTTTTGCTGGGTTTGGCCCTGAGCATCTGCTTGTGTTCAACTCTTGTTATGGCTTATACAGTCTCAGCCCCCCACCAAAGGCCTCAAGCGCTCACAGGTAGGGCTTTTGGAAGGTGACTGGATCATGGGGGAATGATATGCACCAGTGGATTAGTTCACTAATGAGTTTATAACTAAATGGGATGCTTGGAGATGAAGCCTAGTCAGAGGAAGTGGGTCACTGCCAGTGTGGCCTGGAAGGGTCTGTCTTCCTCCCTCCTCCCTTGATCTCTCTCCCTTTCCCTCCACTATACCATGAGCTCTTTCTCTTCTGCCACACCCTCTGCCATGCTATCCTGCCTTGGATCCACCCAGCTATGAACTGAAACCTCTACAAACTGTGAGTCAAAATAACCCTTTCCTCCGTACAATTGTTGGTATTGGGTATTGTGTATCAGCAATGAGAACGTAACTAAGACAGCTCTATTTCACATATTTCTGATCCTTTCCTGGCAGTTTACTGCAGTGTTCTTTTCTTGAGGGACTGTGACAGTACAAAAGGCTCACTAACACTACACAAACACATTTAAAGCCTTTGTGTGTCATGTCCACTAAACATTCAGTTAGCCAGAGCGATCACAGGGCAAAGTCCAACATCAACGGGGCAAGAATCTAATCTAGCAGGAGACAGTGAAAACCTAAAATGCTGTAGAAATCTTTTGAAGTGGGGAAGGGAATAAAGAATTGAGAACAGGGAACAATGCCAGCAGATGTCCATGTTACTGTAGCAAAATATCAATATTCCATCCAGTTAGTTCTGAGCAATGTTAATAATTGCAACTGGCAAGTGTGGAATTTCCTTTGTCTTAACTTCCTGCTAATGGGAGGGCCAATGCTCTTATTCTTCTTAAACATCTCTATTAATGCCCAGTCCAATATCTTGTTGCATAAATGTTTGCTAAGCTATTTGGAGTAACTGAACACAAAAGTGCTAAATTATCCACTGGTTCTGCATTAAAATAGTGTGACTCTTAGTTAGTTATACAAAGCCCACTGGAAATTTTTTGAGACCTATAATTTAAACCAGGCCTTCTAGACCATGTCCTACTAATTCCTACAAAATACTTTTTAAAAATAGGAACGATAACAAATGAATTTAACGGTAGCCTTTATAATTCAAATAATATAGCTAACCCTCTTAATAATTGTCTTTTTGTAATTACTTTTCTATAAATTCTGCATAGACAGTTCCTAGAAATCCATTCACATAAGCACATAAAATGATTCTGCTTAATTAATGAATCCAGTGAAAGGCCAGGGAGAGTTTCTAGTTCTGTGAAACAACTTCCTTCTTTTTTTATTATTATTTTAAAAAGTAAAACAAATTTTCAAAACAAGGTAATATTAGGGTAACAATGGTTAATACACTGCATATTATTATTTTCAAATTAGTTACTCAGAGTACAAGATACAACATTTAATTGTCCAAACAAT
>NW_004955429.1:3049533-3051879 GCF_000276665.1 Chinchilla lanigera | reverse complement strand
GAAGATTCTTCCTATTTTACAATAACTATTATACATTTTGAATATTGCTTAATCCTTCAGCTTCTCACACTAGGGAGACAATATGATGTTTACATATGTGCATCTGGCTTATTTCACTTATGAGTATGTTCTCGAGTTTCATCCATTTACCTACAAAAGTCTCCAGTTTATCCTTATCTATGGCTGAGCAGTATTCCATTGTATAAAAAGACCACATCTTTTTTATCCACTCCTTGGTTGATAAGCATTTGGGTTGTTTCCAAGATCTAGCTATTACAAATTGATGCTATAAATATGGGTGCACATGTATTGCTGTGGTATGACGTTGTTAATTCTTCTGCAGAGATAACCAAAGGGACATAGCTGTGTCAAATGGGATCTCCAATCCTAGTTTTTTGAAGAATCTCCACATTAATTTCCATAGTAATTTCACCAATCTACACTCCCATGAGGAGTGAAGGGTTCCTTTTTCCTCACAGCCCCACTAGCATTTGTTATTGGTTGATTTTTTGGTAATATTCATTCTTTCTGGGGTGAGATGGAATCTCAGTGTTGTTTCAATTTGCATTTCTCAAATAACAGTGATGTTGAAGATTTTTTCATATATTTATTTGCCATTTGTATTTCTTTATCTGAGATGCTTATTTTTGGATTGGACCTTTAAATTTGGGAGGTCAGACCTTTTTTGAGTTCTTCATGTGTTCTCGGTAGTAAGTCTTTGTCTGAGGAACAGCTGGCAAACATCTTTTCCCACATTGTGGGTTGTCTCTTCACTCTGTTGGACGTTTCTCTTGTATGAAAAGCTTCTTAATAAGATGAGATACCAGTAGTTGATTCTTTGTGATAGTTCCTGTATGATAGGGGTTTTATTCATGAAGTCTTTGCCTACAATAATGTCTTCAAGAGTTTTACTTATCTATCTTCCAGCAGATTTCATGTTTTTGTTTTAATATTTTGTTCTAATATTTATTTAATATTTTAATATTTAGATCTTTGATCCATTTGAATTTGGTTTAGTGCATGGTGAAATGTATGGGTCCAGTTGTAATCTTTGGCATGTGCAGGGCCTGTTTTTCCAGCACCATGTATTAAAGAGGCTATCTTTCTTCCAGTGAATGTGTTTGGCACCTTCATCAAAGATAAGATGGCTGAGTACATCTGGACTTGTTTCTGCATCTTCTAAACTGTTCCATTGCTCTTCAAGTCTTTTGGGGGTGGGGAGGTTGTTGTTTTGTTTTTGCCAGTACTGTGTTGTTTTTATAACAGTAGCTTTATAGTATAATTTCAAGTCAGGGACTGTAATGTCCCCTGCCTTGTCTTTGTTGCCCAGAATTGCCTTTGCTATTCTAGGTCTCTTCTGGTTCCAAATGAATTTCAGGATTGTTTTGTCTAAACTTATGAGATATGCTGCTAGAATTTTTTATTGGAATTGCATTAAATCTGTATAATAGTTTTGGAAGTATGGCCATTTTTTACTATATTGGTTCTTCCTACCCAAGCGCAAAAGACATCTTTCCATTTTGTGATATTCCTTCAATCTCATTTTTTAGAGTACTGTAGTTTTCAATGTAGTGGTCTTTTACATCCTTTACTAGATTGATTCCTAGGTATTTTTTGTTTTGGATGCTATTGTGAAAGGTATTATTTCCCTAATTTCTCTCTCAGTGAGTTTTTTATTCTGTACAGCAAGGAAATTGATTTTTGAGTACTGACTTTGTATCCATCTATGCTACTGAATTGGTTATTAAATCTAGCAGTTTTTAGTGGAGTTTTGGGGATTTTCTATGTAGAATATCATGTCATCTGCAAATAATAATAATTTAACTTCTTCCTTTCCTATCATTATACCTTTTATTTCTTTCTCTTGTTTAATTGCTCTGGCTAAAGTTTCCAGGACTATGTTGAATAGGAGTGGAGACAGTGGACATCCTTGTCTTGTTCCTGGTTTTAAAGAGAAAACTTTCAGGTTTTGTCCATTTAATATGATATTGGCTATTGGTTAGTGATAGATGGCTTTTATCAGATTGCAATAAGTCCATCTATTCCAATTTTCTATAGGGTTTTCATCATGAATGGGTGCTGGACTTTGTCAAAACCTTTTTATGCATCTATTGAGATGATCATATGGTTTTTGTCCTTGGCTATGCAAATATGGTATATTACATTTATTGATTTACATATGTTGAACAATCCCTGCATCCCTGTGATGAATTCCACTTGGTCATGGTGTATAATCTTCTTGATGGTTTGCTATATTCTGTTAGCTAGTATCTTATTGAATATTTTTGCATCTATGTTCATTAGAGAGATTGGCCTGTAGTTCTCTTTCTTAGTTGGTTCCTTCTC
>NW_004955429.1:3046286-3048623 GCF_000276665.1 Chinchilla lanigera | reverse complement strand
TGGACTAGTATGTGGTCTATTTTGGAGAATATCCATGTGTAGCTGAGAATAATGTGCATTCTGATATTGTGGAGTGGAACATTCTGTAGACATCTACTAAACCAATTTGTTCCAAAGTTTGGTTCAGTTCTAATATTTCATTGTTGATTTTTTGTGTAGCAGATCTGTCTTTTTGTGACAGTGGGGTATTGAGATCCCCCAATATAGTTGTATCCATGTTTATTTGATTTTTCATGCCCAGTAATATTAGTTTTATATAGTTGGCTGCACTGGTATTTGTTGCATATATATTTATAACTGTTATCTCTTTTTCTTGGATTACTCACTATACAAGGATGTAGTGACCTTCTTTATCTTAATCAGTCTTGGCTTGAAATTCACTTTGTCTGCAAAAAGAATAGCTACCCATTTTTTCTCCATTCCTGTTTCATAGAGTATTGTTTTCCATCATCTATTAATTTATTTTTAAATTAAATATGTTTCTTGTATGCAGCATATTTCTGGATCTTGCTTCTTGATCCATTCTGCCAGTCTTTGTCTTTTCCTTGGTGAATTGATACCATTAATATTGATAGTTATAACTTGTGTGTGTGGACTTATCCTTGTCATGTTATTTTCTCGGTTTTGGTGCCCCCTCTTTTTTTCCCTCCCTCTGTCTAATTGCTTGCCTTGCCTGGTGGATTCCTTCTGTTGGGGTTCATGGAGTTGTAGTTCTTGTTATCTCTTTCTAGAATGTCCCTTAAAACATTTTGGAGTGCTGGTTTGGTGGTCATAAATTTCCTCAGATGTTCTTTGTCATGGAAGATCAGTTTTGAAAGATAGTTTTTTGGGGTACATCAATCAGGGTTGAATGTTATTTTCCTTTAGAACTTAAATACAGGTTTGGGGATTTAGCTCAGTGGCACAGGGACTGCCTGACAAGGATGAGGTCATGAGTTTGATTTCTACTACCAAAAAAAAAAAAAAAAAGAAGAAGCTGAAAAACTTCACTGTAAGCTCTCATTGACTTGAGGATTTGTGCTGAGAAGTCAGCTGTGATTCTTTCCTTTATAGGTGGGCTTTCCTTTATAGGTGATTTGTTTTATTTTCCCAAACAGCTTTTCATATTCTATTGTGTTTAACTTCTGGAATCTTGACTATGATGTGCCTTGCTGTAGATTTTCTTTTTGAGCATGGCTAATGTTCTATATGCCTCATTTATCTGTATGTCAAATTCTTTTTCTCTTCCAGGGAAGTTTTCTGACATGATGTCTGTGAACTTCTTTTTACATCATTTATGATATCACTTGCTTTTTATTGACTCCAATCTTAGATTATTCTTCTTTGCCTCATGTAGTAGCTGCTGAATTAATTTCTTATGGTCCCTTACTATTTTTAAGAAATCTTTCTTTTCATTATTGCTAACCACAAGACTGTATTCTATATCTGAGATCCAGTCTGTAGTGGACTGACAACTGGTGGTCAACTTACAACCCCCAGCTGAACTGAGTAAGCATGGTGCTGGGTGTGGGAGGCCTACCCAAGGATTGTTGCCAGCAGCATAAGAGGCAGTACTGGAGAAGAAGAAGTAAGGCTGTTGAGAGCAGAGAAATACTATTGGGAGCTGAGAGGGGCTGCGAGGAGCTGGTAGAAGCTGTAAGGAGCTGTGGGTTCTTTTGGAGGAGCTCGTCATGCTGGCTTTCCTGATGAACTTGGCTGTTTTCATCCTCCAAGGAGCATGGGACCTTGCTGGCACTGAGAATAGCTTTGGTTCACTTTGGGGGAGCTCTGGCCGTCACTTTGAGCATTGCTTCCTGGCTCTGGAGGGGAAGATGGTGCACTGCCAGTCTCTTGGAGAAGCTTGCTGCATTAGCTTCCCTGATGGGAATTCTGTCATCTTGATCATCAGAGTAGCTCGGGACCTCACTGCTGCTTAGGGTGGCTGTGGTAACTTTCAGGGGAGCTCTGGTTCTTCTGAGCATTGCTTCCTGGTTCCAGTGTGGATCCCTTAGCCTGCTAGCACAGACTTCCTAGATTCCATCACTGACCTTTGAGCCTTCCCAGCACAGATCCATGAAACAGGCCTACATGAGACGTTGTCACGGACTCTGGGCCACCAGTTGGATTCGTGGGAGATATTGGTATGAGCTCTAGATATTCAGCTGGACTCATGCAGGACATTTCCATGCGATCCAGGCCCTCAGCTGGATTCTTGGTCTAGAGTCTGTGGACAGATTTCCTGCACTCTTTTGTATATCATTCTTTGGGTGACTATTATAAATAATCTTATTAAATATGTGTCCTGTATTATACTGTTTCCCTTTGCAAAATATCCCCAAACCAACACACTGTCCTCAT
>NW_004955429.1:3040856-3045536 GCF_000276665.1 Chinchilla lanigera | reverse complement strand
TATGTATACCTAAATTGTACCAATAAGCTTAATTTTTAAAAAGTGTTTATTAGCAATGGCTCAGGAGAAATGGCACAGCAATCTGTCATTATGGAGTCTGGCGCCAAATTGCAACCCCAGGTCCATTCTTCATTTAGGTACATTCCTTTACTCTTGTGTACCTGTTTTTTCAAATGTAAAAATGAGGGTAACTACCTCACTGGGCAGTTGTGAGGATTACATAAATTCATGTACATTATATGCTTAGGACAGTGGCTGGCACAGAATATTGTTAAGTGTTAGAATTACTAAGCATACTTCACACAATACCAAAATTCCACATAGCTTTGCAACCAGACACACCTGGGCCCACTTCCCAGCTCCACAGTCTGGACTGTATAACCCTGGACAAATCACTACTCTCTGAGCCGCCCTTTGTCCTCTCTATGTGGAAGATGATAACCCCTGCTTCCTTGGGACACCAAGATGCAGCAAAGCATACACACAGTGCCTGGTGCACTTCCTCTTTCTCCCTCTTTCTCCCCTGTGTTTTTCTCAGTGGTCCACGTTAACATCCCTCTGACTCAGTGCCCTTTCCTTCACTGCTTCCAGAATTTTTTCCAATGGTGTGATCATTTGGGAAGAACCCTGGATTAAGAAGTCTGAAAAGCATTGAACTCACCAAGTAACCTAGGATAGCCTAGAACTCACCGTGATCTCTCTGCCTCAGTCTCCCAGGTGCTGGAATTACAGGTGTGTACCACCACACCCAGTTTGGAATTGAAGGATTCTGATAATGCTTTTTTCAAGGAGCCGTGAGACCCTTGGCCCATGCACTTTCCTTCTCTGGCCTCGTTTGTTCCATGATGAGGCTGTTACTTTCTACACAATGTTCTGCAATACTGTGATCTGGTGGCAAAGGTCATGATTAGCTCTGGATCTCAGTTGGCCTGGGGAGAGGTGCTGTGAAGCTACTGCCTGGTACTCTGATCATCTTAATAGAGGATATTTGGTCAGAGGCAGGTGTTATCCTACAGGCCTGGCATGGCATGGGGTGGAATATAGGACTGAGGAATGGAGTCCACATTGGAAAACTGCCTCAGGAATGCAAAACCAACCTGCCACCATGCCACTAACTGCTAATGTAGGAATTCAGGGTTGCTTTGAAGGCCTGGTCTGGTTTCTCAGTGGTCCACGTTAACATCCCTCTGACTCAGTGCCCTTTCCTTCACTTCGCTGGGAGAGCAGAGGGACAAAAGGCCTAATCCACATGAGGCTTCCTGCTCTATTCCCCTTACACAAGGAGGAAACCTAGGAAAGGAAAACTTTACCTAGTGCTATAGTTTGTGTCTGGATGTCCCCCCAAAGCCTCCTGCAGTCATGGGGCAGGCTTGTAGAGTTTATGATTGACACATTGTCCAATGTTGGGATTATGGGTGTGAGTGCCACACCCACCCTGGGGTGGGTAGTTTGCAATACAATATAAGGAAGGGAAAAAAGCTTGCTCTTTCCCCCACTGCTCCTCCCTTTTTGCTCTTGTTGCTTTTGCTGTTCTCTGCCACCATGAGCTGTTGCTCTCTTCGATGTACCACTCTGCCTTAGAGCCAGCCAAGTATGGACCGAAATCTCCACAAACTATGAGCTAAATTAGCCTTTGTTTACTAAATTTTCCTTGAATTTCAAAGCAGGTATTTTGTCCCAGCAATGAGAGAAAAGTAACCAAGACAGAACTTTGTAACGGAGAAGTGGGGTCGTTGCTGTGACTGTACCTGACCTCGTGATTCAAGAGCCTTTGGGAATGGCTTGTGGGAAGAGTTTGGAAAGGTTCTGAGATGTCTACTGAAAAAGTGGCAGTGGAGTGCCTTCAGTTGTTCTGTATGGAAGATTCTGGTCAAAGCTCAGAAGACTAGAAGGTTGACAGAAATCCTGCCAGTAAAGACCAGGCTCAGAAGTTTTCTGCTGGGAAGAAGGACTGCGTTGGATGCTGGACTCCAGATGATATATGTTATAGCTTGGCAGAAAGTTTATCTGCATTTTGCTTGTGTCCAGAGACTTTGCCTAAGACTGAGATTAAGGGCAGTGGACTAATTCATCTGGCAGAAGAAATTTCAAGGCAGTCAAATGTTGAGGTGGTGTCATGGCTATTGTTGGGGACTTTTAGCCAGATTTATGTTGAGAATCAAGAACAAAGAGCCCAGCAGAATGATTTAAAACATTACAAGTTTGGCCAGAAAGAAAGCTCCAGTAAAGCTGTGGATTGCAAAGATAGAGCTGAGGAGATCTCTATTGCTGACAAGGGACAAGAGAATTGGAGAGATGGCCTGAGAACATCACTAGGAGCAGCAAGTCTCCACCCTTTGCAGCCTCAAAACTGCAAAAGTGAAGGACTTTGCTTTAAGAAGAAAGCCACAGAGTGCCATGTTCCAGAATGGCAGTGGCCCACTGGGTTCCAGAATTGTGGCAGCATAGAGAATTTGTTCCTCAGAATCAGCTTCAGAGTGCTCAGCAATTCAGGACCTTACAGCCAAGACAGAAGAAAGCCTGGCTACTGCTCTAGCTGGCAATGCACCTTGGCATCATCCACTTGGTGCTGGTTTTAGGCGCATGCAGAATAAAGAGTTCTGAGATTAAGAAGGCTCCCATCTAGATTTCAGAAGGCCTGGGTGGGCAGGGGGTGTGACCCTGAGAGGGCAGTATGTGAAGCCATGAGTGTGAAGTGAAAGGTATAAAGGAGACCCCAGAAGTTTGGAAAAGTGAGGAATGTGGATTATGTGAGAAAAGCTGAAAGGTGGGAGCAGAGCAGACCCAAGACAGAAGCCATGGGAGCTGTAACCACCAGCACTGCTATAGAGGTGGAGTCACCCAAGCTCTTTGGAGCTCACAATTTACCACAGGTTGCTTCAGATGTTCCACATGGAACTGCAGGACTTAATATTTGCCCTGTTCGATGTCAGACTTACTTTGGTCTCAATGCTTTGTATCCTCCTGTTTGTACCTTTTGGAATGGTAATGTTTATCTTGTGCCATTGAATGTCGGAAGTGTTTAACTTTTCATTTGTACAGGGGCTCACAGCAAAGAGCTTGCCTTACACCTCGGAGGAGACTTGGGACTTGGACTTTTCAGCAAAGCTGCAACTGTTAGGACTCTGGCAACTCTTAGAAATAGACTAAAATGTCTTTTGCATAAAGAGATGTACATGAGTCTTTGGGGGGCCAGAGGCAGAATGTTATGATTTGTGTCTTCAGGTCCCCCCAAAGCCTCATGCAGTCATGGGGTAGGCTTCTACAGTTCATGATCAACTTACGGTCCAATATTGGGATTATGGGTGTGAGTGTCACACCCACCCCTGGGGTGGGTAGTTTGCATACAATGTAAGGAAGGTAAAGATGCTTGCTCTTTCCCCCAGTGCTCCTCCCTTTTTGCTCTTGCTGCTTTTGTTGTTTCCTGTCCCCATGAACTGTTGCCCTCTGCCATGTGCCACTCTGCCTTGGAGCCAGGCAAGTATGAACTGAAACCTCCACAAACTGTGAGCTAAATAAACCTTTCCTGCCTTAATTCTGGGCATCAGGTATTTTGTCTCAGCAAGGACAGAAAAGTAACTAAAACACCTAGAAAAGGACCAAAGAAGCCTCTCAGGCTCACTTGTGCATGGAAACAACTCAAAGCACAATTTATCCTTTTCAATAGGTTTTCTCTAGAGGAATTTTCTGAGCTTCTTTTCCCTGGAGTTATGCAA
Source organism: Chinchilla lanigera (assembly GCF_000276665.1). NCBI lineage: Eukaryota > Metazoa > Chordata > Mammalia > Rodentia > Chinchillidae > Chinchilla > Chinchilla lanigera. The sequence goes on along the minus strand of NW_004955429.1, from coordinate 3,041,820 downwards.
CATAGACTTAGGGACAAAAGCAGTGCCAATTACTCTCTCTAGTGTTCCACTGCATGATGATAAAAATGATGATAATAATAATAATAATAATAAAGGAAGGCTTCAACAGAAGGTGATGTTGTGTTCAGTCATGGGAGAGAGCACATACATTGTGAAGGCCTGCAGACTTTTAAATATACCACTGTCTACAGTGAGTAGAGGACAAATGTGGAAGTCTTGACCTGAAGCTTATTAATGTAATAAATATGTATAAGCTCACCAAGAGCTGACATTAACTCCGCTCCACATCCCTGACTCCAGCCATTTGGCCTTGCCTCCTGCATGATTTTGAACCTTTCCTACCTTAAAGCCTGTTTTCTCATCTATACAAGGATTACATGGCCCACTCCACTAGGAAACATCAAACCTAAGAAGGAAGGATTCAATCAGGCTCAAAGACAGTGTCCAAGTATCCATTAAAAAAAAAAAACAAAAAACAGGAAAAACATCTGACAACATTTACTCTTCTTTGGCCAAGATTAAACCTGCCACAAACTAAGGTTTTTCTCAGCAGCCTCTGGCACGGCATGTCCAGAATTTCAGAAACCACACCCTGAGAGAATGGGGCCAGACTTCCTATGCTCCCTGCTATGGATACTTTCAATGGAATTTTCATTCTCCTGGATATCTGCTTGAATCTACCTTATGGATTCCATTTCTTTCCTAAACTGAGCATTCATGGCTTCCATAATTTTCTTAAGCTCCTCTAATTTTTTGTCTGAATCTTATCTACAGTCTCTAAGCATGATTTTCCTTAAAGACAACATTTCAGCAGTTACCTGAGAAATTATTTCTGATTTGATTTTTTCTAGAGTCTCATTCATTTACTTTGTTGTTAGCTCTTCAGAGAGGCCAGGTGCATGGCTTTTGAATTGTTCTACCTCATTGCCTTCTGAGTTTGCCTTTGGTGAGCTGGATATCTGAG
>NW_004955429.1:3031050-3038801 GCF_000276665.1 Chinchilla lanigera | reverse complement strand
GTTCACACTCCTATAAAAACAAGATCAACAATGAAGAAGAAAAAAAGACAAAAAACAAAAACTAAACCACCAGCATCCCAACAAAAAACAAGACAGAGAAAGAGAGAGAAAAAGTCAGCTTGCAGATTTGTCCCTGTTGTTACTGGTAGACAATGTGTGGAGACAGAGTCCTGGTTTGGAACATTGGTTTTGGTAATATTCCCCCCTACAAAAAAATTGTGAAACAGTACCTTTTTAAAATTACATTGAAAACACTAATTAAATAAAATTTTAAAATACACTAAATCCAGAGTTTTGTATTTTTTGCCAGCACATTTGTACCCTAAGTATGTGCCTTTCTTGAATGGTGACTGGATATGACAGTAGTTACTTGGGAGTTCTAGGCCTGAAGGGCTCCAGCTTTGCTTTTCCCCATCTGAACCCTGCTTTAGGAAAATTGATTTCCATGAAAATTTAAGAAAAAATTAAGCTGAAAGTAAACCACACTTTAAAAGGACTCAAAATGTGCTTTTGAAAGGTTTTCTCTGGTTTCTTCTCAGAGTTTCATTGGAGACTTTAAAACATAATACAAGGGCTGGGAGTGTAGCTCATGGATTGAGCACTTGCCTAGCTTTCAAAAATTAAAAACAAAATAAATTATAATCCAACTTACAAGCAAAATTTATACACAGTTCTCATAAGTACATCAGTTGAATATGCATTCTTATGTGCGCCAAAGTAAGTTTCTTACTGTTTTTTCTAGCCATCAAAGGTGATGCTGGTACTGAAGAGCTAATCTGCTGGCCTAACCTTCTTTTACATACCATCTTTCACATTCTCACCAACTTGTTCCATAATTGCTCTCCTTAAAACTTTTCACATGTCCAAAATTTAGTCCAAATTCCCACTTCTACATTTATGTTCTGGTTCCTTCCTATTTTTCCAGCCCACAGTCTTGCCAAGTCCCCATTCCCATGCCCCAAGAACCCCACTACTTCCCTTTTCAGCCATTGCAACTACATCAGACTCCCAACAACCACCCAGGGTGGAGCTCTGTAGGAACAGCCTGTCCTTATTGGGCCTGTATGGTTGCAATCTCCTAAGCATGTGATCAATTTCTTTATTTGGCTGTTTCCTTCCCCAGACTCTGAGCTCCTAGAGGCCAGTGGTTATGCTGGCTTCATATGCATGCGTCGATAGTGTACCTGACACATCACTGGTGCTCCATAAGTATCTTATGAATAGTTGAAGGAAATAAGAGTAACCAACCAATGCCAAAGACCCACTATTTATATAGAATAATTCATAAAATAATTCATAACATAATTCATAGAATAATTCATAAAAAATACACACAGCACTTACTCTTATTTTAGGAACACTTGGAAAAGAAATTTGGGCAAAAACATTCCTGTAGTAAGATCAGACTGAAAATGCCTCTAATAGAGGTCACAGCCCTGTGTGTGCAATTCTCCTTCATCTGGGAAATGCTGGGACACTTGATTTCTTCCCGGTCCCCTTCAGGTCTTCCTGAACAACATAGCAGCAGCAGTTTGGCAGGAATTCTCTGAAGTTTACAACCTCTTTCAGTGAAAAGATCTTTTTAATCTTTTAGTCTGAATTCCCACCCCTACACACCCCCAAATAGCTTGTATTGTTTACTAAAGCAAGCTCAAGACAGCCTGAATTTTAATGGATTCTAAAATGACACTTCGGTCCCAGCACTACACAAAGTATTATTCATGTACTATTTTTCCTCTAGTTGCTGTCTTACCTGATAAATGCATATTCCCCACTGTGGCCAACAGTCACCTGCTGCCCTTACAGCCACATCATGCTCATCAAATTCCAAGTTGGCACAAAGAAAGCAGGAAGAGATGTTTAGCTCTAAAGTTCCACAATATTCTAACACAAAAGTGAGAAGAAACATTCCTTAAAAAGAAACCCCTTTCAGAAAAAAAAAAAATACACACAAGATAGTTATGATAATTGTACTACTGGTTTCTACTGGTTTATTAAAAGGAACAGTTAATAATTGTTTGATCAATTTTGCATGTCTATATCTGGTATCTGAGCAACTATATTGAAGATAACAATATGCGATATAACAACCATTGTTAATTTACTAACAGCTTATTTTGAAATTCTATATCATTTTATTGTGTCTTATTTTTTATTTCCTTTAAAATTAAAAAAAAAACTTTTTTAGTGAGAGTCCTTCAGAATTCTATGCTGCTATTTAGAATCTTTTCCTGGTTTTCCAGAGGCATCTCAGTCAGTCTATATCTCCATACACATCTCTTAGTTAACAGTGAACAGGCTATTATCTCCACCAGCATGCAAAATAGTTCTCAGTAAGTAGTGGTGATACATTTTCTTTCTTACCCTCTCCCTGTCATCTCTTTCATCCCTCCCCACCTCCACCCAGTTATGACCCCAGCTTTGATAAATCTTGTTTGTTAGACATTATCTGGGTTCACAACCATGGAGAGACTACAGTACATGCCAAGTGGCACAAAAACTGCCACCTGAGATTTCCCAAGATTGTGTGTCTGAGAGTGACACCAAGGGACTTATATTGGTGAAACAGGATGACGCTATCTGAAGCAACCCTCACGTACTGCATTTGAGACCTTCCTGAAACATTCTAAAAGTTTCATTAGTAACTGGAGACTAACATCAATTAAATTTATATTTCAATCATTTTTCCTATGTCAAAAATTCTGTGACATCTTTTTGAAATATTACAAAAAAATTTCAAATAGTCTCACTAACTTCTTCCAGAATATTCTACTTAGGAAAAGCACCGTCTTTTTCTTATACAAAGCTTCTCACTAGAGTTTTTAAAATTTCAACTGCAATTTAATTATTCCTTAGAGTCTTTTCACATGGTAGTAATACCTCATATGGAAAGGCTGTCCTTAGAACACGTGGAAAGGGGAAGATAAAACTATACTGAAAGATTTGAACTTCAATCATTAGGTCACCTTTATGAGTTTACTTTTCATCAGTAAATAACAAAAGTTGGAAAACTTGTGAAGTACGCGGACTACAACCAGTAGAAACTTGAGGGAGACCGTTGAATTCAACATTGGACTTCATGCATACATTCCTGTTTCCTTCTTCATCCTTTCAACCTCTAATTACCTTAAAAAATTTGACATCCACCTGCAGCAGTCCCAATAACTCACGACACATTTACCTTGAAATGAAAGATGAAGTCTTGTGATGTTGTTTTTTGCATCAGCATCTTTGTGGCTCATGTGTGACCTTTAGCTGATGCTTGGAAATTGGTGTCAATATTGCTCTCCCAGGATTGTGCCCTGGCATCTAGTCTTCACTGCCACCTCTACAGTTTCAGCCTGTTCATGTGGCACTTCCAGGCAGGAGCAGGCTCCTCCCTAAGGAATCCACACCCCTCCCAGTTCTGCCTGTGTCTTTTGATTCAGACAGCATTTACATTTATGTTCTTTCCATCCAATATTCACTTCAACTGATTAACTTAAGTACATGTTTAGTAGAACTGGGAAATGAACCCAAGACTTTTGCGTGGAGTTACATCCACAGCCCCTTGCTTTTCTATTTTGAGATAGGGTCTTCTAAATTGTTATATTGCCCAAGCTGTGCTCAAACTTCTGATCTGTAAAAGGGGGAGCAGGGGAGTGGGGGGACTCTCTTACTTAGCTGTTTCGAAGATCATCCTGTGTAAAGAAAACCATATTTTCTGAGTCCTCATTTTGATTTTCTTCTGCTCCCTTCACACTCCAGGAACTATGGAGCACAATGACATTTCTAATTTAAGAGCTGGGAATCTAACTGGCAGCTTCTGTGAGCTCGCTCACCACTGATAAACCTCTGGCTTGTGCTTATGAGTCACCTCAGTTTCTAAGGACATGCAGAAAACTGTTATTTGCTATTCTTGTCATATTCTCATCTTACATTTGCAATTGTTTATTGTGGTTCTTGGGAAAGAAAGTCTTTTCTTTGCCATTTATCTATTCTTCACATATATAATTAAACCCCTCAATTTCCTTCTGCAAGCAGAGCATGGAACTGAGCATATTAAATCAAGAAAAAGTATATTCCAAGCCACAGTATCAGCACACTGATTAATGTGATTCTGGGGTTGGCAAATAATAATTAATGGTATTTTTAAAAAGTAAAATAGTCTATCATCTCTACATGCTATATATGAAGTAATATATAACTGACCAGTGTTCAAGTCTACAATAGCAACCTATGGTTTCTTTGAGATTCTATTACAGAAACATCAAACAATATAAATAAGGAAAACACACACACACACACACACACACACACACACACACACACACACAGGTGGAGCCCTCTCTCCAGATGGGAGGAAAGCAACTGCCCAAAGACTGCAGAGTATTTATTTATACACTCAGGAGGTTGCTGTCAGTTTCAACTTCTCTGCTTACCAATCTGTTTGCAAGCTGGAACAACTTGTTTACATGACTCCAGGAGCTCTCCCTGTTCTCTGGGTCAGCTTTGTCTTAGCCTCACATGTATGATTGATTTCTGGCTTCAGCAGCTCCCTAAATCTGCCCCTTTTCTGTTTTGTAGTTGCAAGTGATGGGTGGTCAGTTGATGTTGGAGGAGCTGTGTGTGGAGAGCTCTGTAGAAGACTTTCTCATTCTTGAACCCTCTCCATTTTGACTGAATTTCCTCATTTAGGCTAAAATTCCCAGTCCAAAGATTTTTAGATACCTCTGTTCAGCAAGTTTACCCCATACAGTCCATTAAGCCATAACAGTGGTCAGCTACCAGGGTAGCTGGCAACTGTCAAAAGTTGTTAGTGATTTAAGTTTTTTATAGCTAACATTATTATAGCATTGTTTTACACATCTTGTGATTATACTTTTCTGCTGGATGTTTATGACCAAGTTAAAGCAAGACCTGTACTAATCAATTTCTGCTATCTATCAAGATCAGTTAAATCTCCTCAGGATTTACCTTGGAACCAAGTATAGTACCTCTCAGTTCTTCTGTCAGTGTCAGCCATCTGGATGAGTAATGGCCATTGCTTGATCAAGCTGCCTTTTGTGAAATCTTGGGAGATTTTTTTCTCTCTTCATGACTCTCCTTAGGTACACTATACATCGTTGAATCAGTTTCCTCTGTGGCCCCACAATCTCCTTGATTAGAAGATGAGGGACTCAACTGAGTTATAGCATGTCACAGCAGAGGTTACAAGTTGTTCCTGTAGGGAACTCTTTCAGAATTTTATGGCCTGTATGCTGTACAATATTTACTTAATCTTTAATAGTTCTGCAGTTTTTGAATTATCTCTGCTACAAATGCAGGTCCATTATAATCAAAGGTAGGCCATATCTAGGGATGATTTCTCACAGCAGGAACCTATTAAATTCTGTTGTCTTGGCCAACCTGGGTAGGTACACATGAGCACTAAGTCATGCCAGGTGGAGGTCAGGGCTGGTGACACAAATGCTGAAGCCTGAGCTGGCTGCACGGGTACAGGTTCCAGCCCTGTGGTTTGAGCTTGCAGAATATATGGTGTGAGCAGGTCTGGCTCTGATTAAAATGGATCTTCCAGGAGTACTGGGTAAAGTTTTTCTGGCTGGGCTTGACGTTTCAGTCAACTGATTCCCAGAGGGGTCTCAGGAGAACAGGCTTGGTGTCATTGGTGGCAGGTTTCAAAAACAGCAACAGGAAGCAGTAGCAGGAGAGCTTTGGCCAAAATAACTTTATCCAAGGTGATCACAGCATATCTAGCCTGTTGGACTCCATTCCTAATAGAGCTACTTCCATCTATAAACAGGATGTACTCAACATCTGTCAGGAGGTTTATTTTTCAGTCATGGTCTGGTGGGCCCAGCTTGGTGGGCAAGTACATGGCAGTATTGAGTGGTCCATAGTTATTTAGGAGGTCCAGTACAGCATGTGACACATGGCCAGTTAAGCTGTCTTTGGCCTAAGGTGAGCTTGTCAGTTTTCTTGATCAGGACAGTGGCTATTAGAGTGCAAAGGTAAAGCAGGGATCCAGGCCTTAGCAACTAGATTCAAGTATTTGTACATATAGGCCACTGGGCACTTCTAGGGGCTGGCAATCTAAGTAAGCATTATTGTTTTTGTGAGGTCAAGGATCCAGATTCTGTAGAAGCCAGCAGCTCCAAGAAATTTTCAGAGTTTCTTTCTTGTAGCCAGTTGCTGCCAGATATTGCAGCAGAGCTTTTGTGCATTCCAGCAGACATCTTGGCTGTCATTAATCAGAAATGCAGTGATATTTCATTCTGAGAAACCAGCAAGGTCAGCTGTGAGGCTTCTCCAAAGAGGGCAAACAAGTTTTGAACCTCTGGGAGGTTGAGTCCATATCAATTGACTTTTGAATCCAAAACTGGGGTCTTTCCATTTAAAGGTGAAGAGGGGCTGGCTGACAAGAGCTTATCAAAGGCAGAAGGCATTCTTTAGGTCCAAGCAGTTGTACCAGTAGGTTGTGGGTGGCAGAAGGCTGAGGCACTGTATATGGAGACTAGTCACAGTGGCTTTGGCAGATCAGAGATCTCAAACTGGCTTTGCAGGCAGGAGAGGTATATTTTAGCAGTTTGACAGTCTAGAGACATTTTACAGATTTGAAGCCTCATTTTTTTCTTTCTCAGGGGCCCATGACAGAGCTGGAAGGAACAGAGACAGGCTGTCTCAGAGCCAAATCTATTGCTGGGGCCTCCCCCCAAATAGTGGGAGAGTGGCCAAACCTTTGTGACAATTGAGTAACAGTCCAAAGAGTGTGTATGGGTTGGGAACCACAGAGTGGAAGGTGATGGCTATGTTGTTGACAGCACAGAGATCTTGATCAGTCTATCAGGCTGATGTGGGGCTGGATGCATGTTTGTGCTTCCCATGACATCTGACAGCAAAGGTATTCAAGGTGAGGCAGCAGGGTTGATGATCAGGCCCAAAGATGAGTCTTTAGTCCACACCTCTGGAAGGTGAGTTTTCAGAACTTCAGGATTGCAGTTATCCATCTCAGGCTGATGCAGGTGTCATCTTCCTCTTGTGGAACAGTCATAGTTGCAGGTGCCGATTAAATGAGAGGGAGGCTGACTGGCTTGGTGCAAAGGAAATCCTCTTCTAACTTGAAGAGGAGGTCTCTTCCCAGAAGCTGTATGGAGACCAGCTTATACAGGAATTCATGTTTGGTGAGATGTCCTCCCAGGACACAAATTTGCTCCTGGCAGAAGGGATGAGAGGCCAAGAGTCCTAGTTGCCCCAGTGATGGTAACTTTTTGACAGAGGGAAGTTTTGAAGGCAGAGAGTTCTGTTCTACTGTCTCCCAGGAAAGTCAGGTTTACCCCTAACTTTTGCAATGACCTCAGGCTCTCAGGGGCCCAATTTGATAGAGCTCAGTCTGTCCTATCCATCCAGGCCTGACAGGACAAGGAGAAATTCAGATTGAAGTGGTACTGGGTAGTCAGATTTCTTTGTGTCTTGCAGATGGAGGGGGCATTTATTTTTTGTGTCTATAGCTCTTATAACTCATAGCCAGAGGGTATAGTCATCTATCAGACTGGATTTTTTTACACACATCAGATACTTTCTTGTATCAGGTTTCTGGGTAACAGTGGTTGATGGGTTTTTTGTTCCCCCCGCCTTTGATATCTTTAAGAAGCACTAAATTGGGTTGTTTCTAGGCATGGCAACCTTTGGAAAGATCATGGCAACTCATTCATCAGGACTGATGGTCCAATTTTTCCTCAGTCAAAATGTGGAACTCAGAAGGAATTGGTGAC
>NW_004955429.1:3026740-3030756 GCF_000276665.1 Chinchilla lanigera | reverse complement strand
CTTTGAGCTGCAGGGAGTGATCTGGTTTTGTTTTTAACTGTGTAAAAGCCTTTTCTCCTACAGTCAAGGTTTTGACTAGTTAGTTGCCATCTCTGACTTCCTCCATGTGTGTTGTGTACCCTTGAATGATGGCACAACAGATAAAGGATGGGTGCCCCTCAGAAAGAGACCATTCAGATGCCTGCCTGGCTGCACCCCTCATGGAGGCTTAAGTGCAACTTAGCTAAGGAGGGTGTGATGCCTCTGTAATGCTGTATGTCTATCAGCATGTAACCACAGGTGAGGGCCCAATCAGCCACTGCAACCAGTGCTTCTCAGTCTTGGTGCACAGACAAAGCCGACTATTGCTTACACTGTCCATTCCACTCACTCACATATTCATTCAATAGGCACTCAGAGTTTAAACATTTCAACCCTCTTCCCTTGAAGGTGGTCCTGACTAATGAAAGTTGACCTGACTCCCTTTCTGCTTGAGCTGAGCAACACTGACAGACAGACAGGAGTGCCCCCAGGGGTCTTACCAGAGTCAGGCAGGCAGGTAGGCAGACAGACACATACTGCATCCTCCTCCATTTGGGGTCCAGTGTGAGTCACTCAAGCAGGAAGACAAGAATCCTCCTCCAGACCTGTGAAGGGACACAAGGAATCTCATAAGCGTGCCTTCCTGGGGAGATCCTTGCTCTGTCAGTGACCAAAGAGGTCAGCACAGCTGATCTTCCTGGCTGGCACCAGATGCAACAGCAAACAGAAACACTGAAACAGCACCCAGGATTTGAGGCAGATTTATTTACATCACTGAGCACTGATTAAGTTCATTCCCAAAATATCAGGCCCTAAAGGCCCAGGGAGAGAGGTTTGTATGGAATTGGAAGGGGAAGTACAGAGGCAGAGTACTAGGCTGTCTCTGATTGGTTCTTACAATATGCATCATAGTGACCAGTTATGTATCACAGTGACCAGCCATTTCTAGGAGACAAAAGTAATAGGAACTGTAACCGAAAGTATTAGCTGGAAAACTAACAGACTGAAGTATACTGACAGGGTGGGGACATCTGCTACAGTCCAACACTCACATGATGGTGATAAAATCATTTCAAATATTTCATTGAAAACTAAAACCTAGGAATATTTTCAATCTTTATTTTATTTTTTAGAGTCCTTTCAAATATTCTATTTCATTTCCATTTTTTCTGAAAAAAATGAAACATGGAGAATTTATCCAAGTTTTTTCTCTTTAAAATAAATCAAACTGGAAGCCCTGATAGACATTGTGAAATGAAAGGAAACTGCTCAAAAGTAAAGAGCAACTGGGATGAGGGAAAAGAGAAAAGAAAGAAGGGAAAATTATGTGTATATGTATATGTAGGATAACTAACACAGTTGTACTACCAACTTCTATCACTTTACTGAAAGGATCAGTTAATGGTTAATTATTTGATCCATTTTTCATGTCTCTATTTTCCTGAGAAACCACTTTGAAGATATCAATATGTAATACAACAGCCATTATTAATTTCCTACCATTTTGTCTGTAATTCAGTATTGCTTGTATTGTTCTTATGCTATTTTATAAATGGATGTCTATTTATTATTATATTTTCCTTCTTTTATTTTTAAAATAAATTTTTAAAAAATTAAAAAATAAAACAAACTGGAAGCCCTTTTATACAATACTTGCTAGAGAAAACTTTTGTGAAGAAACTTGGATATATCACACTGAAGTCTTTCTACATATTTGCAAATACATAGAGGTACAGGCATATAACTTATAAAGATGTAGAAGAATTTTCTTGTATAAATAGATTTGAAGCTTTATGTTTTTGTATTTACACACGTGACAATATAGAGGGAAATCTACTGGATAAAACTTGAGAAATATATAGATGTTTGAGACTATATTTCTAATATATGTGTTTTTAAAATGTGTGTATAATATACAATTGTATCAGCCAGGGTTTTACTAGAGAAACAAATATGACACAAGATGTACAAATGTATAAGAAATTACAAGATTGGCTTACAATGGTCAGCCAAAGAGCTGGATGAGGAAGTGTGCAGTGGGTGTCTGCACACTGGAAACTGAAGGATTCAGTCCAACCAAGGTCTGGAGTTAACTGCCGTGTCCAAGCAAGTCTGTATCAGAAAGCCAATGGGTCTGCAACAAAAGGCTGATGAGTCTATGCCAGGAGGCCAAAGAATCCAAGGCAGAAGCTAAGGAGTCTGCATTAGAAGCCAGGAGACAAAGCTGAAGGCAAAGACTGGAGCCCCTCCAAAGAGCAAGAAGCCCTTCTGTCCTTCCTCATTCGCCTTTTATGTCATCCAGGTGATGAGCCACTCTAGAGTGGGTCTTCTATACCCTAGGGTATAGAATTGCTGAGCTGATTTAGTTAAGCTTCTAAGCTTCTCAAATTGACAAAATCAATCAAGCACAATAATCATACACTGTGTATATGTTGGTGGTCCCATATAGTACAGTGTAGTTGGAAAATCCTACCATGTAGTGATGTCATAGGCATTCCATCAAAATTTCCTGAGTATTCTTTCATATTTATTTTTCTAGATGAACTTTGGCATTATTTTTGATAATCCTCCGCCAGTGTAATTCATATGGGCTTCTTACTGAAGGTACACATTGGCTACTGATGTCTAAGACACTCTTCTATCTCCAAGTAACATATGCCTCTCTGTCTTCTTTTAAATCTAGCTATAAGAATATTTACAAATATCTTTATCATGACAAGACCTGACCTACCCATTCTATTCCTTAATTAATTGTCAATAGAAGACTATTGACTTTTATGTATTAATGTCAAGTGTTAGCAGGGTCAGGTCATCTAGGTCTTTTTTTACTGCTTCCAGTGTTTTTCTGTAGGTATAATCCCATATTTTGACCTGAGACATGTGATTTTATCATATTCAAGGAGTACACAATTATTTCTACAGGATAGTCAGCTTTCTATCACTGTGATAAAATAGCTGCTATAAGTCAGCTAGTAAGGAGAACACTTCATTTTGGCTTGGTCTCAGAAGTTTCAGTCCATGGTTATTGGTCACACCTGAGGGCCAGTGGCAAAGCAGAGAATCACAGTTGGATGTGTGTGGAGGGACAAAGCTGCTCACGCCATAATGGGTGGACAGTGGAGAGAGGAGGAAAGCTACAGTCCCAGCATCCTCCCCACAGCCATGACATCAGCAACTTCACTTCCTTCAACTGGGCCCCACCTCTTTCAAATGCTCCATCAGCTCCCAATAGCACCATCAGCTGGGGACCAAATCTTTAACACATGAGTTTCTTGGGAACATCTGAGATCCAAATCATCACCCCTATTTTACTATGGCTTCTTTGAAGTCAGAAACAGACAGACTTTTATAACTGCTTCTTCTATCTCATCTATGTAATCATATCTTTTACCACTTGGCCCATAAATATGGGGTATTATCTTAATAAATATCCTAAGAGTAAGCATTTCTTAAAGTCCTAGAATAAACCTCATTTAGTTTTGTGTAATCTTCTAGCTTACTGTTGGATTCATATTTGGCTTGTCATTCAGGATTTTTGCGTAGATATTTGCATATGAAACTAGCCCATAATTTTCTTTTTGTGCTAATTTTATCCAAATTTATATGCTGGTTTTGTAAAAAGATTCTTGCTCTGGTAAAATTATAAAGGCATCATAATTATCATTATCCTGAATATTTGAATGCACTCATGCAGGAAAACATCAGAATCCAGTATTTATTTCAAGCATAGCTTTTTGAAAACCTGAACAGAACAAAATAAATAAATAATTCTGGTACCATTCTGACATATCTCAATAGTGGCTTGGATTTCCATGGTTTGAGAATAGGCTGTACTTAGATAAATCAAAAAGAAAGGACACAAAGTATAGTCAGGACACACAGCAAAGAGATCAGCAGCAGTACCTAGGACATTCAGAGATGCAAGGTTCTGGATACTAAACTCCCAGAACAGAGAATGCAGAATGACTGGTGACACTAGAAAACTAACTGTCTCC
>NW_004955429.1:3005311-3025200 GCF_000276665.1 Chinchilla lanigera | reverse complement strand
CTCTGGAACCAGGAAGCTATGCTCAAAGTGAGGACCAGAGCTCCCCAAAGTGAACCGAAGCCATTCGCAGTGCCAGCGAGGTCCCGAGCTCCTCAGAGGATGAAAACAGCCAAGTTCATCAGGAAAGCCAGCTCCCCACAGTCTCTCTCAGCTCCCAACAGCCTGCTTCTTCTTCTCCAGGTCTGCCTCTTATACTGAAGGCAACAGTCCTCGGGTGGGCCTCCCACACCCAGCACCACACTTGCTCAGTTCAGCTGGGGGTTATAAGTTGACCACCAGTTATCGATCCACTACAATTGGTAATTAAGTAGCGTCAGATGATGCCGAGCTTGGGAACTGGGCTGATTTTATTTCAAACTTTTTTCCTTCTTTTCATTGGGAAGTGACATGAACAGAATCCCATTCTGAAAAACTCTTTCGGGCATTCAGGGAAAATGTGTTTAGGATGGAAGAAACAAGAGGTGGTGGAAGAGGAGAGCACAGCTCCAGAGGGAAATGATGGAGGCTGGGACAGGCAACAGCAGGGGCACAGGCTTAAGATATATTAGAAAAAAGAATCAGTAAGATTTAGTGACTAGACTTAGCCGAAGAAGACAAAGGAGCCAAGAATAAGTCCTAGTTTCACAAGACTCACTGAAATAAAGACCACAGGAAGAGGAGCAAGTCGTCTTGGAGTCCCATTGCAAGTGTTTTATCCTTGAGATGACCTTGTGACGCCTACCCAGAAATGTTTACCTACTAGTTCCGCTTGGAAAATTTTGATAGTTTAGTTGCTGAAGAAAGAGGAACAGAAGCTGAGAGGTTAAACTGGGGGAGGGGTGTGCATATTTTAAGGACGCCAGACATTGAGACACACCAGAAGTAACAGCCAGTGGGAAGTTTCTCACTCTTTTACCTCAATGCACAATTGTCAGTCTTTCTGGACTCAGGCATCTGCTCCCCACTCCAACACACTCTCTGCCCGACAGTCAGAGACACTACTTCCTACTTCCTAGAACAAATCTATTCAGGTCACTCCCGATTAACATCTTCCCAAGACCTTGAGGAAAACATTCAAAATCTTTAGCTTGTCTTCCACTGCCCCTGTATTCAAGCCCCAGCACATCACTCCGTGTCATCCCTCATAACCTTCTCCCTTGCTAAAGATGAACAACTGGTGTTTGACAGCTCTGTGAAGGAATAAAGTTCACAGAGAGATGCTCCCTCACCTTAACCTTTCTGCACATCAGATCTATTCCAGATTCACTTCTGAGAGGCTCCAATTCCTGCTCTTCTCGCTGAACTTTTCTTGCACATGGCTCTATCTTCTCAAGAACCCCACTTTTAGTCCTAATATGTCTCAGAAATGTTTCTCTAATCAGTACACATTTGGAGTTGGTATACGTACATGCCACATCCTAGTTCATTTTTTCACCCTTTTTTCCTCCCTTCCCTCCATCTCTTGATCCCCTTCCCATATGAGAAAGATTTCCCTACCTCCCAGGGTCTACCTTTAATTTTGCTCTTTCTTTATAATTTGGGTTTCTCATTCAAGAGGAGCCATGCAATCAGCTTGTGTGTCTGATTTATTTCACTTAACATTATGGTCTCAGATGCACCCATTTTCCTACAAAAGGCTCAAGTTTATCTTTATGGCAGAGAAGTATTCACTGTGTGTAGATACCACATTTTCTCTGTCTAGTCATCTCTTGATGGACATGTAGGCTGCTTCCAAGATTAAGCTACTATGAGTTGTGCTGCTATACACACGGATATGGCATGAAGCGAAATTCTTTCAGTCTCTATGTTCCAATTCCAGATGACTCTAAGAGAGATTCCAGGTGACTCTTTATGAGGATCTGGTGCTTGCCTTCATTCCAGTCTGCTAGGGATAAGAGTCAGTGTCACATAGAAGGGAGGAGAGCCTTCTCCAGACTATGAGTACCATCGGGTCTCAGAGGAGGAGGTATAGACACTGAGGAGTGATTAACTTCTCTGTCCCAAATCTTGTCATTTTGAGAGCAACCATATTTTAAATTTTCCCACTGCTACTTGAATTTTATTCAAATATTACACAATATCAGTACAATTAACTTATATCTAGTCTTTCAATTTCAACAAGTCAGTGTTGTATGTAAATCTGGTAGGCACAGTCTTCAATCAAATCACCTGTGAAAATATTTGGAGTAGAAATTTGACTTCTTAGGATAGTATGACAGGAGACTTGGGGTTCTTTTCTAAATATGGCTTAGAAGAAAAACATTTTTAAAATCCAGAAAGCCAAAAGTACATTATTAACTACATCTGTCTATAGTAACAGATGGTAATACTAATTGTTGTTCAGGAGTGGCATATTGCTTTAATTTTCTCAAGGGTAAAATATGAATATAGACATGCACAGATTTTTAATATTCCATTGCTGTGTTCATTGCATGAGCCTTGCAAAATATATGATTCTCTATCTTATTTTGACAGGATATGGCCCTTTCTGAAAAGAAACAATTTTAGAAGATGTCAAAAAAATCACAACTTAGAAAAACTCATTTTAAATTAAGTTGTTTATTTGCATTTGAATGAGATGCTATTTCTGTTCATTTTGATAAAATCAGCACTCTGCTTCCAGTAATAGTTAGAGACTTAGCTATCAAACTTTCATTGCAAGCTACTGTGGTGAGTTCAGTATTTTTCACAGCTCAAGAAGACTCACTTCTTGTTTATTGGCTTCTTTAAAATATATGTACACAGGATTTTTCCTTTGTGTGTTTGCGTGTGTGTGTGTGTGTGTGTGTGTGTGTGTGTTTGTAGTACTGGGGTGGAACACATGGCCTTCATCCTGAGCTATATCTTAAGCCTCTTTGTTTTTTATTTTAAGAAAAGAGGTCACTAAATCACTAAATTACCCTGCAGGGTTTGAACTTCTGATCCTCATGCCTTAACCTCCCAGAGTGCTAAGATTACAAGCATGCACCAACAGAACCAGCTTTTGTGTGATTTTAATAGTAGTTGAAATAGAAAGCATATTCCTCCACCGTGACTGTGGTGTCATTGTCCATATACACAAAAGAAGATTAAGAATAAAATAGTGTGTTTTACTTTTCCAAATCTACACAGAACTGATTCTAAAGTACATATACAGGATACAAAATCAACACAAAAGAATCAGTAACATTCTTGTGCAACAGTAATGAATCCACCAATAAATAAATCAGGAAAACAATTCCATCACTGGAGCTTCAAAAAAATGTAGATACCTCGGAATAAATTGAACAAATACAGTAAAAAATCCTATAATGAAAATTACAGAACTATGAAGAAAGAAATTGATGAGGACATTAGGAAATGAAAAGACAATCCTTGTTCTTAAATTGGCAAAATTAATACTGTTAAAATGGTCCTATTATCAAAAGTGATCTACAGATTTGATGCAATCCACCTCATAATTCCAATGACATTCTTTATAGACTTTTTTAAAAATCCTAAAATTCATAGGGAATCAGAAAAGAGCCAGAATAGTCAAAGCAATCCTGAGCAAAACGAGCAATGCTGGGGGCATCACAATTCCAATCTTCAAGTTATACTACAAAGCAACAGTAACTAAACAACGTAGTATTAAACAAAAACGGACATGTAAACCAGTGGAATCAAGCATGAGATGGAGAAACAAAGCCATGCACCTACAGCCATCTGACTGCTGACAAAGGGGCCAAAAACATATGTTACAGAAGACACAGTCTCTTTGACAAACGGACCTGAGAAAACTGGATATCCACTTGCAGAGGACTGAAACTAGGTCCCTATCTCTCTCTCTTTAATAAATTAAATCAAAATGTATCAAAGGTATAGAATTAAAAAACAGAAACTTTGAAGCTACTAAAGATAACGTAGGGGAAACATTTGAATCCATAAGTCCAGGCCAAGACTTCCTGATTAGAATTCCACCAACACAGGAAATAATATCAAAAATCAACAAGTGCGATGACATCAAATTAAAAGCTTCTGCAGAGCAAAGGAAACAACTGCGTGAAGAAAGAACCTAAAGAAGGGGAGAAAATTTTGCTAGCTACTCCGCTGATAGAGGACTACTGTAATATCTAGAATACGTTTTTAAAGCCTCAAAATATTAACCCCCTCAAACAAATGACCCCATCAAAAAATGGCAGTGGAACTGAATAAGACGCTCAGCAAAAGAAGAAGTACAAACAACCAATAAGCACATGAAAAAGCTGTGCAGTATTTTAGCCATTAGGGAAATGCAAATGAAAATGTCCATAGCTTCTGTCTTACCCCAGTCAGAATGGCTGACATGGAGAACACACAAAAGAATGAATGCTGGTGGGGAGGTGGGGAAAAAGGAAGCCTCCTACAGTTTTGAAGGGAACACAAACTAGTACAACCCCTATGAAAATCAATATGGAATTTTTCAAATAACTAAAAATAGAAATACCAATTGACCCAGCTCTACCACTGCCCAGCCATATTACTGAAAAAATTAGAGACATCATACTACAGTGATACATGCCTTCTTGTGTTTATAGCAGCACAATTCACAATCGATAAGCTCTGGCAAATGCCACGATATCCATGAAAACAGAGGAATAGATAAAGAAAAAGTGGTGTATATGCACAGTGTGGTATTTCTTGGCCATATAGAAGAATGAAACCAGTTATCTGAAGGAAAATGAATAGAACGTGAGGCCATTATGCTAAGAGAAATAGGCCAGACTCAAAAAGTTTAATGTAACATGTTTTCTGTTTTCTGAGAAACCTTAAATATAAACAAATGAATGAATAAAGTACAGGAGAGATGTAGGAAACCAGAGAGTAGACTCTCAGAGAAGAGTGAAGGGGTCAGGGAGAGTGGGGAGGAAATGGAGAGGAGCAGCAGGATTGAAAATGATCAAGGTGTGCTGTCCGACTCCACCAGTTCACCAGGATGAATACAACTATTCTGCACTGCAAACATGCACTAACAAAAAATGTGTGTATAGATGCTTAATATAACAGCCGGCTGTGCTTCTGGAAGTAGAACTGAGCACAAGATTGGAAAAGGCTACTAAAATATTCCATTCTTTGCCAACTGCTTTCCCGTATGACACAAGGCTTTTGTCATATATGGTTGTCTCTAAGTTTGTGCAAAGTATTGGTGCTAGCACCTCACACACACACATGAAAACACAGATGCCAAAGTCTCATATAAAATGGCATAGTATGTGCATATAACCCACCCACATCCTCCTACTTACTACAAATCATCTCATGATAATTTAGGATACTGAGTATGGTGCAAATGCTATGTACACAATAATTGCAACATATTATTTAGAGAATGGTGGCAAGAAAAATGTTTTCACATATTCAGTACATGTACAGCTCTTTTTCCAAATTTCTTGGCTCTAAGGACACACAGATCCATAGAGCCAGCTGTACTTGAATCAAAAAAGAGTGTGTCAAAAACAGTGAACACGTGTGCAAATGTATGTTTTGTATAGACACAACTTTGCATTCTCATTTGATGAAAGATTATTTACTTGGCTTAAGATTTAATGTTCTTCAAATTAAAGCACTTCTGCACAGCAAAGGAAAGAACACAGTGAAGAGGAAACTTACACAATGGGAGAAAAATCTTTGCCAGCTATTCTTCCAACAGATGATTAATATTTAGAATATGAAGAACTCCAAAAAACTGAAACCCATGAATTGGAAAACAATTTTAGCCAACTGTCCACCAGACAAAGGACTTCTACCTAAAACATATAAAGAATTTTTAAAAATCAGGCCCCCAGAATTCAAAGTTCCAATCCAAAAATGGGCATCTGAGATGAATGCACAGTTCTCAAATGAAGAAATACAAATGGCAAATAAATATATGAAAAAATGTTTAACATCATTGATCATTTGAGATATGCAAATTAAAACAACACTGAGATTGTATCTCACCCCACAAAGCATGGCTATCATGAAGAAATCAACCAGTAACAAATGCTAGAGGGGCTGTGGGGAAAAAGGAACCCTTCTCCACTGTTGGTGGGAATGTAGACTGGTGCAGCCACTGTGGAAATCAGTCTGGAGCTTCCTCACGAAACTAGGATTAGAGGTCCTATTTGACCCAGCTATTCCCCTTCTGAATATTTTCCCAGAAGAATTGGAAACATCATACCACAGCGATATATGTGCACTCATGTTGATAGCAGTGCAATTTGTAATAGCTAAATCTTGGAAACAACCCAAATGCCCATAACCCAAGGAATGGATAAAAAAAGATGTGGTATTTTTACACAATGGAGTATTACTCAGCTAAGAAAAGATAAATTTGAGGCTTTTATAGGTAAATGGATGCAACTTGAGTCCATACTCATAAGTGAAATAAATCAGACCATGTGTAAACATCATATTGTCTCCCTGTGTAAGAACCTGAAAAAGTAAATAAAACTCAAAAGGTACAGTAAATATTGTGAAGGGGAAAGAAATTGCTCAAAGGAAAAGAATAACTGTGATGAGGGAAAGGAAAAAAGAAAGAAAGAAGAGAAAAAAACGTATATAAAAGGATAGTGGGATAATTGTACTGTTGATGTCTGTTGGTTTATTAAAGGAATAGTTAATGCTTAAGTTTTTTTCTTGATCAATTTTGCATGCTTATGTCTGATAATCTGAACATTTGAAGACAACAATATGTTATATAACAACAATTGTTCAATTCCTACCATCTTGTTTAGTGAAGCTCTGTATTATTTCTAATGTTATTTATTACATTTTATTCTCTTCGTTTGATCAATCTTGCATTCTTACATCTGATAATTTGAGCAACTTCGTTGAAGAAAACAATACGTAATATAACAACCATTATTAATTCCTATCATCTTGTTTTGAAATCCTGTATCATTTTTATTGTTTTTGTGTTGTTTTATTTTTGTCTGTGTTGTTGTTATTTTGTTATTTTTTTCTTTAAAATAAAAAGAAAACGTAATTGTAAAAAAAGCAACCCAGGGGCTGGGGATTTAGCTCAGTGGCAAAGCGCCTGCCTGGCAAGCGCAAGGTCGTGAGTTTGGTTCCCGGTACCGGAGAAAAACCAAAAACCAAAAAAAAACACAAAAAAACAACCCAGTCAACAAGTAGCAAATGAATTCAACATTCACTTCTCAAAAGAAAAAATACATGCAGGCAATTAGTATATGAAGAAATATTCAGCGTCTCTAGCCATCAGGTAAATGCAAATCAAAACTACCCTGAGATTCTACCTCACCCCAATCAGAACGATTGTCATCAAAAATATAGTAAATAAATGAATAAATAAATAAATAAATAAGTGCTGGAGTGGATGTAAGAAAAAAGAACCCTTCTACACTGTTGGTGGAAATGTCAATTAGTGTAACCACAATGGAAATCAGTATGGAGGTTTCTCAAAACACTAAAATAGAGCTACCATTTGATCCAGCTGTTACCACTCCTCCACATATTCCCAAAATAATACTACAGAGAATACTCTAGAGAAAACTGCATACCCAGCACACTTCACAAGCTCTAAGCTATGGAAATAACCCAGGTGCCCATCAGCAGTTAGGCAGAAAAAGAAAATGTGGTGTATACACACAATGGGGTGTTACTCAGCCATTAAGAAGAACACTATCATGTAATTTGCAGGAAAATGGATGGAACTGGAGGCTATCATGTTAAGTGAAATAAGCAGAAAGTCTCATATTTTCTCTGGTATCTGGATTCTTAAAATAGATGATAGGAAAATAGACTGTTAGAGAAGAGGCAAGGGATATAGGAGGAAAGGAGGACAGTGAAGAGGTGAAATGAATCACGGTATGTTATGTGCATGTGTGAATACACCACAATGAAACCTACTATTCTGCATAAGTATATGCACTAGGTATACTTAAAAAGATTCGATGTTCTTCAGGAAAAAACCTATTTAGCACATCTTTGCATGGATTCTACAGTTCTGATTTCTCTAAGATTTAGCAACAGCCTAACATTTATGAAGAAGCAACGTGTCCCTAAGAGTGTCTGTGGGGTAAGAAATGGGTGTAAGAACCCTACAGATGAGTCAGGGGATCCCAAAGATGGAGCAGATGTCTCACTGGTAAAGAAAAAGGGAAGTTTTCTTTCAGGGTAAAAATAAATTTTACAAATATAACTATTTTAAAATCTCATATATATAGAATTGTTTGCCTTTAGAAACACTTTTTGTTTCTTTTTGTTTCTTTTTTTTTAAGGGAGGTGTCCTAAATCAAGTGTTCTGTTATTTGTGTTTCCTTCAAAAACTGGAAGCATGTCTGGAAGATAAGGTCTGTGTTTTAAGATGATGAAAATAGAAAAATGGAAGAGGTTTTGAAGTTGTTGGTGAACGAGTTTGAGTCAAGAGCTTTGAAAGAGTAAGCTTCACGTTCCTCCAGCAAGGTGGTTCTGGGAAAAGGAACCTGTCATGGGGAATTTGCCCTCTTTCTTACCTTTACTTTTCTGAGCACAGAACCCCTCTCCCAGACTTCTCACCTGTCTTCAGATGAGAGTGCATCCACTTAACATCAATAAACATTGATCCTCTCCTTTGGAAAGACCTTGGCTAATAACAAGTGTGCAAATACATGCCAGAGGTACGATGAAGCACAAAGTGCTCAAAAGGGACCAAAAAAGTCAATAGCCCCGTAAACAATGTTGAAATTGGAGAGATGATAAATATCTCTACCATTCTGTGTTTTTTATGAGCTCGCTCTGAGACAGACCCGTCCATGAGAAATATTCCTCAGGATTTATAAGATGAAAGGTCATCTAAAGAAATCCTCCCTCATTTCTCTTTATTACACCTTTTGAAACACTTGCAAACATTTATATGAGGTTTTTAGGAGACTTAACCCCCTGGTTCAATTTGTACCCGAGGTCTTTGAAGACAGTCATCAGTTTCTGCTTCCTGTTAAACTCCCAAATATAACGGCTCCTGATATTTGGCTGTTGGTCTGATTTAAAACTTGTTCCCTGCAACTGGCACTTCAGTCTTATGCTGGCCTGAATTCTGAATACAACTCATTTCTCCTGAAGACAAGAGTTTAATAGGGTGTGAATTCTGTGTAGTGCTTCACACAATGTTAAACATTCACTTTAAGTTTTCCGCCATGGTCCTGAATTTATTAAAATATAAATTTTTAAATTCCATGATTAAATCAACAGACTTGTTTAATCTTTACCACTACTACACTTACATGTTCACAGGCAACCTTTTTAATTTAGTTGTAAATGACACATGACATTTGTACATATTTACAGGATACAGGATGATAATTTGATACATATATGCAATGTATGATGATCATCAGCACAGTTAACATCTCCATCTACTCAAATATATATTATTTTATGTGTTGGTGTCTTGGTGTCTTGGTTACTTTTCTCTCGTTGCTGAGACAAACTACCAGACACGCAAAGTTACGGAAGGAAAGGTTTATTTAGCTCACAGTTTGTGGAGGTTTCAGTCCACACTGACTGGCTCCAAGGCAGAGTGGCACATGGCAAAGGGCAACAGTTCATGATGATGGAAAACAGCAAAAGCAACAAGAGCAAAAGAGGGGGAGCAGCTACAAGCAGCCTCTTTCCCTTCCTTACATTGTATGAAAACTACCCAGCCAAAGCATTCATACCCATAACCCCAACACTGGACCATGAATCAATCATAAACTCTAGAGGCTTTAGGGGGACATCCAGCATGAGGCTTTAGGGGGACATCCAGACACAAATCATAACAGTTGGGGAGGTTTGAACTCTTCTCTCCTAATTAATTTGAAATATATAAGTTGTTGCAGACTATAGTCACCCTTCTGTGCTACAGAACACCAGAACTAATTCCTTCTGTGTTCTAGTGACCCTGCTCTAGCCTCTCTCTCCCACCTACCCTTCCCAGTCTCTTGCAGTCACTAGTCTACACTCTACTTAGATCAGATCAAAATGTGTAGCTTTTACAAATGAGTGAGCTCGCATATAGTTTTTCTGTACCTATTTTATTTCACTTAGCATTAAATATTCTAGTTCTATCCACATTGCCATAAATGATAGGATTGTACTCCTTTTAAATGTGGAACCATATTCCAATGTGTATACATACCATACTCTCTTTATCTGTTAATGCATCAATGGCACATTGCTTGATTTCACATCTTGATGATTATGAATAGTGCTGTAATAAAAATGGAAATGTAAATATGCTTGATACATGATGTCATCTCCTGTGGATATAGATACACAGTAGTAGAATTGATGGATGATATGGTGGTTCTATTTTTGCACATATTCAGTACACATACAGCTCTTTTTCCAAATTTCTTGGCTCTAAGGACACACAGATCCATAGAGTCAGCTGTACTTGAATCAAAGTACAGCTGAGGTTCTCATAACATAACATAATGGTCTCATGTTCTATTCATTTTCTATTCATTTTCCTGCAGTTATTCCTGCAGTTATTACTGGTTTCATTCTTCTATGTGGCCAAGAAATACTACACTGTGCACACTCACCACTTTTTCTTTATCTGTTCCTCTGTTTTCATGGGCATCTTGGCATTTGACAGAGCCTATCAAGGAAACACAATACCATTTTCCATTATGGTTATACTAATTTCCATTACAACAACTATTTTAAAATCTCATTTTAGTGTTGAAGTTTCCAATGGGCTCTTCTCAGCTAAGACCAATATCCACTCTCCTATAAGAGATAGTGGGAAACTGGCTAAATATGTTCTCACATCAGTCCTTACATTGCTGCCCCTTTGTCTGCTATCACATACAGCCCTAAAAGCCATGCATTATGTTTAGTCCTAACTCCAGAGGAGGATATCAGGGGCTCCTCACCCAGGGCAGAGCTCTGTTCCTACGTTTTCTAACCATGAAAGGTTCACCTGGTTCTTGCCCTATCACTTGGTCTTTATCTGAGTATTTTTCTTAGATTCACCCATTTCCTATCTATCCTGTTCTTACAGTTTCATCTCGGTTCTCTGACCCAACTTTCTGTCCCACTCAGCATCCACATATCCTGCTAAAATAGTAAGTGGGAGAGACTTCATCCTGGGAAGTCCATCCACACTCTTCATTCCTCTTCCCCCACAGCTGCTCAGCTCCTTCCCTGAACTCACCAGTCACAAAGTGGCAGCGGTCACTTTTTATTCTCTTGCCTCCCTCTCAACCCTCTTAATCCTGCATGTCTTCCTTAAAATGTATGCCCTGATTGTTGTCCCCTCTTCTCAACCCTACCCCATCATTCTATTCTTGTGATCTCTCTTTCCTGTAGTCCTTTCCATTTATGCTCTTCCAGTTTTTTCCTTCTTCATACTTCACTTCCTTAATACTTCACCACAGCCAAAGTATTATTTTGACACTTCCCAAGCAATAGGCAGAAATATGTAGGGCTTTGTTAAAGACTATATCTATGTGTATAAAAATATATATATACCCACACACAAATGTTGTTGCTGTTGTAGCTGTTGCTGTTTTGCACTGCTAAATGTCCAACCAAGGGCCTCGTGCATGCTAAGTAAGTGCTGTACCACTAAGCCACAGCTCTACAGCATAATATGCAGTTTTAAATCAAGTATCACCCATATTTGAGTTTTCTGTTTTGGGAAACCAACTGAGAAGACACCAGACATTCACAATTGTTTCAAATGAAAGATTTGCTAACATATATTATAAAGAGACCTTGCACTGGTGTCCTGGGTTACTCTCTGGGCCTCTACATGTCTCTGTTCTGATTCTCTATGAGGGAAAGAAAAACCTCAGTGGATGAGCCAGACTGACTTCACTGTTCTGAATGCACGCTGGCCACATTTAACCGCTCGGGGGCGTTGCACACTCAGCTCTGCAGGGCATTTTCCTTTCACACATTTACAGTTTGGGGTTGTGCTACCCTCAGCACATCAGCTAAAGCTACATTTGTTTTGGCAAAGCCTACAGAGCTACTTGAATGAAAATTCCATGCTGAATTGGAGGGTAGCATCCTAAAATAGAACATTTTAAGATACATAATTCAGTTCTGCAAATTTTTGAGAAGAAAGATGCAGGGTAATTTTTCTAAGTGTGAAAGTTATAGTTGCCCTGTATCAGGGCTATTCTGAGGCACTTAATATAAACCGAGAGCATTAAATGTACAAAGAATGGCTCCATAGTCTTTGCATCAAATTTTGCCTCCAGTGACAGGTAAACTGTTGAAAAAATTCAAGAACCAGTGAGTGGCCCCAATCCTGATATAACTACCTACTCCAGAAAAGATGCCTAAACTGCCCAGCCCATAGCGCTCCAATCGAGATCCAAATTAGTGTGGAAAGAATTCATAGCATCATAGGCAGAAGTGATAAAATGTATAACGTTTGTAGTGTCTCAGAATGAAAGCCCAACCAATCACAACAATTGGCATATTGGTACATACTTGCTAGTATTCTAATTTTGGAAACTCATGAAACAATAATTCCAAGAAATTAAGATTATCAATATTTGGGGGCTGTAGTACAGTGCAGGCTTATCTTGGTCCAGTTACCAACATGAAATAAATAAATACACATATACATAAAGGAAATATCAATATTTTGCATTGTGTGCATATTTGGTATGTTTTATGTTTATATGAGATAAAAGAAAAAGATTATTTGGATAAGTGAAAATGAGATAGCCTAATTTCTTAAAGTAGAATTTAGTTGTAAACTGAATTACCAAACAAGAATTTCTACTAGGTAGAAGGCATCTAAGGCAGTACTCCAATGGTATAGATATAATAGGTCAAAAATGCTATTACTATTGTATCCTTTTTGTCACCAAATGTTCAAGAGTTTACTGAGAATCTGTGACCATTCCAAGGACTCATTTAAGGCAGCCCTAGAGGCTGCTAGAGTTTGGATCTTCGATGGCGCCCAAAAGTTCACGTGTTCAAGGTTTGTTTCCCACTGTGGTACTATGAGGAGGTGCTAGAAACTTTTAAGAGTGGGGTCCAGTGAGAGGTCAGGCTTTTAGAGGTGTGCCCTCGAAGGGTATTGTGGGACCAGGCTCTTCTTCTTTCTCTCTTTTGCTCCTGGCATGAGGTGAGCAGTTTTGCTCTGCCACACATGTCCACCTTGGTGTGCTGTCCTATCACAGGCCAAAAGCAAGAGTCAACCAATCAGGGAATGAAGCTGTCAAAACCATGAGCCATGAACCAATCAGGGAATGAAGCTGTCAAAACCATTCAAAAATGAAACCTTTCCCTTTGTCAGTTGGTTACCTCAGGTATTTGTTAAAATCATGTAAAGCTGACTAATACAGAGGCTCCACAGTAATATCTCACTACACAGAAAAAATTAGTTGAGCACTCTCCGAAACTGATATTAAGGAAGAGGAAAGTGATGACTCTGTACAGTGGAAGATACCAGTGAATAGGAGACAAAGAAAAGGAAGTAAACATGGGAATGTTGAAACGGGAGAGGAAGTAAAAAGGAGCTGAGAATGAAGTAGCTTAAAATATATATTTCTTGTGAAAATGCAGTGCAGTAGGATGGGAAGGTAGCCAACAGCTGAGGAACATGAAACTAAGTCGGAAAACTTCCTAGTGTTTTCTCACACTGTTCCTGGTAAAAGTAGCCCTTTAAAAAGCCACACAAGCAACTCCTCTGGAAGCCTTGGTACACCCAAGAACTGCCAGGGTTCTGAAGTCCTCTTCTAACCCTGCTGTTCCTCCTCCTGCTCTTGGATTTAGCCAGTACCAGGAATCTATGGTCTTCAGTTGGCATTGGATAACAATAAAGTTACAAAATAAGAGTCAATATCTAAAAATCATCCCAGCCAGGAAAGTTTTGCCCTGTGAGAAGAGGAGGGAGAGAGGGGAAAAGAGAAGGAAGGATTTTTTCTGTAACTGCAGGCACAAGCTGTACCAGAGGAGATTTCCTACAACTTTGAACAAAGAGATACTGTGAGATGCGCATGAAATACTCAAATGTCCTTCTGTTGGTAATATTTCATTTAACCTAGTTATGTATATACTTAAATCACATATTACTGAAATGTCTTTTAATTTAGAAATTTTTTCCACTTTTGTAGTCCATTAAAAAATTATACTGAGGGTGTAGCTCAGTGGTGGGGTGCTTGTCCGGCATAACAACCTCAATTGCCAGGTTCATTTCCGAGCACTGAAAAACCGTACTCAAATTGCCTTTGCTATGTGCCTTGATCTCATTATCTTTACCATCACTAGTTGCTTTGGGAGTTCCTGAACTCCAAAAGCTGTCACTGAACAGAACCAGGTCTGTTTTAAATGCAACTTGAATGTAAATGTATTCATTACAAAGTAAGAAATACTTTACAAGCTTAAGAAAAAATTATCACTTCTACGTGCTACTATGAAGTGATTGTCCAAAATAATGTTCAGTGTAAAAGAGCAAGATATGCAAATATTATTCATTTAACAGGGAAAAATATAAAAAAAAATACACAGTTCCTCACATATGCACTTGTACTATTAAAAGATAAACCATTGAGTGGGCATGGTGACTTATGCCTGTAATTACAGAACTCAGGAGGCTGAGACAGGAGGATTGCCATGAGTTTAAGGCCAGCCTGGACTACACAGTGACTTCAAGGCCAACCTAAACTACATAACAAGACCATATCTCAAGTAATAATAATTATTATAATAATAATAATAAACCAAATATAAAGGATTATCTGTAGGAGAAAAAAGAGGTTGGAAATAGGAACTGGACTTTTCTGAAAAGAACATGTGTTACTGACTTGACTTTTGAAATATACAAATGTTTTACAAAACTTCAAAACAAATTAAAATCAGGAAATCCCTAAATATCAAATTCAAAACAAAGCACACAGAATCATCTATGCTTCAAACTGGTGACCTATCCACCCAGGGGGGGCATTATTACTTCAAGTGGGTTCAAAATACAGCAGTTTGGCTGTACATGCATCAAATCAGCCATGAGACAAATTGAAGGAGTCCCAGGACCAAAAAGGAGTTAATTTGACCAACAAGAAATATAATAAGACAAACTATATTTAAACCCCATTTATTCAACTTGATACCAGAACAATTAAACTAAACCATTATGTAAACTTAATAAAATATTTGAAACAATTAAGGAAAGCTGAATGTTGCATTGATAGTTGAGGATATTAAAAATCTATTGTTTTTCAGATGTGACAAGTGTTGGAGCCATCCTGCTTTTTAGAGATACATATTGAAGTATTTACAGATAAAATGATATGATTTTATCAAAATCATTTTCCAAACAAGACCCAAATTCAGAAAATTCAACATCTAGGAAAAAAGAGTGGCTTTTAAAATTATAAATTAATCTAACACTGCCATCATTTTTTTAACACTGCCATCATTAAATCTGACTTATCAGGGAATGTTTGAGTGTAAACACTTGCTTATATTTTACATGAAGTTGGTAAAAAAATACCAGAAACATGAGTAGTATAAAAGTATTAAAATGACCCAGGATAATATATAAAAGAAATGAAATGAGGAAAAACAAAATTACTACCATAATTTGAAACTTAAATGAGGCTGAAAGCTCTGTATGTTCCCAGCATGGCGCTAAACCATCCAGATTGGGACCATGTGGGAGGCCCTTAGGTTGTTGGGGGCACCCCTTGCAGGGGCTGTGGTAACCCCTCCTCCTCCCTCTGTGCTCTCTTTAACTTTCTGATTGTGCTCCACCACACAGTCCTGCCATGATACACTGCCTCACCACAGGCCAAAGAAATAGGACCAAGTAACCATGAGCTGTGAGCAGAAATACACATTTTCTCTTCATAAAAGTTGACTGTCTCAGGGATTTTATTACAGTGATGAAAATCTGACTAACACAGTTACCATGAGGAACTTTATTTCAAAGGACAATTCATTAGTGTGTGTTTACCTGATGAAGAACTGGAAACTTTCATGTTATTTTGTGCATACAGTGCTATGACTGAGGACATAGCTCCCTGAGAATTCACCTAGCATGTGTGAGGTCTTGGGTTCAGTCTCTAGGAAGGAGGAGAGGGGGGGAAGGGAGCAGAAGGGGTAGTAATAGTGTGGGTGACCTAGCAAAAGAGTACCGTGTGTCACTGTGCTCTCCGGAGTGAGAGGGGCACAGTATGAGCAGGCAGGGATGGTGTTCAAAATTATTAGCAATGGTACAATAACCAACCAGCTGGAGGCTCTTCATTATTTATTATTCATGTCTCCATAATCCAATCATCTTCCACACACATAAATTATTCATTCCCCATGATCCAATCATCTTCCACACACATAAATTATTCATGCCTCTATGATCCAATCATCCCCACACATAAATTATTCGTGCAGCATGATCCAGTCATTTCCACACACATAAATTCAAAGCATCACACCCCAGTACTATATGTGCACCCATGTTTGTAGCAGCACAGTTTGTAATAGGTAAATCTTGAAAACAGCCCAAATGCCCATCAACAAAAGAATGGATAAAGAAGATGTGTTTTTCATATAATGGAGTACTACTCGGGCATGAAGAAAGATAAACTTGAGATATTTATTGCTAAATGGTTGGACCTTGAGACCATACTCTTACGTGAAATAAATTGGACGCACATGTGAAAATATTGCATTGTCTCTCTGATGTGAGAAACTAAAAGGGTAAAGAAGACCCAAAATGTATACTAGATATTGTAAAATAAGAAGAAACTATTCAAAAAGAAAGGGGGACTAAGGAGCATGGAGGGGGAAAAAGAAGGAAGGGGAAAGAAAAAAATGAGAAAAGAACAATAAATTGGAAGCAAAACGTTGTAAATAAGGGAGGGTTAAAGAGAGGCAAGGAAAATGGGAAAAAAAGAGGAATCAAGACATATGAGGTGCATGCCTGTAATCCCAGCACGTGGGAGTCTGAGGTAGGAGAGTCACCATGAGATGTAGCCAGCCTGGGCTACATAAGCAAGTTCAAGGCTGGCCTGCACAACATTGTGAGACCCTGCCTCAAAAAAACAAATAAAAAAAGATATGTTATGTACAGGTACAAATTCCTTATGATGGATATGATCATTATGTATATCTAAACTAATAATTTTACTACTAATAATAATTTTACTACTAATAATTTTACTACTAATAATAAATAATAATAAAAAGAATTTTGGAGAATATTTGAGACCTAAACCAAAACAACCAAGCAACATTGTTTCTCACTCACTACTAGCTTGCTTTCTTGTTTAACTATGAGTAACTATTAAGAATCTCTGTGGCTGGGGCTGGGGATTTAGCTCAGTGGCAAAAGCGCCTGCCTGGCAAGCGCAAGGTCGTGAGTTCGGTTCCCGGTACCGGAGAAAAACCAAAAAAAAAAAAAGGAATCTCTGTGGCTATCAGCCATTTGACTCTTTAATCTACCTGTCTCTCTGTGTGTTTGTATGTATCACATATATATATATATATATATATATATATATATGCACACATAATATGTTCAACACACATGAAAGAAACTCATTGTCCTCCACTATTCAATTTAAATACTTATCCAAAAATTTTAGATTCCATGGAGTTTGAGACCTCATCAAAATGACTTTGCTAGCTCCTGCTGCTAAGTTCTACATACATACAAGATTCCCCATCATATAATTCTAAGCCACATTTTCATCGTTTTATCTTTACATCACTTTATGTTCTTGCCATAGTAAACTGTTTAGGTCCTTGAGTAACTTTTCTTTTATTATCAATGCTTTGTAATGCCCCCTCTGCCTTCCTTCACTGAGGGGGATATTTGAGCCTTCAATTCAGATTGCTAACACTTCTGCAAAGGCTGTGAGCCCCTAAGAAGAGCATTGTGGAAAACACTGGAGACTCCAGCTTACTTTTGCAAAAGCAAAAACTTTCTTCTTGCCAATTCATTATTTGAAATCTCTACTTCTACTCTTTCAAAGTCTCAGCATCACTGAATTAGCAGTTCTCCATACTATCTTCTTAATCTGCTGTGTCTGTGTTCCTCCATTTCTCTATTCCTTTCCTCCATCTGGTTCAGTGGAGATCATAATCACCACAGGCCCGGTATTGAGGAAGCCTTCCTTATCCTAACAAGTGAAGAGCTTGGTCAACACCAAGGACAGGGACAGCTGCACGTGACCAGGTTTACTTCCTGCCCTCTCCACTCCATCCATGCTTTAGTCATGCCATTAGTAAGTCCCTTAGGCTAAGATCCCTCATCATTGCCAAGTCTAAATCTGTTATAATCTTCACCTTATGCTAAATTTACTTGTTCTTTAACCTATATCCCCTACCACACCTCCTTTCTCTCACATAGTGTGATTGTTGAGCTCAATAAATTACACATGAATTAATAAATGAATTGATGATGCAATAAATCAACAAATGAGTTTCAGAAAAGCAGAGTGAAGTCCAAGGAGACCCTTAAGTACAACAAACACTCAAGGAAGCAAAATTGCTATATTTGTTATTATGCCTTCAAACATAAAGTCTCAATCTTGACCATTTATCAGCATGATCTTAGTGATTATTAGAAATGAAAACTGCAAAATGTTACCCAGAAATGTAAAGAAAGAAACCTGAAAATTGAACGTGGTGCATGTTTTGAAGTGGAAAACAACTTGCACAGCTGATTTGCAAAGGCATTGAATAATTCTTCTACAGATAGCTCTAAGTGCTGCTGTATCCCCAGAAGAGAAGTTAAACATTTGGAAGTGAAAAAGCACTCTAGATGTTCTTGTTCATGTAGGCAACAGGATTCAATATTTTCAATTGGGTGAAATAAAAGTCAGCAAGAATTACATCTTTATTCTGACCTCTGTTGCCTCCCACTCATAATGTAATAGTGCAACCATACTTATTCTTTCAGGTTTCTATTTTCCCATCACAGCCTGTAAGAATAGAGTTCTCAGGACTATTTTATCAACCCAGGACAGGTTCACTCTGCTTCAACTAAGGAAGCAAAGAAGGCCAACAGTAGCAAAGTGGACATGAAGATCTGTTTCCCCTTTAACTATTCTTTCTCTTCATGAATGTCAACTTTCAGGTTATCTTCTTTTTTCTTTCTCTTGTCTTTTTGAAACAGGGTCTCGCTATGCAATTCAGGCTGGCCTTGAGCTCACTTTGTAGCCCAGGCTGGCCTCAAACTCTCAATGGTCCTCCTGCCTCAGCCTCTTTCAGGTTATCTTTTTAGTGCAAAGAGCAGAAATTCCTCATGAAGATGTGAGTGCTGAGCATATTACATGTAAACTTGAAAGTTCCAAAATCTATATGTAACTTGATCTATTTCAAGTATATGTTAAGGTTATTGGGTTTACTTATTTTTGTTCGGAAGCACTATTTGAATTTTAAACACCTATGTAGAGAATTTTCTGCCAGTCCAAATATCTGGAAGCATTTATCAATTGGGCTTCATTATTCAATTCAATTCAAAAGAAATCTTTTCTGGGTCTCTCATCATATCCAACATTAAAGCACATGACCAGTCCTATTATGCTTAGTTGAGAGACAAGGCTTTGGGCTCAAATAATGTGAATGAAGACCCTGTTCATACCCTACCTCTATGCCAAAAATAGGAGCATCTTATTTCTGTAATGTAACAGTCTGTCTAAAAATAACTCACATAAGACAAGGAGTAAGCCTAATATTTTCAATGAATTCTAAAACTTCTCCATATATTAATCATGATATTACCCAAAAGTTGTCATTTAATAATTCTGAATCTCTTATTACTATAGCATGAAAGTTTTCCATTGCTTGAGGATATTCAAATTCTAAAACTTATAATCAATTTAAAAAATAACATTAGTCAGGCTCCCGGAGGGTGGGCCCCCAGCGCACGGGGAGCCTTGGGTGGGGAGCGCCGGTTTTTTGGGTCTTTGGACCGGTGACTCACTCCCGGCCTCGTGGTTTCCCAGAAGGAGGGCTTCCGGCGCACAGGGAGCTGC